>NW_011494785.1:11762060-11817425 GCF_000754665.1 Bison bison bison
AGTTCCGTTAGCCGCGGGGGGGAACCGTCCTCGGGTCCCCGCCTCTCCACTCCCTACTCCCCCTGCGACCGCCGCTACGGAGGCCCCTCACGCTCAAACATCCCGCGCTCCGGCGGAGCCCGGCGGATTTTGTCCTTGTGGCTGCATCCGGCCCCAAGGCCCTGCCGTCTGTTTTCGTCAGGAACTCGGGCTCCTGAGTTTCTTCCGGCCGCAGGAACTCTAGCGCTCTTTACGGAAGTAAAGTTGTTTCTTGGGTGTTTTTTTTTTTTTCCGGCTTTTTTTTTTTTTTGCCGCCGGAGCCGCCCGCATTCCTTCCCTCCCTCCGCGCGGGGTCGCGGCGGGAGGGGGAGCGGGGAGGCAGGGCGCCTGCGCGGGGCAGCCGCGTTCCATCCGGGTCCCCGTCCGTGCGGTGCCGCAGGTCGGTAGGCGGGAAATGGCGACTGGCTGAAGGAGCTGGTTCTGTTGCTGCTGCGGGCGAAGCGGGAAAGACCACCCGCTGCGCAGCCGGGGCCGGCGCCGGAGCCCGGGGACACTTCTCTGTCGTCACAGTTAGGTAATCCCCCTCGCCCAGACGCTGCCGCTGCGCCCTGCCGTAGTCCGCCGCCTCTTCGGGGCCGTCTGCCGGGCTCTCCTCCCCTTCGCGCCCGGGCTCGCCAGCGGCTCCGGCGCCTGGGTAGGCATGCCCCGTGGGCGCGCGTCCGACCGCGGTGTGGAGCCGCTCGCCTCTGCACTCCCCCGGGAACGGAGCGGAGCTCACTTCCCGCCAGCTTCAGCTCTCAGGCTGCGGCCTGTGTTGTGATTTCTGGGGTTGGATTTCACTTTGCTCCCCCCCGCACACACATCCCGATCTCACGTCTCTAGTCCCCAGACCTGCGGTCCCTCCCGGGTATCGGCTTGGATCTGCTTATCTAACCTGGACCCGTCTGATGTTCTCGTTATTTCATTCTTTACGGTAGGGTGCCTTTAGAGGGGGCGTTGCTCTCTCTCTCAGTTTTTAGATTCACCTTGTGAGGACCTGGAAGAAGAGATTTCACGAAGCACTGTTTGTCTGCTGTTAAAATGGGGAGTTGACATTGTTACTTTTTGAAATCCAGAGTGAAGGCCTCTGGTTTCTATAGTGGTCAGTTAAGGGTGAATCTTAGTGTACGGAGCATTCTATGCTTTCTTTGGGTAGTAAATGCCTGTGTAGATACTTACTTTTGCACTCGACTAGAATTCCGTGATGAATAATTGCATAAGTCGGTCGTGTTTATTTACTTCTCACTCTTGTCGTGGCTGGATGTATGAAGGATGTTAAGTACTTTAGAGTACCTTAGGGAAACCTACCAAGATACTGCTCGTAAACTGCACTAAGATCTTGAGATGTACTTAGTAGATGTTCCTCCAAGGCAGGGATTTACCTTTCCAGTGCTAATAAGACAATACCAAGATTACTGCCCAACGTATGTATACAATTAGTGACTTCAAAGATAGGTTATCTTCGTAATTTTCAGGTTGTAGGTTTCTTTATATACCGTCTTCCCGTTCTTTGCCAAGTTTTCGTTTGCTGTCCAGCTGTTAACGCTTACAAAGCAAGGAAATGGCTAGTTAAAACTACTTTTATTCCTTCTTGTTATTTTCCACATTGCAAATCAGTTGTCCCTAAAGAGAAATAATAGGAGGCTGTTGGTGTTTCTCAGAATTGTTTTTCAATCTTGTTTAATTTGGGGCCTTTGTAATTTTTTTAACTAGTCAAATTAAGTTTTAAAAATGTGGTTTACATTACACATCATTTGATATTTGTAACCCAAAGGCTTTCAGCTCTCTAGGTTCAAAGATTCACTATTGTTTGCATATTAGAATTGAATTTCATTAATAAGCAGGAACACACAAATGGTATTATAATTGTCATTTGGTAGATTTCCTCCCAAGGTCATAAAGAAAGTCAAGGTAAAATGTAGCTCCTAGGTGAAGCAGTCTTTTAGGATTGAGTTGAACTTCATACTTACCTTCAAAGCAAAAAGAATAGGGGGTGGGAAGTGGAGGTGAGGGCAATTGGATGGTTGCTTAGTCGGTTTGTTTAAACAGTAGGGCCAGATATGTCACTTAAAAGGATATAAAATAAATTATTGGTTTAGTGTAGATTTTATCTGGTCACTTTAGTGACCTTTATTGTAGTTTATAAAGCATTAATGTTTTCAATAAAGTTTGTTTTACAGATAGGTGAGTGTGAGTTGTGTGTACACTTTGTCTTCAAGAACTCTTCCAAATTGTTCTAGCTCTTCATTCATTCAATTCTTTTAATAATCTTTTCAGTATAGGTTGAAAGGCTGTGAAAGTTCTTAAGCGGTGTAGTCCTTAACCTTTGTGGGCTTGAAACTGTACAGAAATTCTAAATAGGATTGCATAGAAAAACCAAATAGGATCGGTTTTAATATTTGTTTATAATACAATGTTCATAGTATTCTACATAGTGTCTCTTGGACATTCCACCTGAGCTAGTAATGCTACTCTTTTTTTCGTGGTTAAGAAATTCAGAATCAGGGGTGTTTTATCTTTCCTCAATTCATCTAGCTGATCCCATGTTTGAGATTTTAGGTCAAGAGGATTCTTCATGAGATTATTATACAGCAGAATCCATCCAAGGCCGGTTTTTAAAAAAACCTTCGATCTGTTGTTCAGAAAGGATGTTCTAGACTCTAGACTTGTAACTGTAGGATTAATTGCAGATTGAATGAACTGGTATAAGATTACCTCATTCATAGAGTTTTGGATTAATGTGATAGAGAAAAAAGTGGTTTGTCAGAATTGGGAATAAACCGTATCTAATTATATTTGTAATTTACCAAATTGTTGTGAATGCATAAACTAGAAAAGACACTTTAGTCATAAATACCAGGTGTGCTGAGAAGACCTCGTATATGATATGCTCTAAGTAATTCTTTTGGGTGCTTACCTGACAATTTTAACTGGATTGACTGCAGGGGTCATTTGCTCTTTGAAGATGAGAAGATTTAACAGAGGTGGGACTTAAGATGAATCCATCCAACTTTTAGTTTCCACTTTACATTTGCTATGACATATCTGTGCCAGACATACACTCACTACTGATGTATGCCCACATTCGTTTTTACTTGCAAAGCTAGACTCTGTGGTTGACTGTGAGGTTTAACTTGAGAATAGCCAATGCCAAACTTTGTGTCTCTCCTTTGTGTTACGGAATTCTTTCTACAGTGTTTTGTTTAAAATTACAAATTCTCTGGAAGAGATGCTTTATAAACTATTGCCTTTTATTGACAGTATTAGCACAGGTTAGTTATCAAAGAAATTTGCTGATACCACAAACAGTCGAGGATTCAGAGGCAATGGAACATAGAAGCAAGCTGTGATCAGGAAAGGTGTAGTGTGTAGGAACATTAAGGAAGAAGGCTGTGGTGGAAGTAGGGTTATAGTGAGAAACTTGGGCTTTTGGGTCTTTTGAAAATCTTGTGAGTCTGACAGTAATGAGTGAGACTAAGTGTGGTCCCAGGAAGAATTGTGAGACCTTAAGGACAAGCATGGATTATAGATTTGGCTGGCCCTTTTATTTACATCTGCAGGTCCCCCATTTATTATGGTATTTTTAGAAAAGGATGGAGGAAAACACTAAAATACCATTGGAAAAAAATTAGTGTTGTAAAACATTTACATTAAAAAGTCTTTAATGTAACTTTAAAATAAGGTCACAGTAGACCATTTAACTCTATTAGTGACCCCATGTTTTGTGGTAATTGTAGGCTCTCCTGTTTTCATTTCGAGAAATTATAGAAAAGGAAGTTTATCTAGGTAAAACATGAATCATCAACTGTGCTTTGACTTTAGGTTCTAGCAGTCAGGTTTTCATAATAGCATAATAATCATAGAACAAGGAAATGTGTCTATTACTTTGATTAAAGAAACATAAAATTGTACTAGTAGAAGGCATTTGAATACTTCAGAAATAATTGGGATTATATTTAGTAATAGTGGCTTATATATGGTTTAGGAAGAATATTTTCTTTGGAATAAATACTTCTATATGGAGAAATTGAAAACTAAAAAAGCAGAGCCATTGCTAAAAATAAATAAGAAAGGGAGATTAAGAATCTGTTAGTATCATAACATGACATTTTAAGTTTCTCATGTTGACCAGTTACTGTTTAAGTAGAAATTTAAAATACATTTTGTTAAAAGAGTGTAATATTTGTTAAAAATATACAGAACCAGTAAGTATCTTTTCAGTTGAGAAAAACTATGATTATATGTTTCAGTAATAATTGCTTTCTTCCTGATGTTCCCCAAATATGTATGATTATTCTATTGAGTTGAAAATGATTAACTTCTTACTGACCTTACAAGTACCTGCTTTAGTGTATTTTGTTAAATAAGGTAATTATAAAATATAATCCTTTAGTTTTCTGATGTACTGATAAAAATTGTTTGAAAAATATAATCACACTGCAAACTCTCATGCTTTTCCCCCTCATTTGTAATATTTGTTGTTCAGTTGCCAGGTCGTGTCCCGCTCTTTGCGACCCCATGGGTCACAGCACGTCGTGTTCACCTGCCCTTTACTGTCTCCTGGAGTTTGCTCAGATTCATGTTCATTGAGTCAGTGATGCTGTCTAACCATCTCATCCTCTGCCACCCTCTTCTCCTTCTGCCTTTAATCTTTCCCGTTTTGTTTTATCCTGTTTTTTAGTAGTAGCAAACAAGAGGATATTTTCCTTAGAGAATTATGATCATACCTCATCTTTGACTAGTAATTTTGATAAAAATTCACTCTTCTTAAAACTTTAAAATTACGTATATTATTTTTGACTGTGCTGGGCCCTTGTTGCAAGATGCAGGCGTTTTCTAGTTGGGGTGAGCGGGGCTACTCTCTAGCTGCGGTCCACGGGCTTCTCATCGTGGTGGCTTCTCTCGTTGTGGAGCCTGGGCTCTTGGGTGACGGGCTCAGTAGTGGGGCCCATGGGCTTAGCTGCCCCACAGCATGTGGGGTCTTCCCAGGCCAGGAATTGAACCTGGATCTCCTGCATTGGCAGGTGAGCCACCAGGGAAGTTTTAACTTTTTGTCTTCAGTTTATCTCAGTCATAAAGATTAATTTTTCTTTGGTAGGTAGTAATATGAATAGTAGGAAATTATTTCAGGTACTCAAAGATTTTTAGTTAAAAACTAATTTTCGTATTTGCTAACGTCTCATTGATTCTTTTCTTACTATCAAATTACTGTGGTCTGAGAGTTCCATATTTCTACTGACCTGAGTGTAAGTTGAATATAAGTTTAAAACTTTCTTTAAATAGAAGTTTTTATTAAAAAAGTATAAATAGTTGTATCCCTCTCCTTGCACAGTTTTGGTGAGAACTACTTAAAAAATACTTGTAGGAAAATTTTGCCAAAATTGACTTTACTTTGTAACTCTCCAAAATTTTCTTTGTTAATGTATCCAGTAAGTGCATTGTAACTTGCATGCATACAGGTAACTCTAGTAAATTTAAAACATTATGTATGTTGGAATATATGTATATTCCATAGAAAGGATAGAAATATGATGAAAAGTAATAGACTGGAGTGACAGATTTCCCATGTGCTTTTCTCATGAGTATTGTAGTACTCAGTTCTTAGGAATTCATAATTTTGTATCTTTCCTAGAATAGCACATCTTGTTGTAAAGCTTCACTGGTATGAATTCTTTTCATGCTGTGTAACAGAACGCTCTGTTTACAACATGTGTAAGTTATGTTGCAGGTAGTTAAAATTACAACAGTCTTCAAATTGCTATTCCTTAAAGCTTAGGTGAAAGAAGTACCAGTCTGTCCTCAGCAGAAGTACATGCTGTCTCATTTTGTACATAACAAATACTGATTTTTGCCCTAATGGTATTTCTGTGGAGTATATACAAAGTTTTAAGTTGGGGTCCTGAAATAGTGTTACTTTAAAAATCATTTTCCCTTTTCATCACCTTGTCCTCTCTCCCCAGCTTTGTAAAAAGTTATTGATTTCAGTTGCGCTGGGCCTTCGTGGCTGTGCCGGGGCTTTCTGCAGTTGCTGTTGAGGTGCCTGGGCTTCCTACTGTGATGGCTTCTCTGGCTGCAGAACGTGGCTCTAGACGCACGGGCTTCAGTCATTGGGACACACGGGTCCCCAGTTGTGGCCCATGGGCTTAGTTGCTCTGTGGCATGTGGAACCTTCCCGGACCAGGGATCGAACCTGTATCCCCTGCATTGGCAGGCAGATTCTTACCCATTGTACCACCAGGGAAGCCCCAGTCGTATTTTAAAACACATATGTCAGTGGCTGTGCCTTAGTGATCAACAAACTGAATAATGCCATCTAAAAAAATCAGGTCAGGAACTTCCCTGGTGGTCCAGTGGTTAGGCATCTGCCTTCCAGTGCAGGAGGCTCAGGCTCCATCCCTGGTTGGGCAGCTAAGATCCCACTTGCCGCCAGTAACTAAGCCTGTATCCAGTGGCGAAAGGTCCCATGTGCCACCATGAACACCCAACACAGCCCAAAATAAATAAATGTTTTAAAAAATAGTTTATATTTTCATTGAGCATTTACTCATCAATAATCGAACAACCCATATGTTTTGTTTCTGTAGAAAAATTGATCATGGTTTTAGAGAAAGCATTTTAAAAAAATTTTGGTTGTTCATTGAAGAAAACTTTAAAGAGTCTTAATTTCATCAACCTAACTCAGCAGCTCCTTTATTTTTTGTACATTTCCCTGAGTTTTTCAGCTTTTTATTATGTTTTTTATTTAGTAGTTTTTGAAGAATTCTATAATGTTAAATAGTTTTAAAACAGAAAATTACATATCAAGTAATAATAACCTAAAAAGACCACTTTATCACACACTTTGTTGGGAAGGGCTCAATGAAAAGAATCTCCCTGTTGAAGTTGATGATTCATGTAATACTTCTTAATCTTCCTGCTCTGGTTGACTTTTGACTTTTGTTGGATGATAAGTGGGAGAGACTAAGAAATCTCTTCCTTCTGTAAAATCTTTTAAGGAAGGGCTTGGGAAGGTAGTGGAGAATAAAAGTGGACAGTTGTAGTATCTGAACCTGTTAATTTAAGATTATACAACTGGAAGAGACAGTGAAAACAGATGCTGATATTTTTGTCATGGGGTGTAACTAAGGCAGTGATTTTTTTTTTTGGATTTTCTTTCTCAAGTGTAAATTGAGTAGTGCTACTGTTTGTAATAGAGTAGCTAGAGGAGACCAAAGGGGTCATCTAGTCTTTGTTTCCTTAATGATGAACCATCTGAAGACTTTTTAACGTGTAGTAAATGTTTGTCTTAATTAGGGTGCTTCTAGATGAGTTGTATGTGATGGAAGAATAAAAACAGCTCAGATTAATGACTCATCTCTTGTTTTGATAGATGTTTTTTAAGGTAAAATTTACATGTAGTAAATTCCATAGATGTGATGTTCAATAACTTCTTTTGCTGTTGAGGAGATGAAATGATTGCTAGAATGATTACATGTCTTAATCAATGTCTAATCAGTGTTACAGCTAACATGGTAGATTCAGGACTGATGCCTACCAGTCCAGGGGCTATTCCTCTAGTAACTCACTCAGGAGCCTACTTCAGAACTTTGCAATTATATAAGTAATTTTAAGTATATGTAAGCAGTTTATAGGTTACATATACCTGTATTTTATGGGGAAACCCAAAACTGTTGCCTTTAACATTTGATTTATGGTCTTTTTAATAGTTTTCTTTTTTATATCTTTTGGCCCACTTTTGTTTCCCTTTTCTTTTATTCAGCAAAAATTTGTTTGAAAGAACACACATTAGGTTAGCGTTAGATAATTTGTTAAGAATCCTTTGAATACAATATACTATTTTGTTGTTGATAGAAATTTGTGTAGTTAAGACCTCTGTAGCAAATTATCAACTGAGATTATGCTCATATCATTATTGTAATCTTGTTCACACAAGACTATTTGCAACCATAATTGTTGGCATCCAGTATTGCTTGGGGTCAGGGATTTTAAGAGGAAGGAAATCTTATGAGGAAGGGATATTTTTAGTTTTATTTGTAGGCCTTTTTGTGAGCAAGAATTGATTACTGCAGTGAGGATTTTGTGTTTCGGTGATACAGTTTTTTCTCCAATCTGTAGTCTGTTTGAGGGAAATGAAAAAAAATTACAATTCAAGTCAACAGAGATTGCGCTGTTATGTTTGCCAGGTGGTTGGAGTTTTAAGATCTCTGCCTTCAGCTCTCTTACAATCGAGTGCAGTCAAAGATGCATAAACAGATTATTTTAATACGATGTTTTAAGAGCTACGGATAGATAGTCGCAGGTTTATACAGGCATGCGCGTGTCGGGGTGGTTACTTATTGGGGTGTATGATACTTGGGCTGAGCTGTAAATGATGAGGATAAGAATCAGCTGAAAGGAGGGAATGTGAAGTAAGAGAAGGAGAAGTAGGATGCAGCAGCCTGTGCAGGACACTTATCACTGGATCAAAGGGGGAGGCGGCGGACGGCAGTGAAGGAAGGTGTGGAGAGGTAGCTCTCGGAGGGCTTTACATATATTGCTAGGGTTCAGTCTTTATTTTGAAGGGAATTGGTGGGCAGGAACAGGCAGATTTGTGGAGTGCAGAGGATGGATTTAAAGCGGACAGACAGAAATATTTTAGAGGTAGAATCCTCAGGATTTGGTGACTGACTGTAGGGGACAAGGGAGAGAAGAATGATGAAGTGTTTAGGATGACTTCTGGCTTGATTGATTACGCAGATAACTTGTAGAATAACAAGAATAGAGTAGGGGGCTTCCCTGGTGGACCAGTGGTAAAGACTGTGTTTCCAATGCAGGGGGTGTGGGTTTGATCCCACGTGTCACACAGTGCGGCAGAAAAAAACAAAGAATAGAGTAGCAAAAATACAAAAGGAATAGGGCTGAGATAGGAAAGGTGAATTAAGCTTTCGGTAAGTTGAATTTGAGGTGCAGAGTGGAAGTGTTGAGAAAGCTGTTAGATGAGAGTCTGAAATTTTAAAGATGATAGAGAAGCTAGAAGAAGAATTAATGATGCAATTTGGAAGAGCCCCCACCCCCACCCCCAAAGACTGCAAATACTTAGAAAGCAGACTTAATTGCCTTGTTTTAGATTGCCGAACAATCAACTTTTTCTATTCCTGAAATGAGATCTGGTTCAAATGTTGAAAAGTGGGAATGTTTTCTATTCTATACTTTTCCCTCCAGTGTCATGAATCCTTAAGCTTGAAATGTTGTTCCACTCCGTGCTATATTTGTTTTGTGATATAATCTACTTAAATTTTATCTGTTTCAGTGGTAGATTTATTTCCCCGATCTACTCATTTAAAAATCCTAAAAGGTAAGTGCTGCATTCAGTATGTAAGCAAATTTGGAAAACTGAGCAGTGACCACGGGATTGGAAAAGGTCAAGTTCTCGTTTCAATCCTGAAGAAAGGCAATGCCAAAGAATGCTCAGATTACTGTATACTTGCATTCATTTCATATACTAGCGAGGTAGTGCTCAACATCCTTCAAGCTAGGCTTCAGCACTTTGTGAACCAAGAACTTCCAGATGTACAAGCTGGATTTAGAAAAGGCAGAGCAACCAGAAATCAAATTGCCAACATTTGTTGGATCATAGAGAAAGCAAGAGAATTCTAGAAAAACATCTACTTCTGCTTCATTGACTGTGCTAAAACTTGACTGCGTGGATCACAACAGACTGAAATACTCTTAAAAGAGATGGGATACCAGACCACCTTGTCTGTCTTCTGAGAAACCTATGTGCTGGTCAAGAGTAACACCTAGAATCAGACATAGAACAACAGCCAAGTTCAAAATTGGGAAAGGAGTGTGACAAGACTGTATATTGTCACTCTGTTTATTTAACTTATATGTAGAGTACATCATACGAAATTCCGGGCTGGATGAAGCACAAGCTGGAATCAAGATTACTGGGAGAAATAATCTAAAACCTCAGATATGCAGATGATACTACTGTAATGGCAGAAAGTGAAATAGAACTAAAGAGCCTCTTGATGAGGCTGAAAGAGGAGAGTGAAAAAGCTGGCTTGAAACTCAACACTCAAAAAAATAAGATCATGGTATCTAGTCCCATCACTTCATGGCAAATAGATGGAGAAAAAATGCAAACAGTGGCAGACTTTATTTTCTTGGGCTCCGGAATCACTGTGGATGGTGACTGCAGCCATGAAATTCAAAGACACTTGCTCTTTGGAAGGAAAGCTATGACAAACCTAGACAGCGTATCACTTTGCCAAAAAAGGTCCATATAGTCAAAACTATGGTTTTTCCAGTAGTCATTTACAGATTTGAGAGTTGGACCATAAAGAAAGCTGAGTGCTGAAGAATTGATGCTTTCGAATTGTGATGCTGGTGAAGACTTTTGAGAGTCCCCTGGACAGCAAGGAGATCAACCAGTCAATCGTAAAGGAACTCAACCTGGAATATTCGTTGAAAGGACTGATGCTGAAACTGCAGTACTTTGGCCAGCTGATGCTAAGAGCTGGATCGTTGGAAAAGACCCTGATGCTGAGAAGGGTTGAGGGCAGGAGGAGAAGGGGACGACAGAGGATGAGATGGTTGGATGGCATCATCGACACAATGGACATGAGTTTGAGCAAACTCTGGCATGTGGTGAAGGACAGGGAAGCCTGGTGTGTTGCAGTCCATGGGGTCGCAAAGAGTTGGGCACAACTTACCCTTGAACAACAGCTTATTTTCCAGTCTTGTATTATTTCATAATTGCTGAGAATGGAGAATTTAACTTAGTGACGGAACTCTAAAGTGCTTAGAAGACAGTTAATTTGTAATGTAACAAATGTAATGTAACATCAGGCTGTATATGTATATGTATGTGTAGAACTTTTTTAAGTGAAGGTAATGAAGTTGGATTATTGCAGATACTATGTAGGTAATTTCTGGCAGTACTTGGCCCAATTAATATGTATGGTCTTTGGTTATGATGAGGAAATGTCGGCCTCTTAAAATAAGTTGGAAACTTCCCTTCTCTTTTCTGGAGGAGTTTTGTTTATTAGATTTGGGTTTTGCTGGGGTTAGTGTGGGGGAATTGGTTTGTTTGGGTTTTTGTTTGTGTTTTTTTTTTTTTTTAATTTTTTGGTAGAATTCTTCAGTGAAGTTGAAGTCAACCAGAGTTCTTAACCTTTCCCAATTGATAGAAATTGGCCAGAGGCCAAGTAAGAAACTCAGGCAAGGCTTTATTGGGGCCCTGCTGCAACAGATGGGAGTGAGACCAAGGAACAGGTTCCCTTGTTGGCTTGCTCCCTGTGGGGAAGCGGGCTTGTTCCTTGTATGGGGTGAGTGCGGGCTGTGTCCAGGGCCAGAGGGGTGGCTTAGGAGGTTTGCCCACCCCATAGGCAGTGTTGAGCGCAGAGGGCATGTTTAGTGCCTTGCCTTTGCTCCCGACTCCCTGCTTTTGTTCCAGGCTCTTCAAAAGTGGCTTTTGGGGTTTTTTGGTCTCTTTGTATCTTTTGTCCAGAATTCGCCCCAACTGCTCAGGCAGGTAGTTATTTTTAGTCCCATAGAGTTTCTTTGTAATTTTGTTGCTAGAAGAGAGGTTTGTCCAGGTGCAAGCTTTGGAGTACTACAGCAAAAGGGTCCTGGGTCCCAGCCTGTCAGAGCCGTCTGGGTCTGGAATTTTTTTTTGTTTTGAGACTTTCTCTGCAATTTCAGTTTTTTAAAATATGGGCTGATCAGGTTACCTTTGAGCTTTGGTGGTACTTTTTTTTTTTTTAGAGGTTTGAGCATTTCATCTAAATTGTTGAATGTGTGGGCATAAAATTGTAGTAGTCGTAGTGTTCACTAAACTATTCTCAGTATTGGTAATTTGTGTGTTCTCTCTTTTTTTCCCCATTCTTGCTAGAGGTTTATCAATTTATTGATTAAAAAAAAACAACCACCAACTTTTGGTTTTACTGAGTTTTCTGTTTTTAACTTCATTGATTTTCTATTGCTTTTTGACGGTGGTATTTTCTTCTTTTCGAGTGTGTGTTCTGCAGTATTTTATTGAATTCTGAATATTATAAATAGGACAGTAAAGACTGACTAGTGTTTATACCTGGAAAGTTGCATATCCTGTGGCATAGTCTAGGGGGTTTCATTAGGCTGAGTTTTGGTTTTGTTGTTTCATAGGATACCTCAAGTGCACCGTTGGCTTCAGATTTCTCCAGTGTTACTTTGTGCTTAAGCTAGAAGTGGAGGTATGAGAAAGTGTTCCTCAGTTTTCCCAATTGACTCTCGGATTTTGGCTTTCCCTGTGTGCCTGTAGCTCTGTGGAATCGAAGCGCCCCTAACCCTTTCCCAGAGGTAAGTGCAGTTGGTGCTTGTTACACGGTGCTGGAGTCCGGAAGTCCTTTGTCCTCATCCAGTCTCAGTCCTGGATAGGCTCTGTATGTCTGGGCGTCAGAGCTGGTGGGCTTTCAGTGATGTTGCCCTGGTATGCCAAACTGGGCCTTGTATCTTTACACATCTTGTTTGGAAAAACCTGCCTTAGGTGGTCTGAGATCCGGGCCCCGAGACCTGCCCCTGCAGTCGTGCAGAGGGATCAGTAGAGGGCTTTGCTTACACTCTGCCCCATCCTAGTGGGGCACTGCCCCTGCTGCCCCTCCTCCTGCCTTCCAGTGTTTGTTCCTTAGAGAAGGAGGGTCTGGTAGGGCGCCCCCGGCTGCTCCAGGCTTCAGCTCTCTCCAGCCTCCTGCGCCCCCATGGGGAGCACTGCTGGTGGTCTCTGGCGGAGGGCCTGAAGACGGGCCTGGGTTCCCATCGCGTCTGCTGCTCCCAGGAGCGCCATAGGCCTGTGCTGGCCTGCACTTCGCGTTTAGTAGTTTGTGTTAACAATCGAGATGAATTCTTTTTACCTGCTTTTATAGCACCACTGTCTCTCTGCTTGCTCTGCCACAGGTAAGCCAGTGCTTATATCCTGTCTCCTGGAAAGGGCTTGTCTTGTCTTGTATCTTTGTTTGGTTGGCCTGGGTCCTCAGCTCTCTCTCTTCAAGAGAAGTTTAATTCTGTAGTTTTTGTTATGCTGGTAGTGGCATTTTCCCCAGCTTTTTCCTTTCCATAGGCAGAACCCTATTAATGCATAAAAATGAATCTTTAGGTGAAACTCCAATTACTAGTCGGGGGAGCTCTCTTTTCTGGAAGCTGTAGTTTGTAACTCCATGACTTCTTAGGTCTCAAGTTGCTTGGGATAACTCCCTTGCTTTCTCTTTGGTTTGGACCAAAGGAAAGGGTTCAAACTGGGTAAACTGGCACTAGAGAAAGAGATCAATTTCTTAGCTGGCCCTAGGTTACTTTTTTTCACCTAGACACTGATTCCCCCAAAACTGTCTTGTGGTCAGCAGCTCCTCTGTAGTTTCCTTTATCTTTTCCCAGAACCCCTCTTTCTCTTAACCTGCTTAACCCTTTGTTTGCGGTAAAATCACCCATTGTGAATAACTGTTAGAAAAAGAGCAGAAGTAAAAAATAAAACAGGATATAGCAAATTGAAAAATTTGATAATTTTTTAATTAATTAAAATTTTTGTTAATGATAGACTGTTTTTACATTGCTGGTTATTTTTATTGAAATTATCTGAAGAGTAACACACTTTTGCCATTGTCTCCATCTTATTTTCTTTCTGTCATAAAATGGAAATAATGAAAAAAATGAAATGGAAATAATGAGTACTACTTTTTAAAGGACAGCTATTCATTATATATCACTTTAACCTTTTCTGTAGCTGAAGCAGTTACTTTATGTTTGGAAAGAATAGGTTGATGGTTGGGTCTTCCGAAGTCAGCCTACCAGAAAACCAACACAGTAGTTTTTACACAGTGCTTTGGTTGTGTGTAATATTTGGTTGGATTATGTTTCTGTATTCAGATAAGCATTGACATTTAAACCTTTATTTTAAAGTATTAAATATAGTTCTGTTATTTTGGGGAGTTGGGGGAAAATATTGCAAATATCTAAACTCAAAATTAGGCCTTAATTGGCAAACTAAAAAAGATAATATAATTTTTAAACTTTGTGTTTAAAACAGGGAAAATTATGGCTAACCAAATTGCTAGAGTTAAATTCTTAGACATTTATTAAATGAGGAGAGTGACCGTACATATTTGCAGGATTTACTCAGTTTAAAAATGGTTTTTTGTTTAGAGTTCATTTAATATTCTTAGTATTTGCATTATTATGCAGTAAACTCTGTCTCTTTCAGCATTCTAGCAGATTCTAGATTACCTTTAGACAGGAATGCTACCCAAGAGGTTTCTGCTTTGGTTGGGACGGTTGAACCAAAGGTTTTTTCAACCTTAGTATTTTAGATTCTTAGGAAAAAAATGAGAAAAGAGCATCCATAGGCATTTTAAAAAATGTGAAATGTTGGTAACCTATAAATAGAATTAAAATGTTTAGTTTTATTAGTTGTGATTATTTAAAATATTTTTACTTTTAATAAGCCAACATTTTGAAAATTAAAAATAAATTCTGATGTTTATTTAGTCAGATTCTTTGTATCCTGCTGGTTGAAACCATCTTTCCAAAAAATACTTTGTTAGATTTTCCAGGCAAGAGTACTAGAGTGGGTTGCCATTCCCTTCTCCAGGGGATCTTCCCGACCCAGGGATTGAACCCGGGTCTCCCACATTGTAGGCAGATGCTTTACCATCTGCACCACCAGGGAAGTCTAGTATTTCTAGAAGTGCTACCAAATGTTAACAATTTTTGACCTAATGAATTCCCTTCTAAGAAATTAAGAATCAGATATTTGGACTGAAATTTGTATATAAGGTTATTACATTTGAAGTGATATTAGTGAGTAATTATGAACAGTTTAATTTTCTGACAGGTCAGTGGCCATATAAATTGTAGAACATTTATCTGAATGTTGGAATATTATGTGGCCATTAAAAATTATGTTCTCAGATTTTTCAGAGAATATTAGTAGGGAGTTAACAGAATAAAATGGAGGAGGAAATGGCAACCCCCCCCAGTATTCTTGTCTGGAAAATTCCATGGGGTTGCAAAGAGTTGTACACTACTGAGCTACTGAGCAATAGTAGGAAAGGGGAAGAAATAGGGCGGGTCATGACTGTAGTGTAACCATTGCTTAAAATACTTATATGTGTTTAAACAGTCAGTAATGCATATCCACATTTCAGTCATCTCTGGACTGAGGAATTATGTGAGTTCTTTTCGTATTTTTGTGCTTTTAAAGACTTCTAACAACATATGTTTTAGATAAAAAAAATGTCCAGTTGAAATAGAGAATATTTTAAACTTGTAAGGGATCAAGAGTGAATTTTGTCTTTCATACACTAAATACTTATCCATTCCTTGGATTGTTGTAAGCCTGGCATATAATACATATTCACAGCTTCCCCCTCCCCCCCAAGTTTGGGTTATTTTTTTCCTTTTGCTTTGCATGTCTCATACTTTTTTGTTGAAAACCAGTCCCTTAGATAACAGATAGCCACTCTGGATTCAGAATTTTTTCCCTGAAGGTTGGTTGTTTTGTAATTCCCATAGGCAAAATCTGTGGAATATGCCTTCCTGCAGGATATAGCTACTGATGACTTTGCTTAGTTTGTTGTTGGTGTTGTTTTGTTTTGTTTTGTTTTTAATTTTTGTTTTAATTTTGAAGCTTTACTAAGGCACACCCTGGTGTCTGCATTGCCTTATGGTAAGCTAACGATTGAACAAATATCATGCCTAAACATCTTGCGCAGTAATGCTTCTGTCTCTTACCTGTGGACTCGTGTGCGGTGCACATTCAAAGTCCAGGCCTTTTGCAGGCCTTTTCCAGCTCTTATTCTCACCGGTTCACTTTGTATCTCCTGTGTTCTTCCACGCAGCTGCAGAGCTGGCCAGGAGAGTGTGGGAGCTTGTGCCTCTGTAGTTGCTGCTGTGTGTGTATGCTGCCTCTGCCAGGAATATTGTCCCAGCAGCCCCAGAGCTCAAGGATGGGGAAGTCTCGGTCCTCCTAGCTCTGCCACAGAAGTTATCACTTAGACCAGGATTGTCACTTACACTGATGCTACCACCAGAATGTGGTCATTGTCCAACTGCTCTCAATCATGTGAGCCTTTTTTTATGGTAACCTCAAAGCTACCAGTCATCTCAGCCTGCCAGACTTCGGGTGCTTGCAGATGGGTGTAGAATGGAGCAGCCCCGAACAAGAATGACACAGGCTCTCAATGTTTTGTTTTGTTTTCAGACACTTCAGTGTTTTTACTAATAGTTGAATGTTTTTTAAAGTACTCTCAGATTGTTGTTTGCTTTTGGTTGATTTCCATAGTGCTGATATGGTATGAACAGTATGATATGCTATGAACAGTATGAAAAGGCAAAAAGATAGGACGCTGAAAGATGAACTCCCCAGGTCTACTACTGTGGGAAAGAATCCCTTAGAAGAAATGGAGTAGCCATCGTAATCAACAGAAGAGTCCAAAATGCAGTACTTGGATGCAATCTCAAAAATGACAGAATGATCTCTGTTCGTTTCCAAGGCAAACCATATCATGATAATCCAAGTCTGTGCCCTGACAGTAATGCTGAAGAAGCTGAAGTTGAACGGTTTTATGAAGACTTACAAGACCTTCTAGAACTAACACCCAAAAAAGATGTCCGTTTCATTATGGGGGACTGGAATGCAAAGGTAGGAAATCAAGAAACACCTGGAGTAACAGGCAAATTTGGCCTTGGAGTACAGAATGAAGCAGGGCAAAGGCTAACAGAGTTTTGCCAAGAGAAGGCACTGGTCATAGTGAACACCTTCTTCCAACAAAACAAGACTCTACACATGGACATCACCAGATGGTCAACACTGAAATCAGATTGATTATATGCTTTGAAGCCAAAGATGGAGAAGCTCTATACAGTCAGGAAAATCAAGACTGGGAGCTGACTGTGGCTCAGATCGTGAACTCCTTATTGCCAAATTCAGACTTTAATTGAAGGAAGTAGGGAAAACCACGAGACCATTCAGGTATGATCTGAATCAGATCCCTTGTGATTATACAGTGGAAGTGAGAAATAGATTTAAGGGACTAGATCTGATAGAGTGCCTGATGAACTATGGACTGAGGTTGGTGACACTGTACAGGAGACAGGGATCAAGACCATCCCCAAGAAAAAGAAATGCAAAACCCAAATGGCTGTCTGAGGAGGCCTTACAAATAACTGTGAAAAGGAGAGAAGTGAAAAGCAAAAGAGAAAAGGAAGGATACGGTCATTTGAATGCAGAGTTTTGAAGAATAGCAAGGAGAGATAAGAAAGCCTTCCTCAGCGATCAATCGAAAGAAATAGAGGACAACAAAATGGGAAAGAATAGAGATCTCTTCAAGAAAATTAGGGATACCAAGGGAACATTTCATGCAAAGATGGGCTCAGTAAAGGGCAGAAATCGTACGGACCTAACAGAAGCAGAAGGTACTAAGAAGTGGCAAGAATACACAGAAGAACTATACAAAAAAGATCTTCACGACCAAGATAATCACGATGGTGTGATCACTCACCTAGAGCCAGACAACCTGGAATGTGAAGTCAAGTGGGCCTTAGAAAGCACCAGTATGAACTAAGCTAGTGGAGGTGATGGAATTCCAGCTGAGCTATTTCAAATCCTGAAAGATGATGCTGTGAAAGTGCTGCACTCAATATGCCAGCAAATCTGGAAAACAGCAATGGCCACAGGACTGGAAAAAGTCAGTTTTCATTCCAATCCCAAAGAAAGGCAATGCCAAAGAATGCTCAAACTATTGCATAATTGCACTCATCTCACACGCTAGTAAAGTAATGCTCAAAATTCTCCAAGCCAGGCTTCAATAATATGTGAACTGTGGACTTCCAGATGTTCAAGCTGGTTTTAGAAAAGCAGAGGAACCAGAGATCAAATTGCAAACATCTGCTGGATCATGGAAAAAGGAAGAGAGTTCCAGAAAAACATCTATTTCTGCTTTGTTGACTATGCTAAAGCCTTTGACTGTGTGGATCACAATAAACTGTGGAAAACAATGAAAGAGATGAGACTACCAGACCACCTGACCTGCCTCTTGAGAAACCTGTATGCAGATCAGGAAGCAACAGTTAGAACTGGACATGGAACAACAGACTGTTTCCAAATAGGAAAAGGAGTATGTCAAGGCTGTATATTGCCACCCTACTTATTTAACTTAAATGCAGAGTACATCATGAGAAACACTGGGCTGGAAGAAACACAAGCTGGAATCAAGATTGCTGGAAGAGATATCAGTAACGTCAGATATGCAGATGATACCATCCTTATGGCAGAAAATGAAGAAGAACTAAAGAGCCTCTTGATGAAAGTGAAAGAAGAGAGTGAAAAAGTTGGCTTAAAGCTCAGCATTTAGAAAACTAAGATCATGGCATCTGGTCCCATCATTTCATGGCAAATAGATGAGGAAAATAGTGGAAAACAGCGACAGACTTTATTTTTTTTTTGGCTCCAGAATCACTGCAGATGGTGATTGCAGCCATGAAATTAAAAGACGGTTACTCCTTGGAAGGAAAATTATGACCTATCTGGACAGCATATTAAAAAGCAGAGACATTACTTTGCCAACAAAGGTCCATATAGTCAGGGCTATGGTTTTTCCAAGTAGTCATGTATGGATGTGAGAGTTGGACTGTGAAGAAAGCTGACCGCCGAAGAATTGATGCTTTTGAACTGTGGTGTTGGAGAAGACTCTTGAGAGTCCCTTGGACTGCAAGGAGATCCAACCAGTCCATCCTAAAGGAGATCAGTCCTGGGTGTTCATTGGAAGGACTAATATTGAAGCTGAAACTCCCAATACTGTGGCCACCTGATGCGAAGAGCTGACTCATCCGAAAAGACCCTAATTCTGGGAAGGATTAAAGGCAGGCAGAGAAGGGGACGACAGAGGATGAGATTGTTGGATGGCATCACCGACTCAATGGACATGAGTTTGGGTGAACTGCGGGAGTTGATGATGGACAGGGAGGCCTGGCGTGCTGCGGTCCATGTGGTCGCAAAGGGTCGGACACGACTGCGCGACTGAAGTGAACTGCTAACGGTGGTTTTTGTCGTTTGTCGAGTTGTACTGTTGCTTTTTGAGGACAGGGTTTGTTGGCGTCCTCACTGGCCGTGGTCAGGCTCTGATGGGGCTGTATTCTGGCTCTCCATTCTGCTTCCCTGTTGTTTTGCTCAGTGCCGTGTCTTGGCTCTCAGGAACCTGGTAGATGACAGATGTGGGCTTAGAAACGGAAATATTAATAAATTACTCTCACAGCAGTTTCAGAGGAGCAGTACCAGTATTGGAAGATTTGAAGATAATATGTATGACTACCGAAGCACTATATACCTTTTTCTTGGCAGTGCTCTCCCCACTCTTGCCTACTTTCTTTCTGTTTTGGCCGTGCTGGGTGGCACGTGGGATCCTGGTTTCCCTACCGTGGGTCAAATCGGTGCCCCTTGCAGTGGAAGTGTGGAGTCCTAACCACCGGGGAAGTCTCTCCCTCACTTGTAAAAGGTTGAGTGAATCTACATTTATATAGAATATAGCTATTACATGCTTGATAACTGTTTGTAGCTATATGTTTTATGTTTGACAATCACCATTGGTTCTAAAGGAATACCTGTAGTCAATTTGGTTTTCTGAAATGCTCATTTAAGTTTTTCAGGAAGGATTCCCTGAGCACAGTATTCACTGAATTCTTACATATTGGTAATAGTTTGTCCATAGCCGTTATTTTTGCAAGTTATTTCTGTTGGATATAAAATCTTTGGTTTGTATGTTCTTCCCTTGATTATTTTATTTTAAATATATTACTCCATTTTTCATCTGGCGTGAACCATTGCTATTGAAAAATTTAGAATAGTCTAATTGGGTTATAAAGTCACTTAGTGCATGTCTGCAGACTACTGCCCGTGGACTGACTGCTTCTAAACACTTGTTTGTTTGCTTTGTACACAACTGTGTCCATTCATTTGCATGTTGTCTTAGGCTGCTTTTGCTATACTGTGCCATAGACGGTACGGAAACCAGTGAGCATGGTGGCCGACAGTGATGTCAGAATTTCATTTTCTTTGAATGATTCTGGACTTAAGATAGGTTCATTCATAGATATTTTTGAAAATATTTTTAAAAATTTAAATCAAATACAAACAACTTTCTTTGTGAAAAATTCCCCTATGCATTTGCTATATGGGAATTTTCCTTTTCTAAGGAGTGCTGTGCTGAAGAACAAATAAATTAAAATTTTTACACTGTAGAGTTTTTAGTAATACATGCCTTGAGTAAATCCCTTAGAAGTTCATATTGACTCTTTAGGAAAAAAGGCAATATTTATTTTATTTGGGGATGACAACTTAAAAACTGAGCACCATTTGGTGATGAAAAACAATGGAAAGATATTTTAGTACTCTTCTGGTGAAGCCTTTTGAGTTTGGGTTTTTGGTTGAAATAGATTTTGTGTGTGTGCGTGTGTGCACTTTCTGTATTTTAAAAAAGGGAGGCATCCTAACTCTTCTTCTGTGGACATTGTGTTGGGTTATTAAAGACCAATAATAACTTCCTCATTTGTCTGTAAGACCCTGCTCTTTGCCAAGAATTCCTGTACCTTTAGGAGTTTAGCGTGCCTAACAGGTCAGACCTTTCTGGGACTGTGCTCACTGCTGTGAGTAGTTGTATGTCCTCTGCACTTTACAGCCTTTTCTAAATCCATTTCCATTTTGAGCGTCAAGATGAATGTATTCAGTATACAGGGGAAAAAATAGTTAAGGGGCTATAGTTTAGTGATGATTGAAGTAGGATTAGAAGTAACATCTCTTGATTCTTAGTATAGTAGTTTTCACTCTTTTCTCAGTTGTCTCTTTAACAGATTCTAATTCGGGGAATATTCTCAACTACTGAGTCTTGGGACAACTTTGCCAGTCATTAATTTTCTCATCAGTAAAATAAGAGTTCAGATTGATGTCCTCGTATTTTCTTTGTGGTGCGAGCTTTTTCCTTTGTACGTGTCACTGGCGCAGTAGGTTCACAGTGTTCCCGGTGCGCAGCTGGTGATTCAGTTACACATGTATATTATTTTCCATTATAAGTTGTTACAAGATTCGTCCCTTAGACATGCACTCTCTAATATGATAGCCACTAGGCACAGGTGGCTATTTAAAATTAAATTAATAAAAACTAAGTGAAATTAAAAATTCAATTCCTCAGTCACACTAATTACATGTTAAGCACTTGGTTTTCACCCACGTCTAGTGGCTGCCGTATGGGACAGTGCAGACACAAGAGTATTTCCATTGTTGCAGAAAGTTCTATTGGATAATGCTGTGCCTGGACGTTTTCCGTTCGGATTTGCCGCTGAAACAGTGATAGCCATCTGAAAAACACTGAAAGGGGCTAGGAATTGCAAGTGCAAATGGAGATAACCTGAGATTTTGAAAGGTTGGCTTCCTGATAAGTTGGTAAAGAATCTGCCTGCAATGCAGGAGACCCCAGTTCAATTCCTGGGTCAGGAAGATCTGCTGGAGAAGGGATAGGCTACGCACTCCAGTATTCTCGGGCTTCCCTTGTGGATCAGCTGGTAAAGAATCAGTCTGCAGTGCAGGAGACCTGGGTTCGATCTCTGGGTTGGGAAGATCCCCTGGAGAAGGGAAAGGCTACCCAAGCCAGTATTCTGGCCTGGAGAATTCCATGGACTGTATAGTCCATTGGGTCACAAAGAGTCAGACACGACTGAGCGACTTTTACTTCACTTCACAAGATACTGACTGTAGTTCCCTGTGGTGTACAATAAACCTTTGTTGCTTGATGCATATCTGTTTTTTTTTTTTAAATTAGAAGTTTAGCATTCTATTCATACTAAATCAAACAAGTGGAATCAAAATGTCATAAAGTTTTAGTTAGGCAAAAATTCGTAAGTTTCTAAAATACATGTGTTGTATATACTATTTATATATATCTGTGCAAAGCTTTTCTACTATGCTTGATAAAGGTTGAGAAGGAACATCAAAAAAAAAAAAAGAGATGGAAAAATTGGAAAACATAAACTAAGTGAAATGGGAACTGCTGCTGCTGCTAAGTCGCTTCAGTCGTGTCTGACTCTGTGCAGCCCCATAGACGGCAGCCCACCAGGCTCCCCCGTCCCTGGGATTCTCCCGGCAAGAGCACTGGAGTGGGTTGCCATTTCCTTCTCCAGTGCATGAAAGTGAAAAGTGAAAGTGAAGTCACTTAGTCGTGTCCGACTCTTAGCGACCCCGTGGACTGCAACCTACCAGGCTCCTCCGTCCATGGGATTTTCCAGGCAAGAGTACTGGAGTGGGGTGCCATTGCCTTCTCCGAAATGGGAACACTGAGTATGAAATAGGGAAAGGGAAACAGGCCAGATCAAAGATCATCATATAGTCCAGGTGCTTTAAACACGGCTGCTCGTTAGAAGCATGTCCGGAGCTCTGGAGGAAAAAATCAATACTTGGGCATTTGTATTTTTCAAAAAATGTCAAGATAATTCTGATATGCATCTGGATTTTAAAAAGTGATTACAGGTGTTTCTATTAAATAGTAGTTCTGGGTGATACAGAGTTCTATCATTGTTCTGTTGACCAATCATGATGCAGTAGTATTAAGTGAGTAATAGTTACATAATCACGATAGTAAAAGATATTTGTCAGTTTTCACAATCAACAGCCTGACAAAAAATAAAAATTACAATTGCAAGCCATAATGGGAACATGATTAACAGTATAAAATAATTACAAACAATGGGGGGAGGGGTCAAGCAGAGTGACGTGGTGAGTGGAAGTGCATGCATGCACATGTTCTCATCTCCCAGCCAGCCTCTGTCTTTTGGTTGGTTTATTTGATCCTATTACAGTTTTCTCTATTGTTTTGGGTTTATTTTCTGTAGGTAGGTCTTTTCCTTCGCTTGTTTCCTGTCTAGAGACGTTCCTTTAGCGTTTGCTATAAAGGTGGTTTGATGGTGCTGAATTCTCTTAGCTTTTGCTTGACTGGAAAGCTTTTGATTTCTCCATCAAATCTGAGTCTTGCTGGGTAGAGTATTCTTGGCTATAGGTTCTTCCCTTTCATCACTTTAAATATATCATGCCATTCCTTTCTGGCTTGTAGAGTTACTGTTGAAAAATCAGCTAATAGCCTCATGGGAGTTCCCTTGTATGTTATTTGTCGTTTTTCCATTGTTACTTTGAGTATTTTATCTCTGTCTTTAACTTTTGTCAGTTTGGTTATTATGCATCTTGTTGTGTTTCTTCTTGGGTTTATCCTGCCTGGGACTCTGTGCTTCCTGAACTTGGTTGACTATTTCCTTTCCCATGTTAGGGAAGTTTTTAGCTATTATCTCTTTAGGTGTTTTCTCAGGTCCTTTCTCTCTCTCTCCTCCTTCTGGGACCCTGTGATGTGAATGTTGTTGTGTTGAACGTTGTTCTAGAGGTCTGTTAGGCTGTCTTCTTTTTTTTGCCGCCTTCTTCCTATATTATGTTGTGTGGCCGTGGTTTCCACTTTTCTGTCCTGCAGTCATTTACCTGTTCTTCTGCCTCAGTTATCCTGTTCCTTCTAGGGTACTGTTCACTTCTCTTCTTTGGTTCTTGCTGGTCTTTGGTAAATATTTCTTGCATCTTCTCCATTGTTTTCCCAAGATCCTGGATCATCTTCACTATGATTATTCTGAATTCTTTTTCTGGAAAGTTGCATATCTCCACTTCATTTAGATTTTCTGGGGTTTTATCTTCTCCCTTCATCTGGGACATAACTTTCTGCTTTTTCTTCCTAATTAAATTTCGATAATGTGGTTTCTGTTTAAGCCACTGTGGGACTGTGGTTCTTACTTCTTCTAATGGAGAAGATGCAGAGGCAGGAACTGGTGGTGGGAAAAACTGGGTCTTGCTCTGGTGGGCAGGGCCTTGCTCAGTAAAACTTTAACCCAGTTATCTGCCGATGGGTGGGGTTTCACTCCCTCCCTGGTAGTCGTTTGGCCCTGGGTTCTACAGGCTCTGTGGTAGGGTTAATGGGGACTTCCAAGAGGGACTTCCAAGAGGGTTTACGCCGAGGGGGCCTGCCCCACCTGCTGCCGCCAGCACCCCATCTCTGTGCTGAGCCCCTGCCGACCTCCATACCCACAGGAGACTCTTCAATGCCAGTTGGTGTCTCTGCTCTGTCTCCTGTGGGGTCCTGCTCCTTTCCTCTGGGTCTTGGTGTGTGCAGGAGTGTTTGTGCCCTCCAAGACTGCAGCTTCTGTTTCCCCCAGTCCTGTGGAAGTCCTGTAAACAAATCCTGCTGGCCTTCAAGGCCAGATTCCCTGGGGATTCCCAGTCCCTTTGTCGGATCCCCAGGCTGGGAAGCCTGACGTGGGGTTCAGAACCTTTACAACAGTGGGAGAACTTCTTTGGTATTACTGTTCTCCAGTTTGTGGGTCACCCAGCCGGTGGGCATGGGATTTGATTTTATTGTGATTGTGCCCCTCCCATCATCTCACTGAGGCTGCTTCTTTGTCTTTGGACGTGGGGTGTCTTTTTCTGGTGGGTTCCAGTGTCCTCCTGTCCTTGGTTGTTCAGCGGCTAGTTGGAGTTTTGTGCTCTTGCAGAAGATGAGCACCATCCTTCTACTCCGGCAGCTTGAGCCAGATGAGTTTGGTTTTTAAAGGATCGATGCATGTGGTAAGATCAAATCCTGTAAAATGATTGACTCAATCTTGCCACACTTTTGTACTTGTTGATTATTAGAATTGTGTTCTTGGAACTAATTCATTCAATGACTTAAGGGTTTTTTCCACTACATTGTGATCTCCTGAGGGTAAAAACCTTCTCTCTTTTGTTTTACCAGGTACTTACTTACCCAGTAAATACTTGTTGAACGAATGAGTGATTAAATGAATGATAGTGTCAGCAAGGATGGAGGCACTACAGTATTCTGAAAGGGACGTGCACACTCTATTAGATCACAGGGTGTAATATTTCAGAAGTTGTGGGAAGGTTATTTGGGAGAATGTAATAAAATTCAAAGCACTATGCCTTTCAGTTAAAAAGTTAGTTTCTTGGGAATTCTCTGGTGCTCTAGAGGTTAGGACTCTGCACTGTCCGTGCTGAGGGCCTGGTTTTGATCCCCATCAGGGAAACTAAGATTCTACAAACCTAGGTAAACTGGGCACACGTGGGTACACTAGGCTTAATTTTAATAACCTGATTATTTTTCTTTTATAGTTTTACATGTGGCACCCATAAAAGATGAGGCTGAGAACACGGAAGGCTTCTCAGCAATCAAATCAAATCCAAACACAACGCACTGCCAGAGCAAAGAGGAAATACTCAGAAGTTGATGACAGCCTGCCTTCAGGAGGAGAAAAACCACCGAAGAATGAAACCGGCTTGTTGTCTTCAATTAAAAAATTCATTAAAGGAAGCACACCCAAGGTAATGGTTTTACCTGATAATTATATCATTAAAAAGGAAACTTAGATTGTGTTCTTTAAGCTTATGAAGATGAGAAGTCTAATATTGCTAGAGCCCCATTTAACGAAGTGTGTCTCCATTTTGGTGTTGAGTATTTACGTGTAAAATATTTAATGGTTGGTCAAGAAAACAGTATTCTACTTAACTGATCCTGTTAGCCTTCTGTTTTTTCAGCTTAGTATTTTGGGAAGTAAAAGAAATTTTTTCTTAGTCATTTATTTGAGTTATTTCTTTTTTATTCATTTCAAACATAAGTTAAAGTTTCTTGTAAATATTGATACGTTGTCTAATTAGGAAGATGATTTATCTGAATTCTAACCGTTGTACAATGAAAATGTTGTATTCATTGAAGGGAGAACAAAGTTATTAAAGAAAGAATGGGGAATTCCCTGGGGGTCCGTGGTCAAGACTTGGCACTCCCACTGCCGTGGGCCTGGATTCAGTTTCTGGTCAGGGAACTAAGACCCCACTGGCCATGTGGCAAAAGAAAGAAAGAAGGGGCACTAACCAGGAGGCATGAGCTCTAGATTCATACTTCCTCCTGTGGACCAACTTGAATTCTGAGGAAAGTCATTTTCCCCTCTTAGCCTCAAGAAGACAGTAAAATGGGACTCATACTAACTGCCTTGTCTGCCTCAGAGTTGTTTTCAGATTAGATGGCAAACAGGTGGAAAAGCAGTTTGAGAAGTTCTAATGTACTCTGTAAATAATAGTGTTATTATTCATTTTTCGTTGATTTTATTATCACTATTGACTACTGTTGTGTTCTTACTTCGGATTATTATATATAATAAGTTGCTTATAGTGTAAATTTGTCACTTTGGTAGAAAAGTGTTATTTTTTCGTAATGATGGATTTCTTTTGCTAATTTTAAGTATAATTTTTAAAAGTTTCTATGAGTTAATTTACATAGGCCTATAAATATTGTAGTATTATTGTATAAAAAAGATGAAATTCCTTCCAGAAACAAGAATTCTTGAATCTTTAAGTTTCTGTTGGGTTGTCCTTAGCCCTGTTGATGAGAACATCACTGTGTCAAGTTCATTCTCTGAACAGCTCTGAATATTGTGAAGTTCTTCCTCATCTTGAAGAAAGTATACCTACCCTTTCCTTTCCTCACATGTTCTTTTTCTCCTTGTGCAAGTGCAAACACTCAGTCACTGTCCTGGCTAAATAGTTCTAGTTTTCATTATATGGCATTATATGATAATAGGTTAGCATCTTGGTCAGCTTTTTCTTGGTTACCTTGTTCCTGAAAGGTAACAACCAGAAATGAAAATAGGTTTTTGGGTTTTTTTTCTTCCCTGTGTCTTCTGACTTCTGTTCATGTTAGTCATGCTTTCTTTTTTTTTTTTTTTTTCATTTAGTAGTTTTCGTTCTTTGTTGGTCAGCAGATTTTTGCCCATGTCAGTTAAAACATTCAGGGTTGTCGGTTATTTTTTTTTTAAGCAAAAAACTAAAATTTTGTTATTAATGCCTATCCATTAGTGGATTAGGCCAATAAAAACCTGTTTGCAAGCTAATATCTTATTCATTAATTAATATTTTTGAGCAAGGTTTTCACCACAGCTATAAATTCATTTAATTCATCCCAGATTTCATTCTTATATTCAGTAAGATTATTGTGATAATTAGGATTTGAATGCCTTACTGAAATCAGAGTATACTGTTTCTTTTCCTATCTACTGTCCTTTTGTTAGAAGTAAATTAAAAGATGATTTTGTCATTTATTATCCTAATGATGTTATGCTGTTGTGTTGCTTATTTGCTAAGTTGTGTTGACTCTTTGCAACCCCATGGACTGTAGCCCGCCAGACTTTGTGTCCCTGGGATTTCCCGGCGGGAATACTGGAGCAGGTTGCCATTTCCTTTTACGTGGGATCATCCCAACCTTGGGATTGAACCTGCACCTCTTGCATTGGCAGGCAGACTTTTTACCAGTGAGCCACCTGGGAAGCTTATACTGGCTTCTAATTGTTAATTCTTTCTTATCTAAATTGTTATTAAACCGTCTTGTTAATAATGCATTATTCTTAATAATAGGTTTTACTATGTATTTATGTTAATAGTACACTAATACACACCTCTTAAATGAACAATATATGTTTATTAAATTATCTAAGTATTCTAATGACCTTTATATCAAGTTAGAGCTAGAATACAGATTAAAACTTATTAGCAAAATGTTAATAAAAATGAATCAGTGATACTAAACTGGAAAGAATACCAGCAGCCGTTGAAACTAGAAGTTGAGTTCAGTTCAGTCGCTCAGTTGTGTCCGACTCTTTACGCCGCCATGGACTGCAGCACGCCAGGCCTCCCTGTCCATCACCAACTCCCGGAATTTACCCAGACTCATGTCCATTGAGTCGGTGATGCCATCCAACCATCTCCTCCTTTGCCGTGCCCTTCTCCTCCTGCCTTCAGTCTTTCCAAGCATCAGGGTCTTTTCAAATGAGTCAGCTCCTTGCATCAGGTGGCCAAAGTATTGGAGTTTCAACTTCAACATCAGTCCTTCCAATGAACACCCAGGACTGATCTCCTTTAGAATGGACTGGTTAGATCTCTTGCAGTCCAAGGGACTCTCAAGAGTCTTCTCCAACACCACAGTTCAAAAGCATCAATTCTTTGGCACTCAGCTTTCTTTATAGTCCAACTTTCACATCCATACACGACTACTGGAAAAACCATAAGCTTGACTAGACGGACCTTTGTTGGCAAAGTAATGTCTCTGCTTTTTAATATGCTGTCTAGGTTGGTCATAACTTTCCTTCCAAGGAGTAAGCATCTTTTAATTTCACAGCTGCAGTCACCATCTGCAGTGATTTTGGAGCCCCCAGAAATAAAGTCAGCCACTGTTTCCACTGTTTCCCCATCTATTTGCCATGAAGTGATGGGACTGGATGCCATGATCTTAGTTTTCTGAATGTTGAGCTTTAAGCCAACTTTTTCACTCTCCTCTTTCACTTTCATCAAGAGGCTTTTTAGTTCCTCTTCACTTTCTGCCATAGAGTGGTGTCATCTGCATATCTGAGGTTATTGATATTTCTCCTGGCAACCTTGATTCCAGCTTGTGCTTCTTCCAGCCCAGTGTTTCTCATGATGTGCTCTGCATATAAGTTAAATAAGCAGGGTAACAATCTACAGCCTTGATGTACTCCTTTTCCTATTTGGAACCAATGTGTTGTTCCATGTCCAGTTTCAACTGTTACTTCAAACTAGAAATCATAACAGTAAAGAAGAGCAGAAAGCCTAGTTGATATTCAGAGACCAAGTTTCAAAAAGCCAGAGTCATAAGACAAGCATGAGAGCAATATCAGACACCTGAGAAAGAAGACAGCTCAAAAGAGAAAGCAAGACCTGTCTATAAAGTTCCATTTTAACCATATACTTTTAAAAGTTCAAAAGAAGAGAAAGAAAAGGAACCAAAGAAGCCAGTGGCTGCATAAGAAATTTTCGAACTAACTTGGATTTAAAAAAGACCCTTGTAGAAATAAGAGTAGTCTGTCACCCAGTCAGAAAAACTGAAGACAGAGGATGATGATTCATGAAAAAATACGAGGGTAAAGGTTTTTCCTAGACAAAATAAGCTTCAACTTTGATAGAATATAAATAAATGACCAAGTCAGTAGCATAGAAAGACTCAGTTCTTTGTTTCTTTCATCAAGAGAATTTTCAGTCCTTACATAAGGTAGGTGATGCTATGAAGATACCATGTGACTGCTTTGAGACAGTCGAATTGTACCTGGGTTAGATCCCAGCTTGTCCCTTGTTGGAGAGGCAGTCGTGCACAGCAGTCACGGGCTCAGGGTCTGAAACCAGGCGCATCAGTTTCAGTGCCAGTGTTGCTGGTGAAAGCTGTGTAACCCTGGCCGAGTTATTTAACTCTCCTGTGCTTATTTAACTGAGTTATTTAACTCTCAGTTTCCTCTCCTGTAATACAGAGATGCTAGTAACAACGTCATGTGGTTTGAAAGCTTAAGTGTTTGTAAGAGCGTGTTAACTGGAAGCGCTGAGAATGACACGGGGCACACAGCAGTGCCCAGCGACGGGTGATTGACTGTGATACTTGCTTTTAATTTTTCTAATCTTGGACAAGCTATTTATTATAGTCATTATTGTTATAATTAACATTGTAAGTTGTCTAAATTCATTGAGCCTAAGTTTTTTTTTAATCTGTAAAATACCAAATGATGGTTGTAAAGTACCTGATACTCAATAAACACTAGCTGCCAACCCCTACCCAAATTTTGAAAAAGACAACACCACTGTATTTAAGATACTGAGATAAAAGATAGCATTTTAAATACTATTTTAGATCCCTTATACTTACATGTCAGTTTTAGAATTAGCTTGTCTATTTCTCCAAAGAAAACCTACTGGGATTATAATACTGTATCATATGTATATATCATTTGGTGAGACTGTACGTCTTAGCTGTATTGAGTCTGCCAGTTCGTGATCATGATGTATCTCAGTGTTAATATAAGTGTTTTTAATTTTTTTGTGCTAATGTGAGGGTGTTACACATACTAATTAGGTCTGTTCTCAGGTATTTGATGTTTTATGGTGCTGTTTTAAATGATATAATACATTTAAAGTTTTTATTTTGTTTGTTGTAATATATATAAATATAATTAATTTTTCTGTGTTGACTGGGATACTGTGTAAAATTGCTAGGTTTACTTAATCATTCTAGTCTTTAAGATTTCATAGGGTTTTATACATATATAATCATATTATATACCAGATATGATTTCCTTTTCTGATTTCTAGACCTTGTATTTCTTTTTCTTCATTATTGCATTGGTTAGGACCTCTAGGACATTTAGTCGAAGTGGTAAAAGCAAACATTTGTCTTGTTACTGGTCTTAGGGGAAGAGAGTTTGTTTACATTAGGTATGTATGTCTGTCATAGTTATCTTCTGTCTGTTTGAGGAAGTTCCCTTCTGTTCCTAGTTTGCTGTAAGATTTTATTATATTGGATTGAGATGTTCTCCAGATTTTGCTCTTTTAATGTGGAGTAGAACATGAATTTTTTTAACTGAAAATTAAACTTGTATGGCTGGATACAGTTTGCTGCCGTGTTTTGTTGTTGTTCTTAAAGATGTTTTGTGTCTGTGCTCATGAGGGTTTGGTCTGTAGTTTTGATTTGTAATACTTTTGAGATTCTGAGGGTCAGAGTTATGCATCAGATCATGACCCAGGAACTGTCCGTCTGCTTCTCTGTTTCTGAAAGAGCTTGTAGTGACGGAGTATTGTCTCAACCTTAAATTATTAGTAGAATTCAGTGGTGAATTCTGGAGAGGGATTTTTGGACTGTGACTTGGATTTCTTTGTGGTAATTTCACTATAAATTTGATCTCTTTAACACACATGAACTTCTTCAGCTTTTCTGTTTCTGTTTGAATTTTGGTCATACGTGTTTTCCAGGGAATCTGTCTATTCGTTGAAGTTGTCAAGTTATTAGATATAAAGTCTTTGCAGTATTTCTCTATTAACCTAATAATCTCTGTAGGATCTATAATGATGTTCTTCTTTTCACTCCTGATGTGAACAATTTATTTTTGTTTTGATCCCTTTGCAACTGGAGCTTTATCAGTTTTATTACTTTTTCAAAGAACCAACATCTGCCTTTGTACATTTTCTCTTTTCTTTCCACTGTCTATTTGATTTCTACTTGTTATTTTTAATATTTCTTTCTACTTTATGTTTGGTTTACTCTTACTTTTCCAGCTTATACAAGCGAGAACTTAGATTAGGAATTAGTAAACTTTTTCTGTAAATATTTCAGATAAGTAATATTTAAGTCTTTGCAGACTGTCTTGTCTGAAATTGCAGTTACTACTCGACTCTCCCATTGTAGATAATGCATAAATGAATGAGTATGACTTTGGTTGTTGATATTTGATTTTCATGCAGTTTTCATGAGTCATAAAATAGCGTCATTTGTTTGATTCCCACCTCCCCCTACCACCATATTAAAATATAAAAACTACTTTTGGTTTGCTGGTCATACGAAAACAATGTGTTAGGCTTGGCGTTTGTACTGTAGTTTCCCAGCCCCTTGCTTAGATCAGTAATACTACACTTCAGTTTTTTTCTAATTCAAATACTTACAGCTATGCAGTTTCAAAATACTGCTTTCCCATACATTCTGACTGTATTTTTATTACCTTTTGGTCCATGGATTATTTAGAAATACGTTATTTAATTGTCAGATCAGATATTTGGGCATTTATTAGATATCTTTTAATTGTTTATATCTAATTTAATATTATTGTGACCTAAGAACATGTACCGTATGACTTCACTTCTTTGGTGTCTTTTTTAACATATGGACTATTTTGGTAAATGTCCCATGTGTTTGAAAAAAATATGCACATTCTGGAATTGATTAGTACAGTTCTGTAAATATCAGTTAATCAGATAGTTTGATAGTATTCAAATACTCTGTGTCTTCTTTTAAGTCTCCGTCTCTTAATTATGAACTCTCCACCTTCCGTTCTGTCAGCTCTCACTGCGTGTGTTGTGAAGCTCTCTTGTTAGGGGCGTACACGTTTGTGAGTGTTGGGTGTAAGTTTCCACCACTGTGAAATGTCTCTCATCTCTGGTGCTACTGTTTGCCTTGAGATTTACTTGGCCTGATATTGATAAAACCACACAGCTTTCTTTCTTATCATTTGCCTGATACACCTTTCCCCACCCTATGTGTTTGTATTTAAATTGGCTTGTTTAGTCTGTTTACATTTAATGTAGTTATTAATAGTGAGTGATAGTGAAGTCGCTCAGTCGTGTCCGACTCTTTGTGACCCCATGGACAGTAGCCAACCAATCTCCTCCGTCCATGGGATTTTCCAGGCACGAATACTGGAGTGGGGTGCCATTTCCTTCTCCAGGGGATCTTCCTGACCCAGGGATCGAACCCGGGTCTCCCGCACTGTAGGCAGACGCTTTAGTTTCCCATCCTGTAATTTATTCTGTATTTATCCCATTTGTTATTTTTTACTCTGTTTCATCTTGCCTTCTTTTTGATGAACTAGTTATCTTTAGGATTCTACTTTAAAAAAAAAAAAGAATTGTACTTTATCTCCGTTGACTTTTTAACAATTAATTTTATGGGGTATAATGAAACATAGTAAGACACACTGATTTAAATTATATGTTTTCATGAATTTTAACAGAATTATACACCCATGACTAAAAAGTATCCTTGGAGTATTGCAGACCATCTCAGCATCATCCTAGACAACCATTGATCTTCTGTTATTATAGATTGTATAAGTCTTCCCTAAAGTTACTATGCATATAACATGTCTTGCTTCCTTCATTCATCGTAAAGTTTTTAGATTCATTTGTGTTCCTGCATGTATCTGTAATTTACCCCTTCTCTCTCCTGTGCCCCAAACAGTATTCTATTGTGTGAGTATACCACATACCACAGGACTTCCCAGGTGGTGCTAGTGGTAAAGAGCCTTCCTGCTAATGCAGTAGACATCCTGCAAGTTCAGTCCCTGGGTCGGGAAGATCCCCTGGAGGAGGGCATGGCAACCCACTCCGGTGTTCTTGCCTGGAGAATCCCGTGGACAGGGGACCCTGGCCGGCTGCCGTCCATAGGATCGAAAAGCGACGGACACGACTGAAGTGACTTGGCACGCACGCACCACATACCGTGACTTGTTAGCCACTTGAGATATTTCTGGGTTTTGGCTGTTGTGAACGAAGTTGCTGTGAATGTTTCTGTTTTGAATCCATGTGTGGACATTTGTTTATGTTAAACCTGGGTGAATAACTAAGATTGATATTGTTAGATTATATGATAGATACATATAGTGTAACATTATGGAGATATGATTTACATGGCGTAAAACTCGCCCAATTCAGTAGGCTTTAATATATGCACAGAGTTATGCAGTCATTACCACAGTTAATTTTAAACCATTTATATACTCCCCTAAAGAAACTCTGTACCCTTTGACTGCCACTTGGCAGCTTTCCCTTCCAGGTCAAATTTTCTCCCCATTTATTGGGAGTGAATTTTTACATTTTGTCTTGTGAATTCATTAGTGGTCCCTCTTAAGCAAGTGGTTCTTACACTTTTTGAACTTAGGATCCTTTACCATCTTATAAATTATTAGAAACCCTAAAGAACTTTTTGTTTATGGGGATAATATCTATCTATATCTCATTAGATACTAACTGAGGAATTTTGAAAATATCAAAATTTTAATTCTAAACCCATTACATGTTGATGTTGGTACAATTAATATTTTAACTATTTGCTAAAGAAAAAGGGAATTAGTGGGAAACAGGACAATATTTACAGTTTTATAAACCCCTTTTTCCTTTAACATTTTCTCTCTTTTAAAGTTTATTTTTGGCTGTGCTGGCTCGTTATGGCCATGCAGGGGCCTCCTCCGGCTGCGACGGGCTGGCCACCCTCCAGTTGTGTGGGCTTCTCACTGCAGGGCTTCCTCTGTTGAGGAGCACAGACTCCAGCCTCAGGCGCGAGGGCTTCAGTAGTCGCCCTTTGTGGGCTGTAGGGCTCGGGCTCATCAGCTGTGGTGCTTTGCAACCAGGGATCGAACCGGTGTCCCTCGCATTGCAAGGCAGGTTTCTTAACCGCTGGACCACCAAGGAAGCCCCATAGACCTCTTTAACGGTCGCTTCACAGAACGTAGTTTGTGGTTATCATTGACACACAAAAAGAAAATTATACATGTATTTAGAAAACGAAAGAGTCTTTTAATATGCTTTTTAGATAATTGCAGATTTTATACCAAAACTTGACAAGTGGTGTGGTATCTTAAGTTCTTGTTCCAATATTGACTTTGAAAGAAAGCTCGACAGTGATCTTTTTATTGGTCTGTCTTGTACTTGCAATGAATCTTTTTACCTACATCTGATTTTGTAACATCATGTACTGTTTTTTTGGTTGGGAAAATAATGGTTTGCTTTATTATGTAAATCTTCCACATATGTATCCATATTGACATATTTCATTATTTATTTAATGTTTAGAAATCACATTTCTGAACAACCCCACTGATCTCAATAGAACAATATTGGGAAACTCTTGAGTCTTACAGTGCGTTGTCCAGGTTTCCTAAAATCCCAGTTTTTAGCTGAATGCTCAAATTTTATTGTTCGCAACAAAATGTATTAGTTTTTTCTTGAGTTGCTTTGTTCATTTTTCAGAAAATAAACTGCTTCAAGTGAAGATAGTTTTCTATCAGAAAAAGTGATCTACACTTGATCTTAGCCAAAAGGCCGAGAAGTGATCAAAAAAAGTGATCTAATTCAGCTTACAACTCAACAGTCAGTCAGATGCTTTTCCTCAAGACGACTGTGGAAGCACAGTGTGCAGGAGAAGCGTTTGTGTGCTTCCCATCTTGTCATGTAGGATTTAACACGTATGTAAGGGTTGAGATTTAATTAATTTTACAGCTTCATCAGGGACATTCTTAAGTGTAGCTGACTTTTTTCCCCCATGCAAGTGCATGGCTGTGAAAAATAAAATAACTTTGGATGTCCACGTTTTGATTTGTGCTAAGGTGGCAGTAATCATAAACCTTTTTTTTTTATTTTGCATCACAAAATAGTCATCACAGACATTGACACGGTTGTTCCAGGATAAACTGAGATGCAAAAAATTAATTCACTTGTGTTTGTTACCGTGCATTCATGGTAAAGAAGATCTTTGATGATTAGTTGATACTAGTATCAGATACGGAGAAGGCAATGGCACCCTACTCCAGCACTCTTGCCTGGAAAATCCCATGGATTGAGGAGCCTGGTGCGCTGCAGTCCATGGGGTCGCGAAGGGTCGGACAAGACTGAGCGACTTCCCTTTCACTTTTCTTTTTTTAAAAAAAAATTTTTTTTTCCCTTTCACTTTCCACTTTCATGCATTGGAGAAGGAAATGGCAACCCACTCCAGTGTTCTTGCCTGGAGAATCCCAGGGACCGGGGAGCCTCGTGGGCTGCCATCTGTGGGGTCGCACAGAGTCGGACACGACTGAAGCAGCAGACAAGTACAAGTCACATACCAGTGTTAGCTCATTTTCTGTGTTCACAGTTAAGTCTCCCAGTGATTTACTTTATCACTAGAAAGTGGAAACGTCTGTTTCTTTCTTTCTTACTTGCCTGCTAGTCTGTCTGTCTATGTTTGATGGTGCTGCGTGCAGGCTTTCTCTGGTTGTGGCAGGAGGGGCCAGTCTCTGTTGCGGCTCTTGGGCTTCTCATTGCGGTGGCTTCTCCTCTTGTAGAGCACAGGCTGTAGAGCTCAGTTGTTGTGGCCGAGGAGATTAGTTGCTCCACGGCACATGGGATCTTCCCGGATCAGTATCGAACCAGTTTCCTGCATTGGCAGATGGACTCTTAATCACTGGACCACCAGGAAAGTCTCTGCTTGTTTCCTTTACTGACTTAGTAGGTTTTCAGCACTAACTACTGTGTAAGAGTTTGTAAGTCTCTCATAAGTATATACCTTTTTTCAGCCAAAGCAATATAACCAACTTTGTTTCTGAGACACCTCATTGGGTTTTGCAATTTAAGTTTGAAAGGCTATAACTATTTTGGCTTTTAAAGATTTCATCCTGTACATCTAAAATAGTTTCTTTTTTAAAAACTGAATGATTGTTCTCAAACGACAGTGCAACTGAATTGGCACTATAATTCTATTTGAATATGTTCTGTTGCATAAGACAATTTTGAAGCCAAAGGGACACTAACTTTATCTTATTTTCATTTGTGATTTACAGTTGTATTTAGTACCCTTGGAGTGTATTTCCTCCTTTCATGAGCTATAGAAGTTTATGTCAGTTTCATCACTAAGAGTGGTGGATTGAAATCACAGATCGCCCAGCTCCCTTTTTCAACCCAGTAATCCATTCTTAATTATAAATTATAAATTTTATTTAAAGAATTACTAAATTCTAAAATAACTTTAGAGTAAATTTTGAAGACCAAATTTAATAATATTGCAAAGCAATGAGAGTACCTTTATTGTGTTTCCATATATATATGTAGAGAGAGAGAGAAGCAGCTCGGAGACTTGAGAATACTTTATTGGATTATAATGAGGCTGCAGAGATTGTAGCAGGTATCAGTGTTGAAGACAGCTAGAAAGACCATATTAGAACTATTGAACACAAAGATCTTTTGAATTTACTCATGTTTGCCTTAGTGGTATCCATTCCTTATTGCAGATTTAGAATCCCATCTGGTATTATTTCTTTTATGCCTAGATAACTTCATTTGTTATTTCTTACCAGCTAAAAATGAATTCTGTCAGCTTTACTCAGAATGTCTTTAAAGTGAACAATTTTTAAAATTTATATCTCTTACCAGTTTTTACTGTCGTGTATATGTTCTGAGCCTGTAGCCATTACACGTGATCTCTAACCCTCGTTCATCTTGCACAGGTCCTGTGTGCGTTCAGCGTGTTTAATGCTTTCCCCAGTCCTCTGGTTGTTGTCTGTAGTCATTTTTTGGTAGATGCCACATGAAGCAGACACAGAAACAATATTCTGAGTTCTGTGCTTTAAAACCACTTTTACTGCATATGATATCCTTGTCTCACAGTTTCTCTTCTTGATTTTTAAAAGTGTTATTCCATTTTCTTCCAGCATTAAATGCACTGCTTTCAAAGTTTGATGACAGTCTAATTTTCTCTTTTTTTTTTTTTTTTAATTTTTTTTTTAATTTTTTTTTTTTTTTTTAATTTTCTCTTTTTAAACGAACATTTTTCCTTGTTCTCCAAAGGATTTTTTTCTTTAACTTGTGGTAAGTTTAGGGCCTGTCTTGTCGTTTTTCTGGGTTTACGGCTGTGGTCCAACGGTGCACTCTCAGAGCCCCGCAGCCCAGTGCTTAGGTGAGAACTGAGCCCTCCCTGCTGTGAGCCCGATTCAGTCCCTGGTGGGGACTTCAAGGACTGTGAAGCTGAGTCACACAGACCAAAAAAAAAAAAGGCCCGTGTACTCTTTGAGTATGTAATTTCAGATGTTTCATTTGAGGAAAATTTCATGATGCTCATTCTTCCGCCTTGTTCTTGGCTCTGGCTTCCTGCTCAGGGACCACTTACTGTTTTCTGTCTGTCGGATCTTCCTCAGTATTTGTTACATTTTGATGTCTTAACCTCCCCTCCCCTCTATTTTACCGTCTAATTCTCATAAAGGCACATAGTCTATCCTATTTACTAACTTTTATGTCTATCCTAGTCTTTATTTCTAAAATATTTTTCTCTTTTATTTCTATTTTGTTCTGTCTTTTCATTAGTGAGTTTTTTCTAACTCTGATGTATGTGTCATATCACTTTCTTAATGTTATTTGTCTTTTTTGAAATAAAGATCTAATTTTAATCTGTTCTCTTAATGCATTTTGGGGGGAGTTTGCACCACAGGGCTCTTAGTTTCTTGACCAGGGATCAGCCCCCCACCCCTTACAGTGGAAACATGCAATCTTAACTACTGGACAGCCAGGGAAGGCTCTCTCACGCATATTTTTCCGAGATGCTTTCTTTTACTTCTCCTGTGTTTTATTATGGGCTTCCCAGGTACCTCAGTGGTAAAGAATCTGCCTGCAAATGCAGGAGACACAGGTTGGATCCCTGGGTTGGGAAGGTCCCTGGAGAAGGAAATGGCAACCCACTCCAGTATTCTTGCCTGGGAAATCCCATGGACAGAGGAGTCTGGCAGCTACAGTCCATGGAGTTGCAAAAGAGGAGGACAGACTTAGCTACTAAGCAACATTTTATTACAATGATTTTGTGTGGAATTTGAGATCTATGCTTTCTTTTCTCTCATTCTTACATGAGTTTTTCTAAATTTTTAGAAGATTGTATGGTTCGGGGTATCTTTTCTAATCAATTTTGTTGTTTTTGAATAGTGTTAAAAATACAATGATTGCGTTTCGAGTTTTGCTATATGTTTATTCCTGTTTGTTTTTGTTTAGTTGATAAGTTGTGTCTGACTCTTTTGCAACCCCATGGACTGTAGCCTGCCAGGCTCCTCTGTCCATGGAATTCTCCAGGCAAGAATACTGGAGTGGGTTGCCATTTCCTTTTCCAGGGGATCTTCCTGACCCAGGGATTGAACCTGAGTCTCTTGCTTGGCAGGTGGATTCTTTACCACTGAGCCACCTAGGAAGCCTTCTTTATCCCTATTCATTGTTCATCTGGAACTTTTCTTTGCTTTTCTGTTGTGCCTTTTTTTGCAATGAAATTTCGATTCCATTCCTAGCAGTTTCCCTTCATATGCAGCTCTGTTCTGAAGAGAGCTGTAGTTGGTCGGTGTCAAGAGTTCCTAGGAGCTACACTGCTCCCATTTCAGTTGTGGATCCCTTTGCTATTGGATTGAGCAGCAGTGTCCTCTACCCCGTTTCATCTGCTGTCGTCAGACTGGCCTGCCGTGCTCTCCACTGAATACCTACCGTGTTGGCGATTTGGGGTGGCTTCTCCTGGCCTCAGATGGGTCCCGTTCTGTGTTGCATTGCTTTGCTTTCTCCAGCACTGATAAAGATGATTCCTTCAGTATTACAGCTGTTGGTTTGTCCTCATCTGCTTGGAGTTGGGGGAGAAACCTTGTTTCCTGGTTTTGTTATAAATGTGCTCTTGGGTTTTTGTTGCTTCTTTAGTTCTCTGTATTTCCTTTGGGATTCAGAGATTTAAGAATGCTACCTTCCCAAGCTTTCCCCTTAAAAGCATGTCTTAGAGGCAGCTTTGAAAAATGAAGATTCCAGAAAAGACATCGTAGGGTTATTAAAAAATTTTTAAATAACCTGTACAGTAATGTAGAAATGTTATTTTTCCTAGTTCCTCTTCTAAAACGCATCCTATATCCAAAAATGCCCCCAAATTATATACATGAGTGTTTAAAAAAGATGAGGATTTGGTGACAAATTTCAGAATTGAAGCTTCATCAGACATTTAAATGCTTTATTCTGAAGAATAGAATATTATTGTCAGTGACTGCAGAAGTTTAACCCTGATCTTAATAGTTTTCTATTTCTCTTTAGAGATGTAAACTGAAGTATTTGAATGTATTCTCAACTGACCACAGTATAGCTGTTTCTGCTGTGTGTGTGGTACCTCCACACTAACAGTTAGCTTATGTGCTGTTGTTTAGTCACTCAGTCGTGTCTGGCTCTTTTGCAACCCCATGGACTGTAGCCCACCAGGCTCCTCTGTCCGTGGGATTTCCCAGGCAAGAATCCTGGAGTGAGTTGCCATTTCCTTCTCCAGGGGATCTTCCCGACCCAGGGATCGAACTCTCATCTCCTTCGTTGCAGGTGGATTCTTTACCACTGAGCTGCCGGGGATGTCTGTTAGCTCTTATACGTTAATGTTGATTTATATTGTTAAATAGGGAGATAGTTTCAATATAACATGAGTGGGTTTTGGTTTATGTATGATTTTTTCTAAACTGGACAAGGGAATCCTGTATAATGGTGGTGGAATTTTATCCTACACACAGTTTTTAATTAAAACTAGTGACCTGTATCAGGGACTCTCTCCTGGAGATGTAGCCCCCTGGTCTGTCATGGACTCCTGTCCTCATCTGGCAGTTTGCATTTCCTTTCGTGTCCGTGTTTGCAGTCTTCCTGCCTTAAAGCTCCACTTTTCAGCTCCCATAAACCTTTGTTTTTACTTCTGTTTTAAATCCCTTTTATTAAACTCTGAGGTGGCATTTTAGCTGCTCTTAGCTGCTCACCTGGGGCGTGCAGGTCATTTCTGGAAGTCCCCATCATTGGTTTTCTTAGTGCTGTGGTTACAGATTTACAGGGGCTTTGGCTGATCTGCCTCCCATGTACCCTTCTCTACCCTCGTGGACCCATTTTTCCCCATAAACCTTGTTATTTTCAGGGTTGCAGAGTGAAAATTTTCCAGGAATGCATGTATGTATTTACATTATAGCAGATGTACTAAGAGACTTCTTCAAGAAAATGCTGTAGCTTAGAGTAGTAAGTGTAATAAGGCTTTGCAGCATTATTTCTGTTCTTGAGGACTTTATGATAAGAGCCCCTCTGTAATGAAGACCCAGTGTTTCGGATTCGAGGCTTCCTGGTTGTCATTTTTAAGTGCAGGGGAATAGTAAACAGTAGAGGAATTACATTGTGGGTCACTGACACAGTATTTTGTGCTAAGGAGATTGTCTTGGTGAACTTACCTAAAATTAGAGAAACTGGTGAGAAAAGTAAAATTCTATATTGAGTGATATTTGCAGTATTATCTTTTTTCATTTTGATCCAGATAGGGAATTGTGGAATTGTAATTTTGGCTATTTGCAATACCAAAGTTTGTTTCGGAGACAGTAAAATAATATTCAACTGTTAGAAAATGCACAATAGTATATTATTATTTGCTGTGGAAAAATCTAATCCTTAACAGAAGATTTCAGGTACTTTCATTGAAACAGCAAGAAATTATAGGCCAGTATTACAGTAATGTAAGAAAATTGCTCATGTAGGAGATGACTGGAAGAATTGTACTAATGACAAAAAAATGGAGGTACAGATGGAAAAAATTCAGGTTATTGCATGGAGTATACTATTTTAGTCGGTAATACAGATCTTCCTTAATTTATGGTGGGGTTATGTCCTGATAAACCCATTGTAAATTGAAAATGTAAGCTGAAAACGCACTTAGTACACTTAACCTACCTGACATCCGGAGAAGGCGATGGCACCCACTCCAGTGTTCTTGCCTGGAAAATCCATGGACGGAGGAGCCAGGTAGGCTGCAGTCCATGGGGTTGCTGAGTCGGACACGACTGAGTGACTTCACTTTCACTTTTCACCTTCATGCATTGGAGAAGGAAATGGCAACCCACTCCAGTGTTCTTGCCTGGAGAATCCCAGGGACAGGGGAGCCTGGTGGGCTGATGTCTGTGGGGTTGCACAGAGTCGGACACGACTGAAGCGACTTAGCAGCAGCTGCCTGACATCATAGCTTATCCTAGCCTACCTTTAACATGCTTGTAACACTTTTTAAGTGTTGAATATCTTATTTGACTTACTGAATACTGTACTGAAAGTGAAAATGGCTGTATGGATACAGAATGTTGTGAGTGATCGTGATCAAGTGGCTGGCTATAGCCCAGCATCACATGAGAGCGGAGTGCCTGCATGTTGCTGGTCAGGGGAAAAAACAGACTCCAAAACAGACTCCGAAGCACAGTTGCTTTCACATTCTGACTTGTAAAAGTCAGAAAATCTTTAAGTCAAACTATCATAACTCTGTGGAGAAGACTCTTGAGAGTCCCTTGGACTGCAAGGAGATCCAACCAGTCCATTCTGAAGGAGATCAGCCCTGGGATTTCTTTGGAAGGACTGATGCTAAAGCTGAAACTCCAGTACTTTGGCCACGTCATGCGAAGAGTTGACTCATTGGAAAAGACTCTGATGCTGGGGGGGATTGGGGGCAGGAGGAGAAGGGGACGACAGAGGGTGAGATATGGCTGGATGGCATCACTGACTCGATGGACGTGAGTCTGAGTGAACTCTGGGAGGCCTGGCGTGCTGCGATTCATGGGGTCCCAAAGAGTCGGACACGACTGAGCGACTCATCTGATCGTAACTCTGTATTACAAAATAGTGTAAACTGGTAATGTAGATTTGCCCCCCACATAAGGAAACTAATAGAGAACTTTGTTAAAGAATAGACTCCTTAGTGTTGATTGGGACCTTTTGAAGATTGAGGTTGGCATTAGATGGACAGCGGTGGACAAGCCCTGTTATTTTTATGTCATGTTTGGTTATATGTAATATGCCAGCAGATTCCGGTGGGGCTCACTCGAGGAAATGACCCCTGTTCTTGTGAGTAATTGTGAGGTGTTTGTGTAGTATAATGACATTAATGAATACTTTCATGACTCTTGTCAGATTTTTTTCTGTTTTCTTCTGTTGTTAGATATTTCTGTTTGTTTCTCCTTGATACGAAGAAAAGAGAATAAAGCTTTTACAACATATTTTATCTTCTTAAAAATCTGAGAGAAGTGACATATATTAGTTTCAGGCATATAGCCTGACTCAGTATTTTTATATATTGCAAAATGATCACCACAATAAGTCGAATTAATATCTGTCACCATTCTTGGTTACAGAATTTTTCTTGTGATCAAAACTTTGAAGCTTTACTCTTTTTTTTAAAATTTATTTTATCTTATTTTTTAACTTTACACCATGGTGTTGTAACGGCAGCTTTCACGTGTGCAGTGCAGTGTGCACGCGTGGTCGCCATGCTGTGCGCTGTGTCACGGTGACTCGCAGTATTTTATCACCCTCTGTACCCTTTGATGATGCTTGTCATCCACTTCCTTCATCCCCATCCCCCTGCCTCTGGCAACCGCCAGTCTGCCCTCTGTGAGCTTGGTGTTTTTCATTTGTTCTTGGTTTTTAATTCCACATGTAAGTGAGATCATATGGTATAAGTCTTTCTCTGTCTGACTTTTTTTACTTAATGAAATGCCTGTTAGGTTCATCCATGTTGTCACTAGTGACAGGAGTTCATTTTTTTATGGCTGAATAATATTCCGTTGTTTGTGTACATGCATCTATATTCACTGCATTATCTCTAATAGCCAAGATATGGACACAACCTAAGTGTCCATCAGTTGATAACAGATAACATTGGCTGTTGTAAATAATGTAGTGAACACATTTTATCATTTTAAAAGTGTGTGACATGTAGAGAATTCCCTGGTGGCCCAGTGGTTAGGACTTGGCGCTTGCATCACTGTGGCCTAGGTTCAGTTCCTGATTGGGGAACTAAGATCCAGGAAGTTGCGTAGAGTGGCCCCAAAAGATGTGACCTATCCAGCAGAATGACTCTGTTCAATGCATGTTTTTTCCTCTTATATCTTAAGGAAGAGAGAGAAAATCCTTCAAAACGGAGTAGAATTGAACGTGATATAGATAATAATTTGATCACATCAACACCAAGAGCAGGAGAAAAGCCTAACAAACAGATATCTCGAGTAAGACGGAAAAGTCAAGTAAATGGAGGTTTGTTAATGTTTACCTGTTGCTTTTAAGCAGAGATCACTTGATATGTTTTTTCTCTGTTTTAAAAAAATCTACTTTGAGCCATTTCTGCCTTTTTATAATCTTTGTATTAAGTATGAATAGCATGAAGTAAATAGAAATTTACCTTCCTAATATACACATCTACTTTGATGAGCTAAAGTGACAGTTAAAGGCAGAGCAACTAGCTTTATACTGTTTGGCAGGAAAATATATATGAAATTTCTTAAAGCAGTAATAATTTTTATTATGAATAATAATATATATGAATAATATATGTTATATATAATATGTTATGAATGATATAATAAATTTTTTGAAATGTGTATAAAGAATTTGTTTCTGGATTATGAAATTTTAAAGCTCAGAGGCGGCTTGGAGCTCTCAGGTCAGTGTTTCTCAAGTAGGGGTGTCTCTGTCCGCCAATGGACATTTTTCAGTGTCTGGAGGCCTTTTGGTTTGCCGCAGCCTGTGGAGAGGTTGCTTCTTGCATCTAGCAGGTAAAGGTCAGGATACTGTTAAACATCATGCGGTGCACAGGACATCCCATAACACAGAATTACCCAGCCCAGAGCCAGTAGTGTTACTGTTTATAAACCCTCTTCTAGGTCAGTACCTTTGAGGAGCTGACAAGCTCCTCAGCATCAAAAAGGAGTGGAACAAGATGGACAAGCAGAGAAAGCGTGAATAGCACTTTAGAGCATGGAGTGCTGCCTTTTAACCAATGCGATTTTAAACACAACAGTAGTAATAATTCCTCAGTCTCTTTCCTCGTTTTTTTATGATTTTTTTTTTCTCAACTTCTTTCCTCTTAATGCAGTGATTTATCTCTAGAATTGACCATCAGGGAGAAAAGGGATACACAAGTTAACAGTTCTCTAGCAAAGAAAGAAGAAAAGAAATGTGGTAAAGTTGTGGAGGGTTGAGGATGATTTATTTAAACATTTCCAACTTACGTTTTCCCAAAACCCATTAAATTTTTTATTTATAAGAAACTTAGGGAAAACACTGGCTGTTCTTCCTAAGTACTCTGAAATGGTGCTGCAGTATCCATAAGTAACATTTGACACTGCTATATGTGTAGTCTTTTTCAGTAAAACTGGTTGCCTCTATTTTTTAGCTGTTATTTGTTAGACATAGAGGGTAAATTTTGTGAAGTAGACAGCATCCCAAAATGTAAATAAGCCAAGGCAGAATCTTACATTTATGTTTTTCATAGTGTAACTTGCTTGCTTTACTTACAAAGAGTTTATTTCATTTTCTTTTAAACAATGTTGAATTTAAGACTTCCAGACTATATAATTCCAGATATAAATCTGCTTTGTAAAAACTCAGTAAATTTAGCATTTACAAAGCATTATAAATAAACTTATTATAAAGATCATTTGATTTGCAAGTGACTTAACTCAAGATTTCTTTAAACAATAAGGTTTTAAAAATCAATGTTAATCAATTTTCATTATTTTGAGGGAAAAAGTTTCTTAATGGTTTAGAACACATTTGTGAAAGTTATGTTTTCTAGATTGCAACTTTTTTCTTTTGTTTCTTTCTTAGAAGCTGGTAGTTATGAAATGACAAATCAGCATGTAAAACAAAACGGAAAATTGGAAGATAACCCCTCCTCTGGCAGTCCTCCAAGGACCACATTGTTGGGGACCATATTTTCTCCTGTCTTCAACTTTTTTTCACCAGCAAATAAAAATGGTAAATATAAATCATTAACCATAATTTGGGCTTAAAAATTGTTTTCCTGGTTTTTTAAAAGGTCTGTTTTTTTTTTTTTTTTTTTTTTGGCATATTTTTGTTAGCATCTTATGTTTGTTTTCAGCTTCATTAAAAATACAGAGTTTCTAAAATGTACTTTATTTTTTGTAGTGACTGAAATAAATGTAGGTTATGTTTAATTTTGTGTAAGTTAATGAGCTCTGCTTTAACTAGCTGAAAAGCTAGATGATAAACTTAGGGCTGAATGGAAAGTATTATTTTTTATGTGTTGGAATGACTTTTACATCTTTAGAGTGTGTACAGGAGAGAACTGAGAAGCATTTTCTGTATTCTAGAGATCAGTAAAGTAGAATTTGTTGAATATTTTAAGTGGATTGAGACCAGGTTATTTTTTGTAATACAATTTATTTTTATTATCCTTTGCTTGGTTTTTTTCCCACCTCTAAGAATCCTCAGTTTAGACAAACAGTAAAACTACCCTAATTCAAATGAATTTAAGATTTCCATTGTATAATGCCTTGGCAAAAAAATGGCCTTCTCAACATATTTTTCAAATATTTTCTGATGTCCTATCTTTTCTAATATTAGTATTTAATTTCATACATGAAATTATTTGAGGGTAAGAGGTAGTGTCTTTATTTTTGCATCTACCATGTTGTTTGATGTATTATTCGGCTCATGGGAAATAGCCATTAAATACTTGTTGCCTGATTATTTAAATTCTAATTTGAATTATGTTTCTGGATGATAAAGCAGTTTTTAAAAGGCACAGTGTACACTATAAAATCAAGATACTGTACGGGCATAAAAATGTATTAGCACGTTAAAGGACTGTGAAGTCTTAGACTAGAAACAAAACAAAAAACTACATTTAGGGACTTCCCTGGCAGTCCAGTGGTATGATTCCATGCTTCTGAAGCAGAGGACATGGGTTTGATCTCTGGTTGGGAAACTAAAATTCCACATACCTCACGGTGCAGCCAAAAGAAAAAAACCACCCCCCAAAAAACCCTACCTTTGAATTTAACCCAATATACCCTAGACATTTCTTTTCAAAATTTATTTATAATTGTATTGTTGCCTATCCCAGGCTGGGTCTAGTGCCTGAGAAATCTGTCAGATTGATTCAAGAGGGATTTCTATGGTGAATGACAGTGGAAAGACAAGGAAGCAAGGACAGAGGCTGCTGGCATGAGAGTGGTTTCAACGATGCAGCATGAAGGCTAACTAGGTGAGGCAGGTGGGGAGGAAGCCACTGAGAGGTGCGTTTGGATAAAGAGACTGGTTTTTATCAGACATGAAGATCACATGTAATAGAAATACATGAGAGAGACGCTAATTAGAAGATGAGGAGGTTGTTGTAGGAGATTAATTATTTGAATTTTAGGTTTCAGAGGGGAATGGTTTCTCAGTGATAGTGTCCAGGCTGTGGCCATGGTAGTAACTACTAAAGAGCATCACAAGGGTAGATAGAGCCGAAGAGGGCAAGACCTTTGAGGTTGGTTATTGGATGAGTCGCTGACATCTCCTATAACAACAACTCTATAGGTATTTAATAGAGCAGTAAACTTGTAGCTAGGTGTTAGATTGCTCTGTGATTAAGAGGATGCTGGCAGTAGGTGGTAGGTGACAGCACCGGGGATAAGAGAAGAATTGGGTAGTCAGGTGACATCAGTCTCAGAGGAGCAAACATTTTTACACATTAGGGAAAAACCAGTGATCTGGCAGCAGCAATGGAGGTAGATGAATTCTGATTGAGTAACAAGTATGAGACAGCACACAGCTTTCAGGGAAGGGTAATAGGAAGAGAGACTTTTTTTTTGAAAGAGGTTAAAATTAAGGCAGTGGAGGGAGAAAGAATATTCTTTGAGAAAGTTGAGAGTTACTGGAGGTTCATTTTGTTGTTGAAAATGATACTTGGAGGATTCCAGAAGGAAATGGAGAGTTGGGGTCGGTCAGTCCACAGTGGGAGAAAGACTGGGCAGCAGGTTCGTCTCAGTGATGGATGAACGTAACGAGGAAGTTGACTTCTTTGTTAACGAGGTGGAATCTTGTTGAGAAATTGTTCCTGTACCTTGGAATAAAAAGCTTCTTATGGTTACGGAAACAGTTGACTCATTTTTGGAGAACTATCTCTAGTTTTAAAAAATCAGAAGCTGTTTGAGGATAGTGGAAAAGTGTGTATGTGTGTATTGCCCAACATGTAGTAGGCCCTTAATAAACAACACTTACTTTAATGAAAAGAAGTTCTGTGGTCAGCAATACTGTATTACACTTGACCCTTGAACAACATGGGTTTGAACTGTATAGGTCCACTTATACAAGGATTGTTTTCAATATAAATACTACAGTAGTACACAGTCTGGTTGGTTGAATCTGAGGATTTGGAACTGTGGATGCACAGGGCTCACTGTAAAATTATTCTCAGGTTTCTGACTGCATGGGGTTCAGTGCCTCCAGCCCCTGTGTTGTTCAGAAGTCAACAGTATATATTGATACTTCAAAGTTGCTAAGAGACTAGATCGTAAATGTTCTTACCACAAAAAAGAAATAATTATGTGGCAGGATAGAGGTTTTAGCTAATGCTCAGTTGGTAATCACATTTCATTATATAAAGTATTAAATCAGTTAATTATATCAATAAAATATTTTAAAGTTCTGAATTGACTCATTTAACTATACATGGGTATTTCTAAGCTATTTGAAATAGCTTAAGCTACTCTTAAGAAAAACTGTTCACAAATACCACTCTAGCTTATAATAGTCTTTATTCCTTATTGTTTGAAATGTCCAGTGAAGACTCACTGAATAATGGTGTCCTTGGCTTTGTTTCTGTTCCAGTTAGTTTTTCTAAATATTGATGAATTTTTATTTTTATTAAATATATCTGACATATAACATTGTGAAAATTTCAAGTTGTACAATGTGTTGATCTTACAATTTATATATTGTCCTGTGATCATCAGCTGATTACACAATCAGCTAGCTTAAAACTCAACATTCAGAAAACTAAGATCATGGCATCCAGTCCCATCACTTCATGGCAAATAGATGGGGAAACAATGGAAACAGTGAGAGACTTTATTTTGGGGGGCTCCCAAATCACTGCAGATGGTGACTGTAGCCATAAAATTAAAAGACGCTTGCTCCTTGGAAGAAAAGCTATGACTAACCTTAGATAGCATATTAAAAGGCAGAGATATTACTTTGCTGATAAAGATCCATCTAGTCAAGGCTATGGTTTTTCCAGTAGTCATGTATGGATGTGAGAGTTGGACCATAAAGCTGAGCGCCGAAGAATTGATGCTTTTGAACTGTGGTGTTGGAGACGTGAGAGTCCCTTGGACTGCAAGGAGATCCAACCAGTCCATCCTAAAGGAGACCAGTCCTGGGTGTTCATTGGAAGGACTGATGTTGAAGCTGAAACTCCAGTACTTTGGCCACCTGATGTGAAGAGTTGACTCATTGGGAAAGACCCTGATGCTGAGAAAGATTGAGGGCAGGAGGAGAAGGGGACGACAGAGAATGAGACGGTTGGATGGCATCACCGACTCGATGGACATGAGTCTGGGTAAACTCCAGGAGCTGGTGATGGACAGGGAGGCCTGGCGTGCTGCGGTTCATGGGGTCACAAAGAGTTGGACACGACTGAGCAACTGAACTGAACTATGATCATCATAGTGATGATTAGCATGTGCTATTATATTATATAATTATTTTTTTAGTGGTTGGATTAATTGACTTCTAATCTCTTAGCAGGTTTGATGATTTCAGTAGTGTTGTCTATATTCACTATACTGTGCATTTGTCTCTAAAGCTTATTTATTACTCATTTTAAATTTGTCTCTGTCTTTCCTCTCCCACTATGAGCTGTTAAGTAATGATTAATGTACACTGAATCATAATTTCAGGAACATCAGGATCCGATTCCCCAGGACAGGCTGTGGAAGCTGAGGAGATAGTAAAGCAGCTTGATATGGAACAGGTGGATGAGATCACTACCAGTACTACTACATCAGCTAATGGAGCAGCTTACTCAAATCAAGCGGTTCAAGTGAGGCCATCAATAAATAATGGTTTAGAAGAAGCAGAGGAAACAGTTAATCGTGATATACCACCCCTTACAGGTGAAAAATATTTTTTTTCTTATACATTTTCATAAATAGTTTGTAAAAATGCAGTACTTCATATTTTTTCTTAAATAGGCAGATTAAATGCATAAATTTTTCTTCCTTGAAATTAATAAAATTAAAATTGGAAATAAAGCGTTTCCTCCCAAATCTAGTCATTTTGAAATTGAATTTTTTAAAGGTTATTTTACCATTTTAGTCACTTACAGTTTAATTATTCGTACCAATCTAAATCTAACACAGCTAACAAAATAATATGCTTACATTTATGAACATATTTATTAGAAATGCATGAGTTTTACTTAAGATCTGAAGTTCCTGTGTAGAGGTAATCTCATACCTTCAGATTTGTTTCATATATGGATAACATCCCCAAAGAAGAAACTTCTGTTCTCGGGTCTTTCTGTATACAGACTTTGCAGCCCAGTCTGGATCCCTTGAAAGGCCTACCATAACTGGTAGGTCCCTGAGCCAGTTGGAAATATAGAACCATGTGGGGTCAGCATATATTACCTAACTTAAGAGTAATACTGAACTTAACAAGCAAATCAGCATGAATTATGCACATAATTTATTCCTGGGTGGATAAGACTTGTAGATGACCTTAATGTTGACCCGTCATTTAATGCTGATTGCTTTCCCCCATGTTACAGGCTTGTGAATGATAAGATACAGACTGAAGCCAAGGCTCTTGACTTTTTGTTTGACATTTTTCTGTTTTTGTGGTTCTTTATTAACCTTTGTACTTATTTTTTCTGACAACTATGGCGACAGAAGGGATTTCTAAAACTTTAGTTTCTAGTGGGGAATAGTAAGATTTACTCCATTTCCCATTCATTATTTGTTCCTTTAACACTTGTATAATTGAACACCTGCTTTTTGTGATGGACACTGTTTATAAAGATGAATAAGATATGCTCATTGACCCTGAAGAGTATATGATTTAATAGATGAGCCAGGTATACACAAAAATTACTACACAGTGTGGTGAGTGCTGTTACAAATAAATGAGCGAAATGTGGAGGTGGCATGTTGCAGTTCCTTTGGGAGGATTAGGAGAGGAAAACAAGTGAAAGTCCTGCTGACCTTAAAAGATGAGCATGAGTGGCAGAAGCGTGGCTTTCCCTCAGCTTCAGGAAGGTCGCCAAAGAGAGCAAGAAGGAAGGAGGCTGGCTGCACCGTTTACGTAGCTGTGTGACTTTAGATAACCTGAGCTCTCTGAGGTGGTTTTATTAGCTTTAAAATGGCAATAATAATTTAGAGCTTTGGAGACTGAGATGAAATGTGAAAAATGCTTTAGCATGAGGTGTTTGAATACTATGAATCCTCCCTCTCCCCCTTTTTCTGCGGGTAATAAGAACGTGAAGCAGTAAAGTGGCAGAAGGTGTGTTTTCCTTTTTGTCCCTTTGTGCTTATGAACCATTAACTGGCATAAAGTTGTTGGAGGTGAACAAAATTCTGCCTTACATCTGTTGTCATTTATTGAGCATACACACTGTATTGACTCTGAGAAGGTATTAATACATGAAAATAGTTTAAAAAAAAAAAAAAGTTTTTGTCCTGAAAGGCTATTATCCACCAGTATTCCATTCCTGGGGCTTCCCTCATAGCTCAGTCGGTTAAGAATCTGCCTGTGATGCAGGCGACCCAGGTTAATTCCTAGGTCGGTAAGATCCCCTGGAGAAGGAAATGACAACCACTCCACTGTTCTTGCCTGGAGAATCCCGTGGACAGAGGAGCCTAGCAGGCCACATGCAGTCTATGGGGTCGCACGAGTCGGACACGACTTAGTGACTCAACCACCAGCATTCCATCCCTGTAGGTAGCTCACAGCGATTTCTGCTGCGGCCCATTAGTTCTTTCAGGCTATTGTAATAACAGACTACCGTTAGACTAGGTGACATACAAACAACAAATATATCTCATAGTTCAGGAGTTTAGGAAATCTAAGACCAAAACCCCAACAGATTCAGTGTCTGGTAAAGATCTGCTTTCTGGTTCATAGACAGCCGTCTTCTTGCTGTGTCCTCATCTGCCAGAAGCTGTGTGAGCTCTTTGGGGTGTCTCTTTTTAAGGTCATTGATCTCGTCCATGAGGGCTCCACTCTCATGACCTAATGACTTCCCAAAGACTTCATCTCCAGACACCATCACTTTGAGGATTAGATTTCAGTACATGAATTTTGGGGAAACAAAAACACTCAGTCTCTAGCCCACCTTAAACTTTCATCTTTGAGACATTACCTGTTTAGCTTGTAGGTCATCTTTGTCGTCTCATTGAATTTAAGTTATAAATATTAGAAAATTCTCAACGTAATTTCTGAAGCTCTATCAATTGATTGCATTTTATAGAATTTTTCCTTGATTATTTTTAAATTACTTGTAAGTGAGAAGTAAAATAATGGGTCATCTAAAGCGCTGATTTCTATGTAGAGCATCGTTTCCTAACCCTTGAGATCCTGTATAAGTCTTTAGGAGTTTGTGGACCTCTTTAAAGACTGTTCATGGATCTTAAGTTGAAACTACCTTCGAGTCTTTTTTTCAGCACACACATACACATATTAATGTTTAATTTTTGGCTGTGTCAGTTCTTAGTTGCGGCGCACAGGCTTAATAGTTGCAAGATGTTAGTTCCCTGACCAGGGATTGAACCTGCATTTCCTGCATTGAAAAGCAGATTCTTAACCCCTGCACCACCAGGGAAATCTCAGCATATATATTGACTGCCTGTATGTACAGTGTACTTTGTGAAGTATTACTGCTATAAGAGCACCATGAAATTCTTCTTATACATACAAACATCATTCAGTTAGAAATGGAAATTTTGTGGCATGTAGTTTCCTAATAATAAGTAGTAAATTTTCTCTTAGTTGTTAGGGATTTAAATTTTGTTAGCCATGATACAGCTTGCCACTTTGTCTGTAATGGTATTTTTTTCCTTTGGATCCAGAGTTAGATCTCTGTGTTAATCAAGTTACTTTTAAATTATTAATAATAATTTGTTATAATTTGTAATGATTACATAATAATAATAATTATAATAATTTATTAGATATTATTTGTATATTATATTTATATAATATATATTATTGTATATTACATAATAATAATAATGTATGTTTGTAATAATAATTACAAATTATTTCTGTCTTATCTTTAACCTAAAATGCACAGGGCTTCAGGACAATCTTAATAAAAGCAGTAAATATGTATACTTCATGGAATCATTGAGTAAAAACATCATTTTGTTTTTCCCTTTATTAAATAGCACCAGTAACACCAGATAGTGGATATTCATCCGCCCACGCAGAGGCCACCTATGAAGAAGACTGGGAAGTATTTGACCCGTGAGTTTTTTTTTTTCCTTTTCCTCTTGGGACGGAAAGAAAGTACATGTGTACAGGGGTGGCTGAATGGTATAGTGCAAGGAGCATCTTACCTGTAGGTATTAATACTTCTACTGAGTTACTGAAATACTAATTTTCAGTTTTACTTACATGTTTTATAATTTTGGTTTACTAGGTTAAATATGTATTATTTAATTAAAACTTAAAGATGGGCTGAGTTTAATAAGATGTTTTATATTTACAAAAAATAGAAATGTTGACATTTTCTTAAAATTTGATTTATAGCTATTATTTCATCAAACATGTTCCACCACTGACAGAAGAACAACTAAATAGGAAGCCCGCTCTTCCATTGAAGACAAGAAGCACACCAGAATTCTCCCTAGTTTTAGACTTGGTAAGTATATTGTTTCTAGAGTTAGGAAAAATAAAGGAGTTAAATTCTTATTAAAAAATATTAGCCAAAATATCTAAAAGAATCCAAGAGAGTGAGCCACCTCACACACACATTGACTGTAGTAGCTTGTCTTAGGTGCCCTGAAATGGTTTTCCTTTAAGCGCCATCTAATGCCAGGGCCTCCTCCCATTGCACTGGTATCCAGTACCTTTTGAAAATAAATTAGGCTTCTTTTTTTCTCTCCCCACACTGTTGCTACTTTGCTATTTAAATTCAATTATTTTTCCAACACTCCTATACCTTTTGTTTTGTTTTTTAATCTTCCAGTTAATTATAATTTCATGCCTAGAGTTCAGTTTAGGGAGACCACAGTCATGTCCCTCTGAGGACCTGGGTCTTGATGAGTTAACCTTATGCAAAACCATACTCCTTTTCCTGTTTTGTTTTGTTTTTTTTTTTTGCATATTATCTCATACCAATAACTTTATTAATAGACTCTCAAAAGCATGACTTCTTAATGTTGACTAATAAGACCTTTAGTATGCTTTCTTGGTGTGATTTTAAATTTATATTTTAGGGTACCAAGAGAGCTTTGAACACTGAATATCTCTTACCTTTTCCTAACCAAATTTAATATATAGTCACCATTATTTACATCTGCCAGCAATTTCTTGATATTAGCAATTCATTAAGTAGTGTTGGAAAACATTTTACTATTTAGTCTTTGTTACTAGTAACCTATAATTGGAGATGTAGTTTAGTTCTCATTAATTTGTTTCTTATCTTATGAAAAGGTTATTCTTTTAAATCTTGACTAACATGGACAGTTCTGAGAGTTCAGCACCTTAGCCTTTGCCTAGCCAAAGAGAGAAGCTAGGTATCCAGAAGTCCTAAGTATTTAATGTGTATTAGAGGATTAAGTAGGAAAAAAGAAAGAAAAGTATTGAAACTGAGTGTGAGTAATTAAGATTTGATATGCAAGTTAGTGGAGAAACTGAAAAAGATTTTGCTAGATTTTTATGTTAGTAGTTGATATCATGATAGCAAGCTTGGCCGTAATATTTTTAAACCAATATGAAGGGTAAAAAGAGAAGGAAAGATAAGAATTGGTGAGCATAAATGAGTAATTTTACAGAAGTATATAAAGAAGAATGATCAAAATTTAGATAGGCTATAGATGAAGAAGTAGAATTAGTTATGATTCAATTATAGGAAAGAGAATACCTTTTTAAAAGATACTAAGAGAATATCTTAATTTGTGTATTCTAATATGCTATTAAAAGAAAATGAGGCATATCTAGAGTATTTTTTGCTCTTTGCCTCCACCGAGTTTAACTTTAGGTTCAAAGAAACACTGCAGCTAATAAAACATGGAATTCATAAGGTGTGAACATTTGTATTTCATTTTAATTCATTTTAAGCATAAAGTGTTGTCAGTTTCTGCAAGTGGAAGCCCTCTTGTTTTTCCTTCAGGATTTGAGAAGTACAGATATTTACACATACCTTAGATGAATGATCCTCACTTTCCTTTCCTCACAATGAGAAAAGAGGGTTTGGTAATCAAAGATGAGAAGTCTTGATTAACCGCTAATTTAGTTTACAGATAAGGAGCTATAGATATATATTTTTAAATAATTAGATGCTAAACTTCTCTTGCTGAGTTGTAAAAATAATAATAAGAAGAAAGTACATATGTGGTTTAACAGAAAGTGGGCAATTGCAGGACTGAGAACAGTGATTCTCAGACTCGCCCTATCACCCTAACCCCTGAAAGATTTACTGGAGCACAGACTGCTGAGCTCCGCTCTCTGCTCCTTGCTGAATTTGAGTTATCAGAAGAGCTGGGGATCTTTCATTTCTCATTGGCGGTCCCCAGATAACGCCGATGCCACATGCTGTCCTAGTGGCCACCACCGGAGAACCAGTGGCTTAGAAAACCCAGCCCCTGACTACTGTGCCATGCACGCACAGGAAGGTGTTATAAACATGAAAGTCATGTATTAAAGGATGCTTTAATAAATGTTTTTGGTGATCATGAATACATACAATTATCATTTGAAATATCTCAGTATCTTAGTTCATTCAATATGTGCTTTTTATTTTAAGGATGAAACACTAGTACACTGTAGTTTAAATGAGCTAGAAGATGCAGCACTTACTTTTCCAGTCCTTTTCCAAGATGTCATTTATCAGGTAATTAAAACTTTTTAACTTGAATTTTGGCCTGTTAGATATTCTGAATCAAGAAATCCTTTGTAAATATATATATATATATATATATTTTTTTTTT
>NW_011494785.1:11817525-11841985 GCF_000754665.1 Bison bison bison
TTTTTTTTTTTTTTTTTTTTTGCTAAAGTTTAAGGTCTTTATTCCCAATGGATTTCATCTCTATTTTAATGATTTAGTAACACAAGGTAGCATGGTGCTAAAGGACTACATTTAAACATTGTTACCAGAAAAACGTGAACTTTTTCTACCCCGTTGATTTCTACTAGTTTCATAACCTGTTTGCCAGCAGGTGGAGGCAGGAACACTGACACCTTAGGGCTCCAGGAACTGTGCAAGGTTAACATCTGGCATTATTGTTGTTTTTCCAAAACGCAGTTCATATGAAGAAAGCTTCCTTGTTGGTCATTTTTATTGCCTTTTGTAGTAATGTGGTCTGTAGGTTGCAGTGTAGTAAATCTAGTTTATTTTAATTTGGAATTCCAGGACACTCTTCCAGTTACTCCTAGTTACTCTGCTTTTACTTTAAAAAATTAGAGTGTATCTCCCTCATTTGTGTCGATGGACAGGAAACAGTGCAGAGTACAAATATCAGTTACAAATATCACTGCGAATTACCTGTTGACCATAGTTCTTACTTTGTTAGAGATTTTCCTATCATAAAATTTGAATTAATATGTGTGAATACATTTTGAAAACTACAAAGCACCTTTCTGTCCTGGGCGTTGTTACCAGCATTGCCTTGTATCCCAGTTTTTGAAAGGTTGGCAGAGGGTCCAGAACCTTGTTGTCTGTCAGATAGAAGCCCACCCAAGGGCTAACTGAGTGAAGTCACAGCACGTTTACAAGGAGCGGTGAGGAGGTGCTTACGGTTGCTTATGTGCTCTTAATAGGCGGGATATTGTTGTAGAGTTCTTGGCACGTGATAGTTATTAGATCTTAGGAATCATAAGATTTTAGAGTTAGTTTGTGGTTCAGGATCTACTTTACAGTTAGTCATAAGAGGATTTATTTAAGCGGTTATTGTCAGTTCTAGTTTAACCTAGAGAGGAATTGTAGGTATGGTAATACCTGGATTGTATTTATTTCCCTTTTATGTAAACTGATTTTAGTTCTGATATATGATCAGAGGATGAACAAAGTATACATAAAAATAAGGAATTTTAAGATTTTTAATAACTGGATGTTATTTAAGGTAAATCTTTTTCTTAAGACATTTTCTGCCAAATAGGTTGTTCTTGTTTAGTGTACTTCAAAGACAGGAATCTTGTGGCAAATATAAGTAGTATAGCATTATGTTCTCTGTTTTTAGCTTGATAACCTTGTTTTTATGTTCAAAATTGCCCTTAAAAACAATGGCTTTCAATCTTTGAGTTTGGAAAAGAAAGCTATTACTGAAAAATACAAATTATTTTGATGTGATTTCTTAAGCTTTCCAGATTTGAAATTTATTTCTTACAGTTGGTTTGTCTGTTTGCATAATTTTTAGTAGTGAAATAAAAAACTTGGAGAGTGGATAAGTTTGATTTTTCTTTCACGAGGATTTCTTTTCAGTGTGACCATAAAGTTGAATTTTTTTCTTACTGCTTTCACCATTTCTTCTTTAGTTCTCTTCTATGTAAAATCCTTATTATTTTATGTGGATCCGGATAGTTGTCTTATTTTGAATAAAAGGCTTTTAGCAGTGCATATAATACTTTAAAAATAATCTTCATATGTACTGCATCTACCTCTGTGGAATTCAAAGAACTCCTTCTTATATATCTGAGTTCTGCTTTCTGAAACAGGAAAACTAAATGGTCTAGCCTAAGTCAGGAAAAATGAGCAGGAAGTTTGAATCTAAGTTACAGAGATGACTGCATTTTAATATGATTTAGTTACTACATCATGTACAGAATTTAGTTCCCTTTCAGTAAGTTGTTGAGGATGTCCATAGTTATATTAGGTTTCTGGTGTTGGCATAGCCATTCTGTCTACTTTTTAAAAATAACTTTGTGGAAATCTTGGGTTAGGGTTCCCCCAGTTTTCAGACCAGCAAGCTCCCTTTAAACAGGGAATGATGTCTTTTAAACTTTCAGTGGTGTTGTCTCCATCTACTGGCAAAGAAGACATATACACAAGGGTCTGGGATGATCTAAGAGATTTTGGAGAAACCACAGTATTAGGTAAGATGGAACTTACATGTTTAACAACTGCAGTGTAATGTGGCCCGCTTAAAGGGAGACATCTGTAAAAGACTGTATATACTCTTAAAATATAATTGGTTGAGATTTAAATTCACAACATAAAATTAACCATTTTTAAGGGAACAGTTTAATGGCATTTATCTGTATACTCTTGGATATGTCAGTTCCATAGCAGTTACATATATATGCTTTAAAATAAAATGGTAATGTTAAGATAGGATCAGAATTCTTCATCTGAATCAAAGCCAGATAAAGTGTCCTCTTGGGACTTCTGTTACTTTTGCTTTCTTTTTATGGTAAGTTTGTTGAGGTAGAACTGTATCTAATTTTAATTCTGTTTGCTGTTCTCTTTCAGAACAATTTAAAATGTAATTTGTCTTCTGTATGTTTTAATAATTGTCTGTATCAGGAGTTGGCAAACTTTTTCCTATAAAGGGCCAGTTGTTGTTATTTTAGGTTTTGCAGTCTGTGTTACAACTACTTTTTCTGCCATTGTAGCATGAAGGTAGTCATAGATAGCGCATGATGAATAAGCCTGACTGCATTCCAGTAAAACTTTACTTAACAAAAATAAGTGATGATCTGGATTTGGCTCAAAGGCCATAGTTTGCTGACTCTTGGTCTAATAATTATGAGAGTATATGCAGTAAATTTATATATTCAAATTCTAAATGGAAGTAAGTAATCAGATGTTCATCAAAATTCTTGTTAATATATAGAGAGATTTAGAATTAGATCCACTATACCCTGATGACAGGCTTTCTAAGGGTTTTGCAGGTGAAAGTTTGAGGGAAAGTTTAAGGTGGTCACTACTCAGTGTTTAAAGATTGCCTTGCTTCTTTTGATTGATAAGTAGGGATCAGCTTAGTTAATGCAAGACTTAGAATAATGAAGAGATAGATTATTCAAGCCTCAATTTAGTACCTGGAGTGTATTTGAATTCCCACTTCTCTAGGGGATAAACCTAAAAGATCCAACTCAAATGAAAATTTTGATATATGTTACCACTGACACTATATAGATTAGACAGATTATAGTTTGTGAAAAAGTCATTTGAAAGAGTAACTGAGTGTTTAAAATGAGGGTGTGGCATTCACTAAGGCAAAGTTGATAGATTTTTTTGTTTGAATGTACTTTTTCTTTTCCCTTAATTGATAGTTTTTCCATGAATTGTTTTACAGTTAGATACTGGAAAACATATTTATTCGTAGAATGGTACAAATGCATTTGCTATCTGGAAAACCAAGTGCATGATCAGTTCCAATGCACATGTTTTCATTTTTATATTTAGCTTATATTGACACATTGTCAGGAAATCCGTCTCGTGGTGTTACTCAGTTAAGAGGTCTCCACTGTATTTAGTTTCTGTTCCTGCAGATCCACCAATTCAAGACTCTAGGTCATCTCACCCCCTCTTCCATCCAGAAGATGACTTCTATCCACAAGCAGGACTGAATCAAAAGACAGATTTTTCACTTAGCTCTTGAGCTGAACCACCTCCTCAATGACCTTCCTCTGTCTCCATCAAGAACTGGAGCTCAGTTTTTTGAAGATGTAATAGAGCTACCCAGCCCAAACGTGGCTAATTGAAGACAAAAAGAAGATGCCTCATATGTTTCACCACAGTGCCACCAAACGTAACTGTGTTGTCCAACTCCTCATTCTGTAAAGTATGGCAGGGGCATCTGATTTTTGACTCTGTTCACCAATAAGACTTTAGCCAGTCAGTGGCTTTCTGAAGATCAGTAAAATCAACAAACTTTGGGTCAGCTGTCCAGAAATCAGATTGTGGTAAGCACTCAAGGAGAGATAGGATCCTATAGGGAGCTACTTGCTAAAGTATGCTTTGTTTTAATAGTAGAGGTTGCTTTTATGGGAAGCGTTGGGGGGAAAGGTGGGTGGGAAACCCCATGTTTAGCAAAGCTCAGCCTCTTCCTCTTTATTGTAGTTTGTTTTCTGGGAGGCTTACAGCCTAGGATAATTTTTGTAAGGATTTCAAATATTTTATACTACAGAAAAATAGAAGGTCGGTGGCATCTATCTCTTTTCTGCAATCTTTCCTAGAAAAGTCAGCATTTTTGCTTGATGAAGAAAAAAAGCAATTATTTAAATGAAGAGTTCTGTTAGTAGATACTTAATCAAACTTTTCCTCCCCTCATGCTCTGACTTAAATTGATACTAAACAGGAGGCATTTTGTTTTGACATTCATAAAGCATAATTTTATTATCTAAAAGTAGTATGTATACTTGTTCCTTAAAACATCCGGGGCCATGGACACAGTATTGAGGATGAAAGTAATATTTTATATCTGATAGGGAATAATATTTTTGATAATGAGTTGTAAGTCAGCATTTAAAATAATTTTTCCATCCTTATTAGTAAGTATAGTCAGTCATTGGTACTAATTTTTTCATCATGGCTTTTGTATTCTTTATAAATGTATCTTAAAATTAGAAGTAGTTCATTTAAAAATACACAGAAAATTCTTGTTCAGTAGCTGAAAATATTTTGCAGCTTTAGGAGAGGTGACAGTTGACTATTAAACATATTAAATTGGAGACTTAAGAATTTAGAATTTGGTTTTGAAGGCTTTGTGGGCTTTTGGGTTTTGTTTTTTTTTTTGCTTTTAAAGTCAGTAAACTTGATTTTAAGAAACACATTAAACCTTATATATATATATATACATACACACATATGTGTACATACATACTCAAATTGAAAAATTGTGTGTGTGTGTGTATGTAAATGGCCATGACTTGTGTGTGTGTGTGTGTGTGTGTGTGTGTGTGTAAATGGCCATGACTTGAAAAGTATGCTTCATTGCTAATTTTTAATATACCTTCTGTATGAATACATGAAACATTTTATCCCGTTTGGACTCCATAAGAAACTATCTTTTCAAATTTATTTCTGTTTAATACAGTGTAAGATTTTACAGAAGGTTTTAGTTTGAGAGTTTCATTTGTGTTGGTTATGATGTTTCAGTATTTACCTATTCATTCTCAGATTGATCCACCTGCAGATACTATCCCCAGCAGCAGTCTGCCTTTTATTGAAACTGTGTGAAGCAAAAGATGACTTTTAAATCACCTATGGATTATGAAGTTGAGGCCTCCTCCACAGGGTGTATCTGAGCAACCCTCTTTCTATGGGAAAGATTTGGGTTTTGTCTCTATGATCTGGTATTGATGCAAAGACAATGTTAACCAAGTTAAATAATTAGTAATCCGTTGACTTACTTTACTTCTTCTACAAGTGAAGATAGAGCTTTCTCTTTGAGTGTGGTTGCCCAGTCCTGCCCCCATAAAATCCTGCTCTTTCCAGGTGTTCTCCTTATGGCTGATAACTTAAATAATCACATGGATAGTAATAATTCCTATTGAGGGTCTTGATGTGCTGGTAGTGTTCTAGGTGCTTTATATGTATTAACTTATTTACTACAGTAACCTTATGTAGGTACTGTTATTATACCGATTTTATAGATGAAGAAACTGAGGTGTACAGAAGGTTTTAAAAAATTGGCAGAGCCTCTTATATCCCTGTGGTATATATTGGTGTATGTGTGCTGAACTCGACCTTCTTCAGTGTTCTTGGTTTTCTGTTGTTTAAATAAGTAGCATCCACCAATCATCTTTTTATTTAAAGGTGCCATACTCTTAAGTGGGTGAATACCACCGAATTTGATCTTTTCTTTTCCTTCCTGCAACAGCGTAGCAATAAGTTCAAAGGATTTCATGGAAAAAATATTAAAAGATACTTTTTTTCAAAATATATTAGGGTCATATTATCTGTGCTTAAAACTAGAAGTATTTTTCCTAAAAAGATCTACATGTAAGAATTTTTTTTCCAGTTTTGCCTGCAAATTGAGATTGTTGGGTGTCCCCTTGCTTGTTTTGGTCATGCTCATAAAGTCACCTAGATAACTAAGATAATAGTTTAGTTACAGAAATCAGTATATATAACTGACATTGCACACTTAGACATAAATTTGAGTTTAGATAGACTTTCACAAAATATAGTCAATTTGTGACTGGATAGCTATTTTAATGACTTTTTATTAAATCTATTTCTGTTAACCATTTATAACCTATTAGCATCATCTTCAGAGAAGGCAGTGGCACCCCACTCCAGTACTCTTGCCTGGAAAATCCCATGGACGGAGGAGCCTGGTGGGCTGCAGTCCATGGGGTCATGACTGAGCAACTTCACTTTCACTTTTCACTTTCCTGCATTGGAGAAGGAAATGGCAACCCTCTCCAGTGTTCTTGCCTGGAGAATCCCAGGGAAGGGGGAGCCTGGTGGGCTGCCGTCTCTGGGGTCGCACAGTCAGACACGACTGAACCGACACAGCAGCAGCAGCAGCAGCAGCATCTTGTATGCACAGTTACAGAACATTCTCTTGTCTTAGTACTAAAGAAAGTATAGGCTGACTGTCAGATATCATCTAAGTTTTGGTAAAATCAGTTCACAATATATCACACAAGATTAGTTATCGTTATTTTTACAGATACTATTCTAGTAGATTTTGTTGTAAAAGTTTACAGCGTGAACATATAATGAAATAAGTGAGGGGAATTAAGAGGTACAAACTTCCAGTTCCAAAATAAATTGAGTCATGAGTAAGAAATGTACAAAAGTTCTGTATGATAAACATTTCATGGCATGGACATCTCTGGGTAGTGGGCAGTCTTATTTCAGACATGTCTTTGTGTCTGCTGTTCTTATACCATAATTGTTCATTATTATAGCATTATGCATAAGACTTTGACTTTTTCAAAATATATTTGGTTTAGTGATTAAAACTATTTGTTCTGTACCTAGAATAATTGCTGTATAGTTAAAGGAGCATATATACACCAGCCTGAAATGAAACTTACGGCCTAGTCTTACATTTGGGTGACTAAATGACTTTGAAGAGTTGCAAGTGTAAAGGAGGATGATTTCTGAAATACTAAGTAGTGGAAGAATGTAGAAAATAGGAAGTAAGTAACTCGGGACGGGAATCTTTGTTAGGAGACGGTTAGGAGAAGAAAAGGGCATCTGTGGAATCGATTCTGAAGCCTTCAGAGGCGTGTCCGTGTATCTGTATGGTTGTGTCTCTGACCTAACACAGTAGAGGGTGTAGTCTGTTGATTGTGCATCCCGTACAGCTCTTCTGCTCTCCTGCTGGACAGTGCTTAGTGCTTCTTGACTTCTGTATATTTCTGCTTCAGTATATCCATCCGAATGACTTAGGTCCTGCTGGCCTTGTGACTCTGTTTCTATTTTTCTCCCTGAGATGTTTGCCTTTTCACAAGTGACAGAGCCTCGCGTGGTCCCATCCCATTCCTGCTCGCTGCTGCTGTGTTCCTTTCAGCACCTTTTCCCTAACTGTCTGTTTCTGCTTATGTCTTTTAATCCGGAAACACCTTCCTGTGTTTCAAATAGTGAGTCTGCTCTGAGAGTAGGAACATCTACAGTGAACAGTTTCTATTCTCGTGCTAAGAAAACACTCTTGTGCTCTGTTCCCCCATCTCAGCGCTGCCTTCATCCCCAGTAAACAGGCACATTTTGAAAGTAATGTCAGATTCTAAGATGTGTGTTACATTTCTCAGCATAGTCAGCGTCGTAGAATCATAGTGAAGCACGCAGAAATGAAGTATTTTTGGTTGTTAAATGCATTTAACTGCTTCTTAGCAGCAAACAGAGGTCTCTGATGGTTCATGGTTTATCATCTTCCATGAGATAAGGTTGACTGAAAAAAAGTATCGACTGAATTGATAGTTTTTCCCTTAACCATTACAAATATATTTTGAAGTGTTCCATAATGAATAAAAATTGATTTTGTCAGTTAAGGTAGTAATATATCTGAATCTGTCAGTTACTTGGATTATCAAATAAAGTGTGTTGAAAACTACCCAACTATACCAAATATTTTAGGATGCAAATGTTAAAATTTATTAGAAGTGCAAATCTAGTTACAATTTTTGTATCTCATCCTAAAGGATAGGGATTGGATACTAATGATTTTTTTATTTGCTAGTGGTGGGAGTGCGTGACTGACTTCATTTTTGATTAGTCAAAGCTACTGAGATCAGCTGCCTTGTAACAGGATTAGAAATGAGTAAATCTTGATTATGCTGGGCTCCCCTGGTAACTCAGACTGCAGAAGAATATAAAGAATATAAGAATCTGCCTGCAGTGCAGTAGACATGAGTTCAGTCTCTGGGTCAGGAAGATCCCCTGGAGAAGGGAATGGCAACCCACTCCAGTATTCTTGCCTGGAGAATCCCACGGACAGAGGAGGCTGGTGGGCTACAGTCCATGGGTCACAAGGGTCAGACACGACTGAGTGACTGACACACACTTTGACTTATTATTCTAGCCTGTAAGTGGGAATAGGTTGATATTATTAACATTAATAGTTGTTTGGGATTTGTCTTCCACAGTGATCGGTTCTTAAGGAGATTCAATGGTTGGCCTTCGAGTCTGTAGTTGTGTAGCTGTCCTGTAGTGTGTGGTCTTGCCTGTCCTTCTCAGTTTTGTTTATATTGCTTAAGGCAGTTTTATTAGCCTAAGTCTGTTTATTATTAAATTTATTTGACAGATTTTTTATCACATATTTACTATATATTTGGCTTTCTCTTACACTGTTTGGGCTTTAGAAATTACAAAGACTGTTAGTACATAGTCCCTTCCCTCTAAAGTCCTTTGCCTGATTTCCCTGTTCTGCTCTGAAACATTCCCAGAACTAGATTTTTATCATAAGGTCATTTTTGTTGAGATGTGTACTGATGACACAGTTAAATGCAGTGAAGCCTAAGTTTTGACCGTGTTGCCACCACAGCCACTGCGCCCAGGGAATCTGGCGCGAGGGTGTGTTTGTCTTTCGTGCTTTTTTTACTTTAACAATCACCTTTGAGTGAAGTACAAACTTTTCTTTGTAAAAACTTTTTGTCACAAAATAAATATAATTTAAAGGAGTTAAAGTCTTTTGTAAATCAGTTTTTAGTGCTTGTTCATGACATATTTCTGTGCTTCTTGAGTATATTACAAGAGCTGCGTTAAATATAGGCAGAAAGACAGACAGAAGTAAGACAATAATATATTTAGAGTCAGTTCTTTGGTTACTGTAGTCTGTCCTGATATTGTCAGTTGGTTTTGATAACTGGTGTGTTTGATTATTATATTTTCAATCTCAAGTAGCCCAGTAGTGCTAATTTAGATACCACATCTGAATCAGTAAGTGTAGAACAAGCTTGATTTCTGAAACATTCTTGTTAGTTAAACCCACCAATCCAGACATCTCCTTCTTAAACATTATTTACCTTAATAGAAATTGAAAATAAAGGTATTCTTAAGCAAGTGAGAAGAAATTCTGAGTGATCATTGAGGAAGGTCATTGAGACAGGTCAGCTAGAGGTGGACACACAGCCTGCCTCATAATTGGATGGATGCTCCCTGGCTGGAAGATGGAGCTGATTGGTGGATCAGAGTCTCAGAGGGCAAACTGCCATTCTTAGTTTAACTGTTCATTAAAATTACATTCCATGAAGGTCTATTATATGCTGCTATTTGAGTATGAAAAAGTGAAATGATCACCAGCAATTACTATTATCCTACCAAAAGATTGTTTTGGTATACGAAATATATTTGGTCAAGTGGTACTTAGTAAATTTTTTTATTCATATGAACTTTTAAATTGTATTCAAAGTTAGAGCATACCTTATAAATAAGTTTTTTCTGTTTCGTATTTTTATTTTCTGAAGCCCATCTTTGTGTTTTTTTCAGGTTTACGTGAGATTAAGACCATTCTTCAGGGAGTTCCTGGAACGAATGTCTCAGATGTATGAGGTAAACATACTTAAGTTAATTATTTAAGTATTTTTATTTTATTCAATACAGTACCCATTTAGATCATGTATAATGATTACTTCTTTTCCCCTGAATTTGTAGATCATTCTTTTTACTGCTTCTAAGAAGGTGTATGCAGACAAGTTACTGAACATACTAGACCCTAAAAAGCAACTGGTCAGGTAAATTTAATTAAGAAATAGTGGAAATGTCTGTCACACTGAACTATGAAATTACTATGATTCTATTTAATTTTGATGGCCATTTTTAGTTGGCTGCATTTATAGAGATTTGTTGTGTTAAATGGTGAAAATAAGTGATTTTTTTTCTTTTAAGCCCCCAAACTCTTTAAGAGTTCCTAATTAAACTCCAGACAGACGTTCTTTAATGGATACAAAGATCAAATGTGTTTATTCACTTGTACATATGTATCCTCACTTTGGGATTGGGGGGAAACTGAGGGTATGTGGAATTTTTCACTGTGCATGATGTTTTCACTTAATGCCTCTGAGATAATGCATGTTATGTCATCTTTTTAATGACATAGAAATGAAAGTTAATTTTAACAAAAAAGATCAAATTAAACTCTTGGTTTTTTTTCAAGAGCAAATTTATCTTCCATGGAAAGAAAATGTTACTTGAGTCTAATTGGAAATTGCAGTTGGTTTAGTCACTCAGGTGATTCTGATCTGGACTCAGTTCCTTGTGTGTGTGTCCTAAGCCAGCAGATGCAGTGTATTACTGGTTAGGTGGGCGTGTTTTCAGTAATTTAACACAATTTGAAAATTAGTTTCATTACTTCTGTCAACTGAAGTGAGATACCAAGACTCCTCAGTCTTGCTGCATCCTCTGAAGTATAGGAGTTAATCTTTGAGTTTTGATCAAGAGCTGAATGAGAGATGCAGGAAAAGCCTCCTGAAAGCTTTGGTAGCTGGGTGTTCATTTTCTTGAATATTTCCTCACATATTGTCTTAGAGTGGAAAATCCTAAACTTAATTTCTACTGTCAGTAGTACCTTTATTATTGAGTGGTTTCAACTATAGTGAAAGGCTTTTCCTAATGCCCACATTTAGGAGACTTTTCCCTCTTTTTTTAAAAAAAAATTTAAAGTATCAAAATTTGTCGTTTAGTCAGTTTCCATTTTATCTTCCATATAAACAAGCTTCAGACACACAAAAGAAAATGGTATTTTATTTTCATAGAAGTATATTATAATTTATGCTCATTTTACCTGATAATAAAAGCATACAAGTGATTTTGCTCTGATGACCTCACTCCTGAAGATTTCCATTTAGCACCTCCAGTGCTCCAGGAACAGTGAGCAGCATAGCCCTTCTCTTGTGGAGCTTTCATTTTACTAGAGGACAAATCACAGTCATGCAGTTGTGATGTTACAAGTTAAAAGCCTTCTTTTAAACTAGTTTTATAGAACCTACGCCTTTGGGAGTTTAAATTTGTTTCATCGAGTTGTATTTTGAAAAACTTAAAACAGGAAAAGCTTCTTGAACTGTGTATTGAATGCACTGAGAGTGCTATAGGGTGCCACCTGTGTTGGTGACAAAGTCGATTCAGAAAGTCCCGTGAGTCTGAATGCTAATTCGATGACTAGCAAAAGTAATTTCTTTTTAAAATTGCAAATACTAGCTACTAACCCTCAGATTGGAGAAGGCAATGGCACCCCACTCCAGTACTCTTGCCTGGAAAATCCCATGGACGGAGGAGCCTGGTGGGCTGCAGTCCGTGGGGTCGCTAAGAGTTGGACACGACTGGGCGACTTCACTTTCACTTTTCACTTTCATGCATTGGAGAAGGAAATGGCAACCCACTCCAATGTTCTTGCCTGGGGAATCCCAGGGACGGGGGAGCCTGGTGGGCTGCCGTCTGTGAGGTCGCCCAGAGTCGGACACGACTGAGGCAACTTAGCAGCAGCAACCCTCAGATTCCTGCTAACTGGGAGGAGTTTATAATTAAAATAACCATTAGTCTCCATATATATACTCAGCTAGCTGTCCCCTGTGTCTGGTGAATTGCTGCTATTGGAGAAGTTATCAGTGTGACTTGGAGGTACCCACTGTACCTGCCTTCAATTTCCTCTTATCTGGATGTTTATACAGATAAAATGTAGGATCTTATTTAGGTCCAACCAGGACTTAAATTCTTTTGTCTAGCCTTATATTTTCAAAGTAGGACTGTCTTTAAACCTTTCAGACGTAGATAATCATTAGAAAAAACTGTTTATAGTATTATGTTTTGTCTGGTTTTAAGATTCTTCCTCTTTTCCATTACCATTGGCACCGATTAAAATACCAGTTACTGGTTGTTCTTAGACCTATGACAGATTTTGTTGGTAGAAAATGCTGCTTTCTTAAAATCTGAGAATTAAAAATATTATGAATGCGTAAGTCCTAGCTCCTTAAAAATTGTATAGTGGGATTAAGACACAAGGAAGCCAAACTACCAAATTATTAATGTATGCAAGTAGTGTGTTTCAGGATAATCTGTACCAGTTATTAGTAATATTCAGAAACTAATATATTTTGAGTGCTAGAGATTATATAAATATTACAAGTATATAAATATTACAAAACTTAATAGCTTTCGTTTTAAAATGATATAACTTTTTCAGTTTTCACTGGTGAAAGATCAATTTTGTTACACTTAAATCTGAATTCATCCTTTCATTCAATCCTTGTTTTTCCAAATCACGCACACAGTTAAAGCACGGGTGTTTGGGAAAAGTTGAAATGATGGAATGTTTTGGCCTCTGCACCTTTCCTCAAAATCTATAAGAGAAACTGAAAACTTTTTTTTTAATGCCAACACAGAAGCATCCCTTCTCATGTTTTCCATTCTGGCATGTGCAGCGCTAGGGAGGCGGTGTGGTCTTCTGGTTAGAGCAAAGGACTGGGAGCCGGGAGGACCCTGGGTCCCATGGCGGGGCTAACCGCTGACTTACTGTGTGACCTTGGGCAAGTCACTTGACCTCCTTGTGCCTCAGTCAACCATCTGGAAAATTGGTTAAAAAGCAGGACCTCGATGACAACCAGATGCTGCATCTGAACTGAGCTCTCCTGGGTAAATAAATTACAAAAACAATTTACAGAGTTTTTCATCCCTCTTTATCATTTAATATAAAATTTTGGGATAAACCAAAGTTCTTTAAGACATGGTAATACTTGGTTGTAAGGTTTCAATAATTGCTGAGAGTTTTTATAAGACCGTAGCCCGAAGCCTAGGCCCACACTTGTAATTGAATTTCCTTTGTGAGAGAAAATGACAAGGCTTAATTGTAAAGCCTGTGGTGTGTGCATTGTATATGTTTCAGTATGTGTTGTGCTTTTTACAGATACTTTATCTTTTAGTTAACTTGTTTTTACTTTTATGTTTAGGCACCGGCTTTTCCGTGAACATTGTGTTTGTGTACAAGGAAACTATATAAAGGACTTAAATATCCTTGGAAGAGATCTTTCAAAAACTATAATAATTGACAACTCACCGCAGGCCTTTGCATATCAGGTAGGAAGAAGGCTGCTAAGCAAACTCCGACGAAGGACGAAGGCCCAGACAGTGTGGCGGGCGGCGGGCTCACTGGCGCGGTTTCCCTGTTGAGTGTCGTCTTAGAATTAGAAGTGCCAAATTAGTATATTCCTTGTGGAAAGTTTTCTTTTAAATGAAGTACAACATACATGTAGATTTGAAATAGTAAAACCCTAAGAAGGGGCTGTAAGATACATACCATTTGATAGCATCCTTCTTGTTGTTGTTTAGTTGCTAAATCGTGTCTCTTTTGCAACCCTATGGACTGTAGCCCACCAGGCTCCTCTGTCCATGGGATTTTCTAGGCAGGAATAATGGAGCGGGTTGCCATTTCCTCCTCCAGGGGATGTTCCCAGCCCAGGGTTTGAACCCATGTCTCCTGCGTTGCAGGCAGACTCTTCACCACTGGGCCACTGGGGAAGCCCCAATAGCATTCTTAGCCGTTGTTAAATCAGTAATTTTAATTGTAAATAATTTGAGAATTACACCGTGTTCTTCTGGTCTGTGTAATTTGACCTTTTGAAATCTTAGACTATTTTGTCAGTATATTTGTACCCTTTGTCAGTGTTTCTTAGACATATAAATTCAACTCTCGTTGAGTCTGTGGCATCCAGTGTTGAGGATTTGGCACTTTCACTGCTGAGGGCCTGGGTTCCACCCCTGGTCAGGGAGCTAGGCTCTCATAGGCCATGCAGCGCGGCATAAACAGATAGATACATACGTAGAGAGAGAGACGGGCCATCTTTGCCAGATGGATTTTACATTAATTATTATGTTCATGAGATACGACTGAGATTTTCGTCAGAATAAATCAGTGCAGAATTGGGATGTGGAAAGGGGTTGGGTATAGATGAAACAAGACTCGCCCTCAACTTCTGTGTTTCAAAGTGTCCATAATAAACATAAAAGAGAATAAATACAAGGGGGGAAGATGGCATATGGCATTGAAATACGTTCAGTTCAGGTCACTGCTTTTCATTTCCTTGCATTTTAAATGTTTTTAAGAATTGGTTTGTAAATAAAATAATTTCAGTTACCCTCCATCTTAAACACAGTGTTCTGTGTAAATATTAAAAGATATGATATCCTAGAGAATATTTACTATAAAACAAATACGGTTTGTAGTTTTGTTTTTAGATTTCAACGGAATACCATTGAGTCGGTTTGTTGTGTCCCTGCTGCGTTTCAGGTTATCTTGTGTGGGAGTAAAACAGTGATCAGGACACAGTCGTGCATATGCCTCTCTCTGTTTACAATGGCAGTATTCCAAAAATAAATAAATAAAATGGCAGTATTTCTTTATTCAAAATGCCTAGCATCGACTAATATTTCTCTAATGAGTAATGTTTTTAGTTATGTTAACGCAAAACTTATTTTAATGAATATTTCTTGTTAAATTTTATATACACTAAGAATTACTCTGAAAAACCAGTTAGGTTTCAGTTTATTCCTTCACATCTGTGTCTGGCACTATTAAGATGCCAAAGACTGTGACAGGCATAAACTCTGATGGCATTCCTTTTTTAAAGGAACTTAATGGATTAATATTTACTAAAATCTGTTATTTCTTTTTATAGCTTTTCCAACTTAGGCAAACTGTAAATGAAAAGAAAAGTTAATTCCTTATTTATCATTTTAGCTATCTAATGGAATCCCTATAGAAAGCTGGTTTATGGATAAAAATGACAATGAACTGCTAAAATTGATCCCATTTCTGGAGAAGCTAGTAGAACTGGTAAGTATATCTTTTCATTTATCTTTTTGTTAGGTTTTTTTGTTGCTTTAACTCTATTGAAATACTGATGTTTTAAGTAAACATGGTGAGAGATTAGGGCAGAAGTTGAAAAAGATTATACCTTATAAATTATGTTTATCAGTATTTAAAATGGTACGCATCGTTTAATCTCACCGACCTTCCTGGGGCAAGTCACTAGCTGGCTGTGTTCAATCTGTTTTGAGTTCAGGTCTAGACTTGATGCTTATGGTACCGAAATTTTATTCTGGGAATTTTTTCTGCTATATCCATGGATTAAATTTAAAACTACTGTGTAAAGTAGACTTCAGTGGCTAAATGCTTTGTCTGTCTTTTGGTTTGATCTTTTCCTGCATCACTGTTCTTTCAAAATTGATGCATTAATGACGAGCTTTTCTTTTGCGTCTAAATTTAAGTTTACTTCTATGTAGTGTCTTTGTATTTGGCAAAAATAATAATAATGATGTAAATTATGAAATAAATAGCCATAGTTTCCCTGCAAAGTCAGAATGTTCATAATGCTGTGAGCATCGTGGCTTTTAAGTTTCGTGGCTTTTAAAATGTCTGTCTCCAACAGAATGAAGACGTTCGACCGCACATCAGAGACCGGTTTCGCTTGCATGACTTGCTGCCCCCCGATTAAGTACAAAGACTTGTCAGATCACTGAAGGGGGAGAGGATGCAGGACCCTTTTGGACTAAGACAAAAACATTGCCATTACTGTTGAAATTTTGCATTTTTGTACCCCGTCTTGCTTTTCTTATCTTGGTGCCCAATAATAATCAAGGGTTACAGAAAGAGACTTTCTCTCAGATTGAATACACACAGTAGGTAGGCGAAAACAGAAGCGTCTTTAGAACTAGTGCAACTCCAGTGAAATTTTTTTATGTACAGGACATCTGCAGTTTATAAAGAATTCTGTTTCTGCCACCAGCAGTTTGACCTGTAGTCACACAGGATTTTATGATAATAACAGAGATGAAAATGGACTTTTATTTTCTCTCTGTTTGGTGCTCTAAGTGGGTTTGTAGCCACTTTTCTGTTACTTTAAAATTCTCATTTCAACAGGAATGGCCAGTAAAAGTTGTTTTATTTTTCCTGTTAAGGTTTATAACCTTTTTACATTTTTTGACCTGTATTATTAATAGATTAGAATTTCATTATGCATTCCTTTTAGTTGAGGCGCTTCATAGTTTTCTGGAAATAGTAAATTTTTAGTTTTTTATTATACATTTGAATGGCCGTTTTCCTGCTTTGTCTGCCTGCATATTGTATATTTGTTTAAAAATACCCTCTACTTTTAGTCCATGTAAGTTTCATTTAGAGAGAACATGCATTTATATTTTGTTTCTGTAATATTCTACTGTAGGTGAAATCTTTTCAAAAATCAAGAGACTGGGTAGATAAGAATATATGAATGACTTAATATTCAAAAGATGTAGACCATTGTGATGGCATGTGTTCCGAGTGGTACTATCTTGCAGTGGCACACAGACGTGATGGATAAAGGTATACCTCAGACCTCACTGTGCTCACCAGTCTTTGAGGAGGATGGATTGGGCCACCTGTCGGGCTTGATTTGGTTACTGATGCCTTTGGTTTTCTCCAGGAATGAAGTGTTCAGCACAGTGATTCAGTATTTTTAGTTACTTTGCATGGGCTGGTAGTACCTCTGTTATGCTCTCGGTCACAATCAGTTTAAGCTCCGTGTAACAGTCTTGGTACCTCGCAGCAGCTGTGCATAACCCTGTGTGCAGTAGACTCCCGGGCCACCAGTGCAGTCAGTACGCTCTCATAGTGGTTTTCTATGCTATATGGAAATAGTCTTCAAGCCTTGGTTCTCTGATGCAGCTACCACAAGAGGTTGATATTTTTATAGTGGCGTGTAATCTCTTTTTCGGGAGGCTTTTTATGGAGGTAGAATTTGTAAAAGTTAGTATGCTTTGCCTCTCAACTGCATTAACATGCCACAGGCTCAGACTGTTTTTGTGTAAAGGATGTCAAAGAACGGCACTTTTTCTAAAGAGAAGTTTGATATTTTGTATGCTTGTTAAGAAAGTACAGTATTGGAAATTAAAGGTGGACAACTGATAATTGAGGAGTATGTCACTTAATTTTTTATGTATATTACCTGTTTACTTGTACAACTTATTGTACAAATTACATGCAGCTTCATTTTCAAATGAATCCTTAAAATAAGGAAATCTTTTTAGGAAAACATTTAATTTTTGTATTTTTGATTTTAAAGGCATGAGTTATGTCAATTTTCAGTGTATTAATGAAGATTTTAACTTTTCATCAGGTTGAGTGTTTTCTTACTATATTATCTGTTGTGTATGTAGTTAGCATATTGTGTCACTGAACTGTTTAAAAATCTAGCATGTAGAGCAAGCCTGTTTTGTGGAAAATCCTTATTCATTAAAAAAAATAATCATGGCAGATTTTCTGCAAAAAAAAAAAAAATTTTGCAATTCAGAATATTGGGGGTTTTTTTGTTTGTTTTTAATTTAAAGAAAGGTATTTTGCTTGCAGGAAAAAACAATACAGATTCATTTTAATAAGAATCTTTGAAATGTATTTATCTTTAGGGCATCTGGGCATCTTTATGCTGTTTGTCTCCTGTCTTTCTTGAAATAAAATGTACATACGTTACCTTTACATATGCTCTTGCTCAAAATTGTGAACCTGGTTACATTTCTCCTTGCTCCCTTTTTATGTTCAAACAGCAAAACCTATATAAGATCTAAACTTTCAGCTTACATTATAATTGCTGAAAGCTTTACCAATTAAGTACGTATACTCTATGGGCTTTCCCAGAACTAGAGGGGAAATGGAAGCGCCTGTATAAAGCATTGTGCTGACAGGCACTTTAAAAACTACTTCAACCACCTTTTATTGGTAAAGCTGCTTTTGATCCCCTGCTGGAGAGTTCCTTTAAGTCAACTGACAAATGAATCAAGCCTAACAAGATTCTGTAAAGAAATAAGCTAAGGGAAAATTTCCTATGGCCTGAGAAAATTTCTTGATAGCAATTTAATATATTTTTTTCATTATTTGATTTGAGTAATTTTAAATTTGTTATTAATACAAAATTTAGAATAAGTTAGAGACTGTTATCCAGCTTCCTTCCTCTTTAACATGTTTTATTAGTCCTTCTTTCCTTTATCTGTTGGTAGATGTTATCTTAAACATTTCCGTTTAGTTAAATGGAGGTGTTTATGAATTGATGTGCCCAGCCCCTTCAGTTCACACAGGAAACGTGAACTCTTAGAAACTGACCATAGTAAATGCAGGAGAGATGGGTACCTGATAATGACACAGAAAAAGTGACCTATATACACATTACAACTCTGAAGTACATACTATAATTGTGATATTTCCAGTGGTAAATGTCTGACTTTTAAAGACATTCTTTTAAATATTTGTATTATTGTTAGGATGTTTTAATCAGTTGTGTTTTTTAACGCCATGTAATATATGTAGCCCTGATCAGATTTATAGCACCGTATTTCTCCTTGGGTCTTAAAGTTGACAACAATTTAAAAGCATAAATTGTTTTATATTAGCTAGTATGTATATTTATTTACCCAATGGCTTTATCTTATTTCCCAGAATTTGGAGGGGGATTTGTTGAAAGCATTGTAACTTCTATAAATGGCTATTTTCTTGTAACTGTTAGTGAAAATGGATGTGTATATTGTTTTTTTATATTTCTCTGGTTTTCCTGGTTTGTTTGTTTTGGGGGTTTTGGGGGGGATGGTTAAACATAGAATCATTTTTTTTAAAAAAGGTTATCTTTGGCCAATGACTTTTTCAATTAGATATTTCTTTCATTTAACCATCTAAAGAAGTTTGTTTTTCATTGTTTTGTTCAGTCAACTTCCCTGAAAAACAGAGACTTCATCTCATCAATGAAGAACGCATTTCATTATTCCTACAAATCTTTACAGCAAGCACAGACTTCTTCATAAGGACCAGATCTTTTGCACGTCTTCTGTCAGTCACACAAAGCTGAGATGTACAGGACACTGGCGCCTCCTTTACCTGCACTGACACGGTGGTGTTACGTACTGCATCGTTAGCTAGTTAGGGCTTTCTGACCCGGATTCTCTCTGTCTTCCTAGGTATTTATTTGTTGTCTCTTTTAATCTCTTGTGTATCTAAATTAACTTAGTGTTAATAGTCACCCACCGAATAACTATGCCAAGCAACTAGGAAAGAATGTTTATTTTATTTCCCCTTATAGGGGAAGAGTGGACTGGGAACAAAAGTGTATGGGCCAAAAGGCCTTAGGTTGTCATTCATCCACTTTCTTATTCCTCTCATGAAGCTGTTTTTGAGTATAATATTTTTTTCAGTGCTTATGTGCTTGATTATTGTCATTATTTTTCATGTCTTCCCCTGAGTTAAAAGCCTACTAGAAACCTGTATAAAATAGAATTTGAAATTTCAGAATAAGAACCACAGAACTCGGTACGTTATATCTAAATGCTACGTAAATTATAATTGGAATCCACGTCTCAACTCACTAGGATACATTTTTATAAAATGTTTCTCTGTATCTTGAATTAAAATTACTTGACCAGAGGCAGAATTCGAGGGTTGTAATGCATTTTGAGGAATTTTTAAAAAGGAGAGTTGAGAGCAAGAGGGTTATACTCACTTTATGGTTTTGATATCAGTGTTTTAAAATACATCAGTGGCTCCCGAACCTGATTGCTCCTTTGTGTCACTCCGTGGAGCTTTCGAAATACAGATTCCTGAGGCCTTCACCTCTGCAGAATTGTCTGAGTCTAGAGTGGGGCCTGAGAAGTCCGTGCTTTTTAAAAGCTCTCCAAATGATTCTAATAGATTTGGGCAATCACTGCTCACTGTGACAGTGGTTTGAGAGTAGGCAACAAAATAAAGTTTACCAGATATTTCTTTGTGGTGGAGTTTACCAGATTTCACGGAACTTATTCAGGATACTTGGAGGAATAAAGAAGATTGAGGCTACTGCTCATTATCATTGTCTTTCATACTTTTTAAGAGTTTGCGTTTCTAGCACTTGAAGTAGTTGATCATATACACAGCTGAAGGACATATCCCTGAATGAGACCATTATATATATTAACTGTAAAATATTTCACTATTTTTTTATTTTATAAATCTTTGTAGAAATGAGCAATGAAATATACTTTCATCTTTTGAAATGGGATTTTCAAGGCGGTGTCCTTTTGGCATTAAGGTCGGGGGGAGTTAGTATTCTCTCTGCCTTTTTCCACATGAATTGATATAAATCATGGACATTTAAAACACTCGATTTAATTTCTACATATTTACTATGCAGTATAGCCGTGAACAAGTAATGTAGATTTAGTTTTCTCATCTTCAAATGCCCTGATCACCCTACCTCACAGGGTTGTTGTGGGGATAAATAAAACTTTTATGGAAGCACTTTTCTTTGGTGATATTTTATCAGCCACTAGAAACTATAATCTCTAACAACTTACATTTGTATAGTGCTTTGTTTACACAGCTTTTTCACATTGCTTTCCCTTCGGGTGGGTGGCCTCTAAGGAACAGAGTGGGTTGGATACATGTATATATGTGGCTTGGTCCCTTTGCTGTTCACCTGAAACTCAACAACACTGCTAGTCAGCTGTATCCCAGTACAAAATAAAAAGTTTGTGGGGGTGGGGTCACATGAGCAGTAAACAGTCTGGAAAGAGCTGGAGCAGTGCTGATGGGGAGGCCAGCCATGAGTGTTACGGATACGTTTGATGGAAGTGACGCTGAGTGTGAAGGAAGAAACGGATGCTGAGGAAATTAAAGAACGATTATTAAATGGTTTGAGAAATCTGGTAAGTAATTGGGGTAGCAGGCTCATATAAATGACTTGCAAAGTTAGCATTCTCTTAGTGAACCAAATGAACTAGAGCTTTTTTTAGTAGCTCATATAATGAGCTTTAATATATTTGATGTATGACAACCCTTGAAGGTACCTTTGACTAGACTTGCCGATGCCGGTAAAGGTAATGTAAAAACACTGCCTTACTGTGCCAGGCTCTGGATGGCAGAAGAAAGCAAGCCTGACACTGCTCTCAAGCTGGAACAGTCCAGCAGTGGAGACTGACATTGTTGAGAATAGGGATGTGAAGGAAAAGACACTTGGAGAGCACCAACAGCACAATCTGAAGTCAGGCTTCGATTGGCTGAAGTATCTGTGCAACATTTATGGAATGTTAAGCCAAGCTTGGTTGGGGTCAGGGTAAGTTAAGCAAGGGAGTGTATCAGGGTTGTTTTAGAAAGACCACTGGTGATTGAATAGGGAATAGATTGAATGGGTGACCAGTTAGAAGAAGAAATTCTAATTTCTTCTAATTCTAAATTTGGTGCTGACCAAATTCTCCATGCAACCAATTTCCTTTCTCCTTGATAAATGGTTAATGTATTGGGTGCTAGCACCATAAATGGATAATCTGAGCCCAGAGATTGGTAAAGTTCTAGAAGGAGTATGCATTGTACAGGTTAATGACGAATAGAAAGGCACTCTGATTTTATATCACTGTATAAGAAGTACAGAAAAGATGTGTAGGAGCTGAAAGGAGACATGCTGTCGTTGATTTCATGTTATGGGAAGGCTCTTTAGGGAAGGAGGGTAAAAATGGAGGAAGTCATTAGTTTCTACCTCGAATCAGTGATTTTGGTATTTTATAAATTTTTTAAGGCGGGGCATGCAGCGTGTGTTGTCTTAGTTCCCTGACCAGGGGTTGAGCCCAAGCCTCCTGCATTAGAAGTGTGGAGTCTTAACCACTGGGACTACCAGGGAAGTCCCTATAAATGAGTTTTAACTTGGTGCACTAATTTCTAGGCTCAATTTCATTCATTTACCTTCTTATGAAACTAAATCACAATCAGGTGGCTGCTTGGTAAGGGTAGAACTAAGGAGAATCCTAATGGCTAATACCAAGGTGACTGGACGCTCTCATCTTCATCTCTACTGGGCATCTGCCAGAAGTCTGCAGGGCAGCTTAGCCTTATTTCTGGGGACTGTGAAAATCGTATTTTTTGGTCTCCCATCCCCTATATCTCACCTTATTTCTGTTAACGTTGAAGATACATTGTCTTAGAACATCTTCAAGCAAGTTAATACAGATGACTACATTACCACTTCAGAAATGATGGTGCTTTCCTGAGTCTTCACCTTGGTGTATTTGATTGAATCTGCCACCGTTTTAGCCAATTATTTACTATTTTCTAGTTCAGGTCATGCTACACTGTGTGGGCTGACTAGTAATATAATATAAAAGCAGCTTTCTCTGGGACCCAGCTCTATTAATTTTCTTTTGAGGCTACCTTTCATGAAGAAAAGCAATGGCCTGATGGGTGCATTTTTGAGAAAAATGCCTAGAAGTTTATTCATGCTGTCGTTCCGAGGCCTGGCGTGCTGTGATTCATGGGGTTGCAAAGAGTCAGACACGACTGAGTGAACTAAACTGAACTGATGTGCCAAACAGACTTTTAAGTATGGCAGACCTGAGCTTCTCAAGATCTCTCACCTGCAGATAGACTGCTAGGATGTACCTGGTAAAAAATGTTGGCTGAGGCCAATAATGGAATTGACTGGAAAGATACTGGAATATGTCATGGCATTTAAGGAAGAGCTGGACAACTGGACCTCCAGGGGAGGCGAGGAATTGAGGTGGCGTGGGCAATCACCACTTCAGCAGGAGGTCTTTCCCTCAGGCTGTTGTCATCTGCCACCAACTCCCAGGCCTGAGAGTCTTGAGTTCCAAATTCTAAAGTTCTAGGAAACTATATTTACCTCAAGACTTAAGCTTAAGATCTCTCTCACAGGTCTGTGGGCTGACTGGGCTCAACTGACAGCTCCTGCCTGGGGTCTTCTGCAGCAGCTTGTGCTCAGTCGTGTCTCTTGTGACCCCATGGGCTATAGCCCGCCAGGCTCCTCTGTCTATGAGATTCTCCAGGCAAGAATACTGGAGTAGGTTGCCATTTCCTCCTCCAGGGGACCTGCTCGCCCCAGGGATCGAACCCTTGTCTCCTGCATCTCAGACAGATTCTTTACTGTTGAGCCACCAGGGAGGCCCAGGGGTCTTCTGTGATTGCATTCAAATGATAGTGGTGGATTGGGAATTCCCTGGTGACCCCCTGGTTAGGATTCTGAGCTTCCACTGGAGGGGTATCAAGTTCAGTTTCTCATCAGGGACCTAACATCCTACAAGCTGCACGGCCAAAACAAATGGTGCTTGTGGATGGGATCACTTGACAGCTCAGCTGGGTTGGACATCCAGTATGGCTTCTCTGCTCCCATGTTTGACATCTCTGCTGAGACAATCTGAAACAGCCAGGCGCTGGCTGAGTATTTCTGTCTCCTTAAAACAGGTTCAGACCACTCCAGTTCCAAATGTACACTACACATTTCTACTTGGATGCCTCAAAGGATTGTCAAGATCTGTGTGGCCCAAAACTATCCTCATTCTTTAATGTTGAGAACCACACCATTCAGGCATTTTCAGAAATATTTATGGAGCATTTACTACATGCCAGGCACTGTGAATACAGTAGCAAAGAACACAGACAAGATGCCTGTGCTCCAAACAGATATTAAATAGGGAAACAAGATCATTAGAAATTGTGATAAATGCTATGACAAAAACAGAGTGACGAGATGAGTAACTGGGGAGGCCCCTTGCTGGAGAGAGATCAGGGAAGAACTTTCTGCAAAGGTAACAGAGCTTCGAAGGAGGAAGGAAAGCCAACTGTATAAAGGTGTAGAAAAAGCATTGTAGGCAGAATATAGCAAGTACAAAGTCCAAAAACAGGACAAGGCTTAGTAGCCTTAGAGGGCCAGTAGCAATGATGTTAATGAGAGAGAATGGCATAGGGGGCTTGGTGGGAGGCAGGAGTCAGACTATGCAGAGCCTTGTAGGCCTTCATAAGGAGGTGAATTCAAACCCCAAGCAAACACCAAGAAGCCACTAAAGGGATTTCAACGGGGAGGAAGGGGTACGATGTTTGATTTTTAAAATAAACTGCCCAGTATGTAGTGAATGGGCTGTGGAGAGGGAAGAGCAGAAGACGGAAAACCCACTGGAAGCAGATTATAGGAGAAGAGTCTAGAGAAAGCTTGGACTATGGTGGTAGCAAGAGACATGGGGGTAATTAAATGGGTTCAAGATTAATAGTGGAAGCAAATCGCAGACCTTGGTGATGGACTGAATGTAAGAGGTAAGTGGGAAAAAAAAAAAA
>NW_011494785.1:11842085-11848222 GCF_000754665.1 Bison bison bison
AAAAAAAAAAAGAGGTAAGTGGGAGGAGGAATGCAAGGATAGCTCCCAGGTTTTTGACTTGAGTACCTCTAGGTGGGTGTCACTTCCACTCCTCCAGTCTCCAAAAGCATCATCCTCTACTGATTCCTTCCCCTCCTCCTCCATATCCAGTTTGTCACTGTATTAATCGGGTTCATTCAGAGAAACAGAACCAACAGGATGTGTCTCTATGGAGAGAACATTTTAAGAAACTGGCTCACAGGGAATTCCTGGCGGTGCAGTGGTTAGCATGCCCAGCTTTCACTGCTGAGGGCTCAGATCAATCCCTGGTTGGGGGCATTAAGATGGTGCAAATTGTGGGGTGTGGCAAAAAAAAAAAAAAAAAATCAGAGAAATTAGCTCACGTAATTGTGGGAGCTGGCAAGTCTCAATTCTGCACAGAAGGTCCACAGGCTGGAGCCCCCAGGAAGAGCTGATGCTGCAGAGTCCAAACGCAGTCTGCAGGCAGAATTCCTTTTTCCTCAGTGTTTCCTCAATGCCTTCAATTGATTGGATAAAACCCATCCACCTTATGGAGGGTAACCTGTTTTACTCAAAGTTTGTTGATTTAAAGGTTCAGTCAGCCCAGTCAGTCATGTCCGACTCTGCAACCCCGTGGACCGCAGCACGCCAGGCTTCCCTGTCCAGCACCAACTCCCGGAGCCCACTCAAACTCATGTCCATTGAGTCAGTGATGCCATCCAACCATCTCATTCTCTGATTTAAAGGTAATTACAAACAAAAAATACATTCACAGCAAAAATTAGACTAGTGTTTGACCAAAAACTGAGTACCCAGCCAAAGTGACACATAAAATTAATCATCACAGCCACTAAATCCTGTTGGTTCTGACAGTTAACTACCTTCCAGATTGCTTCCTGCCTCTCAGTTGCCATTGTCTTACTTTAGGGTTGTATTCTCAATTCATAAAATATTTACTTATATGGTAGATACTGTGCTGAATGCTGGAGATATAACTGTGAATGAAAGATTGTGTCTTAGGGACCTTACATTCTAGTCTTTGCCCTCTGTCTTGCCTCCTTTAATCCCTCTTTATAAACGGAAGGCTGCGGAGCATTGCCTCTCACACCTTAACATAGTCATCTGGGACTGGGTCAGAGAGCTCTCAGGTGTTGCTGATCAAGAACAAACTTTGAGTAAGTGGACTGTGGAATATTTTTTGGAAGACTATTAAATGAAAAGATACACAGGAAATCGGGAACAATGGTTGCCACTAGAAAAAGACACAACGGCTGATGATTGTATATACCTTTCTACAACTTGAATGTTGTACCAAGGAGGTGTTACATATTCAAAAACAAACTAGGAAACAGCAGAAACAAAACAAAAAATATCTGAAACTGCACGCCTCTGAAAATCCTGCAGTGGAGCCCAAAGGCCAAAAGGACAGAGTGCAGCTTAGCCCATCTTCAGTCCCTCAGTCGTGTCCGACTCTTTGCAAATCCAAGAACAGCAGCACGCCAGGCCTCCCTGTCCATCACCAACTCCCAGAGTTCACTCAAACTCACGTCCATTGAGTCGGTGATGCCATCCAGCCATCTCATTCTCTGTCGTCCCCTTCTCCTCTCGCCTTCAATCTTTCCCAGCATCAGGGTCTTTTTCAATGAGTCAGTTCATTCCATCAGGTGGTCAAAGTATTGGAGGAGCTTGAGCTTCAGTCCTTCAATGAATATTCAGGACTGACTTCCTTTAGGATGCACTGGTTGGATCTCCTTGCTGTCCAAAGGACTCTCAGGAGTCTTCTCCAACACCACAGTTCAAAAGCATCATTTCTTTGGCCTTCACATTTCCTTATAGTCCCAACTCTCACATCCATACATGACTACTGGAAAAACCATAGCCTTGACTAGATGGGCCTTTGTTGGCAAAGTAACGCACATGCTTTTTAATATGCTGCCTAGGTTGGTCATAACTTTCCTTCCAAGGAGTAAGCGTCTTTTAATTTAATGGCTGCAGTCACCACCCACAATGATTTTGGAGCCAAAAAAATCACTGCTGCTGTTTCCACTGTTTCCCCATCTATTTGCCATGAAGCGATGGGACCGGATGCCATGATCTTAACTTTTCTGAATGCTGGGCTTTAAGCCAACTTTTTAACTCTCCTCTTTCACTTTCATCAAGAGGCTCTTTAGTTCATCTTCGCTTTCTGCCATAAGGCAGGTATCATCTGTATATCTGATGTTACTGCTATTTCTCCCAGCAATCTTGATTCCAGCTTGTGCTTCATCCAGCACAGCATTTCTCATGATGTACTCTGCATATAAGTTAAATAAGTTAACTTACTTAAATAATAGTCATTTATTTAATATATTTATATTTAAATACATTGAGTTAAATATACAGTCTTGACGTACTCCTTTTCCTATTTGGAACCAGTCTGTTGTTCCATGTCCGGTTCTAACTGTTGCTTGCTGACCTGCATACAGGTTTCTCAAGAGGCAGGTCAGGTGGTCTGGTATTCCCATCTCTTGAAGAATTTTCCAGTTTGTGTTGATCCATACAGTCAAAGCCTTTGTCATAAGTCAATAAAGCAGAAATAGATATTTTACTGGAACTCTCGCTTTTTTGATGATATGGCAGATGTTGGCAATTCGATCTCTGGTTCCTCTGCCTTTTCTAAAACCAGCTTGAACATCAGAAAGTTCATGGTTCACGTACTGTTGAGCCTGGCTTGGAGAATTTTGAGCATTACTTGCATGTGAGATGAATGCAATTGTGCAGCAGTTTGAGCATTCTTTGGCATTGCCTTTCTTTGGGATTGGAATGAAAACTGACTTCTTCCAGTCCTGTGGCCACTGCTGGGTTTTCCAAATTTGCTGGCGTATTGAGTGCAGCACTTTCACAGCATCATCTTTCAGGATTTGAAATAGCTCAATTGGAATTCCATCACCTCCACTAGCTTTGTTCATAGTGGTGCTTCCTAAGGCTCACTTGACTTCACATTCCAGGATGTCTGGCTCTAGGTGAGTGATCACACCATGGTGATTATCTGGGTCAGGAAGATCTTTTTTGTACAGTTCCTCTGTGTATCCTTGCCACCTCTTCTTAATATCTTCTGCTTCTTTTAAGTCCATACCATTTCTGTCCTTTATTGAGCCCATCTTTGCATGAAATGTTCCCTTGGTATGTCTAATTTTCTTGAAGAGATTTCTAGTCTTTCCCATTCTGTTTTCCTCTATTTCTTTGCATTGATCACAAAGGAAGGCTTTTTTATATCTCCTTGCTATTCTTTGGAACTCTGCATTCAAATTTCTTTTCTCCTTTGCTTTTTGCTTCTTTTCTTTTCACAGCTATTTGTAAGGCCTGCTCAGCCAGCGATTTTGCTTTTTTGCATTTCTTTTTCTTGGGGATGGCCTTGATCCCTGTCTCCTCTACAATGTCACGAACCTCTGCCCATAGTTCATCAGGCACTGTATCAGATTTAGTTCCTTAAATCTATTTCTCACTTCCACTGTATAATTGTAAGGGATTTGATTTAGGTCATACCTGAATGGTCTAGTGGTTTTCCCTACTTTCTTCGATTTAAGTCTGAATTTGGCAATAGGGAGCTCATGATCTGAGCCACAGTCAGCTCCTGGTCTTGTTTTTGCTGACTGTATAGAGCTTCTCCATCTTTGGCTGCAGAGAATATAATCAATCTGATTTTGGTGTTGACCATCTGGTGATGTCCATGCGTAGAGTCTTCTCTCGTGTTGTTGGAAGAGAGTGTTTGCTACAACCAGTGCTTTCTCTTGGGAAAACTCTGTTAGCCTTTGCCCTGCTTCCTCCTGTACTCCAAGGCCAAATTTGCCTGTTACTCCAGGTGTTTCTTGACTTCGTACTTTTGCATTCCAGTCCCCTATAATGAAAAGCACATGTATTTTGGGTGTTAGTTCTAGGTCTTGTAGGTCTTCATCAGTTCAGTTCAGTTGCTCAGTCGTGTCTGACTCTTTGTGACCCCATGAATTGCAGCATGCCAGGCCTCCCTGTCCATCATCAACTCCTGGAGTTCACGCAAACTCATGTCCATCAAGTCAGTGATGCCATCCAGCCATCTCACCCTCTGTTGTCCCCTTCTTCTCCTTCCCCCAAATCCCTCCCAGCATCAGAGTGTTTTCCAATGAGTCAATTCTTCGCGTGAGGTGGCCAAAGTATTGGAGTTTCAGCTTCAGCATCAGTTCTTCCAAAGAACACCCGGGACTGGTCTCCTTTAGAATGGACTGGTTGGATCTCCTTGCAGTCCAAGGGACTCTTAAGAGTCTTCTCCAACACCACAGTTCAAAAGCATCAATTCTTCGGCGCTCAGCTTTCTTCACAGTCCAACTCTCACATCCATACATGACCACTGGAAAAACCATAGCTTTGACTAGACGGACCTTTGTTGGCAAAGTAACGTCTCTGCTTTTTAATATGCTATCTGGGTTGGTCATACCTTCCCTTCCAAGGAGTAAGCGCCTTTTAATTTCATGGCTGCAATCACCATCTGCAGTGATTTTGGAGCCCCCCAAAATAAAGTCTGACACTGTTTCCCCATGTATTTGCCATGAAGTGATGGGACCAGATGCCATGATCTTAGTTTTGTGAATGTTGAGCTTTAAGCCAACTTTTTCCACTCTCGTCTTTCACTTTCATCAAGATGCTTAGTTCCTCTTCACTTTCTGCCATAAAGGTGGTGTTATCTGCATAGAACCGTTCAACTTCAGCTTCTTCAGCATTACTGTGCTTCCCTGATAGCCCGTCTTAAGCCCTTTATTAGAATCACTTTACCTGTTCAGCTTATCTCCAGTAGCCAGTCATATCAGGGACTACCTGCGTACTTTCTACCGGAAACGCTCTAGAGCAAATTTCACTGGGTGTTTAAAACTCCTTACTGCAGCGCTCACTTTCTGGAAACCTTTCAAATACCCTACCGCTCCCCTCCGCGGTTAACGTTAACCTTTTGCATTTAACCTCCCAACGCTTCTTTTTGTTGCAGTCATTGCACTGTATCGAAATCATTTACATGTCTGTTTTTACTGCTTGATTGTGCGCTTAAGGGTAAGGCTAGAGCAGATAAGTTTAGCTGTGCTCCTAAATCATTCTGCGAAAGAATGAATCGTGTACTGGGTTCAGGGGGCTCACAGAAGGGAAGGTCCTCGGGCCCCGGGGTTCCCTTCGATCCCTTCGTGACGCACTGCCGGCAGACGTGCCGGGAGCTCAATCTGAGCTGTTCGGCTGGGAGACTGCCAGGAACTCGGTGCTCTCCTCTCGCTTCTCCCGGCGCCCTGCGCCCTTCGGGTTCCAGAGGCCCATCTCGCCCAGCACGCCATAGCGCGCCCCGGGGACGTGGAGGCCAGTCCGCCGCCCACAGCCGGGCGCGGCGTGCGGACTGTCTGCCGCTGTCACCCGCGCCTGGGGACGGGGTCCACGCGAGCAGAGGGCGCGCCGCGCCGCTTGGGGCGGGCGCAGGGTGGCCTGGGAGGACGGGAGAGGGCAGGCGACAGCTAAGCGCCAGACAGGGCGCCGCCACGGTCCCCGCCCTCCCTGTTCCTTCCCGGGGCGCGCGACGTGGGCCGGCCCTCCCCTCCCTCTGCCACTGGCCCACTGGACCCCTCAGGCGCCGAGTGGAGCGCGGAAGAACCCGCGCGCCCGTCGCGCCCCACGCCCCTTCCGGCCGCGCCCCCACGCCCCCTTCCGGGCCGCCGACGGGGGCGGGGCCTCGAGCCGTTGAGTCAGCCGCGGTCCCAGCGTTCCCCGCGCGGGCGACGAGCGCGGATCCGGTGACTCACCTCCGCCGCGCTAACTCTCCCCGGTCTTCTCTCACACACGCTCACGCCCGGCTCGATATGGCGGCGGCGGCGGCGGCGGCGGCTGGGGACTCCGACTCCTGGGGTGAGGAGAAGCTCGGGGGTCGGGCCGGGACGGCCCGGCGCTGGCCCCAGACTGTCATTAACGCGACTCTCTTCCCGCAGACGCGGACACGTTCTCAGTGGAAGACCCGGTGCGGAAGGTGGGGGGCGGCGGCACTGCCGGCGGGGACCGCTGGGAGGGCGAGGACGAGGACGAGGACGTCAAGGTGGGTCCGCGCGGGGTGGGCCGGGGTGCCCGCCTTGGGGCGGAAGGTCCGACGCGGGGCCCGG
>NW_011494785.1:11848479-11891751 GCF_000754665.1 Bison bison bison
GAGGGTAAGGTGGGGCCCTTGCTCATCCCACATGGGGCGTTTCCTAACACTCAAGCCTTTTTGAGCTTAGGCGTCCCTCGGGCTGGTAGCTCGTCTCCAGCCCCAAAGGCCCGCTGGTAGAGTTTGTTAGAGCTTTTAAATGTGTGAAATATTGTGGTGTAGTTTCAGCCACCTTTTTTCCCCACACACAAGTGAAATAATTTTAAGACCCCATTTTTAGACCCTCTTCTCCCTACGTGTGGTAAAAAGATGAATTGAGGACTGAGACAGCTACCTTAGTGGTCAGAAACCTGGCTAGTCTACACAGCGACTTGAAAAATGGGGCTCTGATAGAGTGGGTTATTCATCTACACGGGAACCCGTAAGGAAATACTGATGTCGTGGTTGGAGAAGGCGAGCGAGCCCGCTGTGTTGTGTTTCCCTGTGCCTTGTACACTGCGCTTGTTTGTGAGACCTCCTGGGGACTCGTGGCTGCGGATGACAGTGTGTGCGTTTGTTTTCGTTTTTCTAGTAGTTACAAATCTCTCAAGTGCAGAGTGTTAGGATTCTCATTAACGAAGTTCTCAAAATCTTTATTTCCGTGAAGATAAAATTTAATATGAGTTGGAAAATGGTTTTCTGTGGTTTTGATTCATTTAGTGAATGGTTTATTCTACTGACTTCTACACCCAGCTCATGATAACAAACCTACAAATCTTTCCGCTTGAGATAAAAAAAATTTAAGCTAGATAATCGTTAGGAACTTCGTGTCCATACTGCTTTTGTTTAGATTTTACTTTTGTCTGATGAGGTGGATGTCCAATTCATTGAACAGCCTGAGGTTCAGGGATGGTGTGAGCTTTTCAGACCTTGGGGTTAATTAATAAGCAACACCATTGTGAAGATATTTACGTTTTTGTTTCATTTAAATGTTGTGTAGACATGGGAATGGATTGTGTTATCACCCTCATTGCAGAATATTAGTCACCTCCCTGCACTGTGGCAGGTTTTGTGTTTTGAGCCTTTAGTTCAGATTTGTCCTTTGACTGCTATGCATAGTAGATTCAGGAGTTAAGACATCTGTTAGGAAAATTGGAAATAAGGGAGAAGAGACTAGGGAATCAGGAATTACCAGAAAATGAAGTTTGAATGAAGTAGTCTAGACTGATATGAAGAAGCCCGACTGAAATTATTGTGTAAGTGGTGTCTATCCTGATAAATAGAATTCTGACCACTTGTAACTAATTTTGGAGGTTTAGGAGTTGTAGATCTTACTTAAAGGTAAATGTTACATAAAGGTTATCTTGTCTCTCCAGTGCATAATTTGTTTGTATTTATACAAATAGCCTATTTCTTTTACTTAAACTTTGAAGTTGATCTTTGAGTAGTAGGAAGCTGAACTTACCCATTTTATTTCCATGTTGAAATGTTGCTTTATTTCTGTTGAGTTTCTCAGATTTCCAAGATAAGGTGTTCCTAGAGTAGTTTGGTTCCTAGCAGTTTAGAATCAGCAGACCTGGATCTATGTTGTTGTCTTGACCATTCCTATTTGTGAACATAAACCAGTTTTGTAATCACCCCCCTCCCCCATTTCCCAATCTTAGCATTACAGAAGCTATCTCAGGCATTATTTTGCACTTTAAAGAAGTTAATATATTAAGCATTAAGCAGAGTTGTCTGACACTTGGTAGGCACTGGGTAAATGTTGATTCTCTCTTGCTTCTAGATGTAGTCTTAATTTTTCTGGCTAGTGGAAAATACGCTTAGGCTGTTTAGATCGTGTATCTGGGGTCATTTTTGTGCCACATTTTGTGCTTTCTTTAGCTCAGTAGGAGTAAGTTCTCTCCACAATGGGTGTTTATTGTGTATTTTTTGGTTTGAATGGAATGACCATGGTTGTCAGGCAAGTTTTTGCTTGCTCAGAATCTAGAGTTGAAATTTGTCACCTTGAATGGTAATGAGCAGGTTTTCCCTGCTTTCTGAAACTAGAGCATTCCTGTCAAACTTTTCCTAAGCTGAAAGAAGCAGTTACTTTAGGACGCGTCTTGCTAACGAATGCACAGCGTCAGTCAAGGTAACGCACAGATGCTCATAGACACAGGTCAGAGCTCCGGCAGCTTGGTGCTTAGACTCTGAGGAGCTTGGTGGAGAATGAACTTGGCCTTGATGGTGCCACTCTTGCTGCTTAGGGTACTCACTGCCACTGTAACAGCTCAGTGCAAAAACAGATGCTATTTTCACTTGTCATAACATTGTAAATTGTTTTTGGATTTCACTTAGCGAACACAGGTACTAAGGTACTTTGTTAGAAAAAGTGAAGTGTCATAAAGTGAACTTTCAAAAAGTAAGGAGTACATTAATACCAAATTTCTGAATTCTCACATTCTAATGCTGAGCCTTTGTAGCAGTTGTTAGCAGGGTTTAGTTTTCATGAGACTGAATAATCACAGTCCTTAAAGAATACAGTATGTGAATTTTTGAAAAGTCCTTCAAAAGTAAGGTAGGTAGAAACAGTAAGTTCTTAAGTCTGTGTCAGCATGTAGTGTTTAACCTTTGAGAGTATAGGCTTAATGTCATTTGTAACATCCTGAGAAATGAAAGGAACACCAAGGTCTTTTATTACAGTGACTTGCTCCACTAGGTGAATGTCTTTCAGTAGACATAGCATTTTGCTGCCCTTGACTTTTCAAATAGCAGTCTGATAGTGGCAGAAGTGGATTTAGGTGCAATTAGAATTGTTCCTATTCACTGGGCGGGGAGGGGAAGGCTGTGCTTCTTCCCAGTTTAAAAGATGAGAACCAGGGAGCATGCTTTCCTCTCACATGAGCTTTATTTCCCCTTTCTACCCTATCCTGCTATCAGCGCAGAGGCAGGGAGGAATTGTCTGCTTGGCATATATCTAGACTCCTTCTCCATTTCTGGAATGATGTGTAGGCTGTGTTGATCATTTTTTCTGCTTGCTGTGAGTACCTACCCACTGCAAGCAGGAACAATACAACTTTTACTCCATTTTACTAGACTCCCATCATTTCACTAAAACAGATAGAAGCTAGATTTATTCAAAGGGTGTAGAGTTTGTTTTGAGAAAACTTCTGGCTGTAATTAAGCGTCTCACACATTTGCTTCTATAATGTTATTACAAAATGTCTTTAAAAGACCCTAGAGAACTGGATTAGTTGAAAACTGCATGCCTTATTATGCCCATTCAGCTGTCTGTTAGGATCGTATCCCAGTTAATAGTTTAAATATACCAGAGTAAGGACATTTTTGAAGTATTGGAAACAGCACTTCTGAAGTAGAGGATTATATTTCAAAGACATGGGAGATTGTTGGGAAGTTTTCAGAAGGTAGGCATTTTGCTAGGAAATGGATATCTGGAAGGTGTGTGTGTGTGCATGTGTGTGTCTTATGAAAAACTCTAAACATATACAGAAGTGGAAAGAAAAGTTTAATAATTATTAACCCATGTCCAACCTTCTATTTTCTATATTCTGTCTTCCTGCTCTCCTTACCCAGCCAGATTATTTTGAAGAAAATATCAGTTGTATCATTTTAATACCCTGACAATTTTTTATAAACTAGTAAGTTTTAAGTTGGGAAGTGTGTTTGTTGCTGAAAAATATTTACCTAATATATTTGCTGTCCTGGACCATTGAGAATAAACAGGCCATTTGTTTCATGTTCAGTGTCTTGTTCTTGATCTAGCTTAGCCAGGAATTTGAAGTAGAATTGATTGATAACACTTCCAAATATGAGACAGGTCGGTATTGAGATGGAATTCAGCAGAGTGCTGAGCCATAGTAGTGTGTTAAAAGCTTAATGAATTAAGTGAAGTAGAATTTATTGAGAGAGATACCCTGGCTTTCAGAGACAAGCAAGTAGTGAGGTGATGGAAGAACATTTGAGCTTATTTTAAAAACTAAGCTTTGCTGTCAGGTCTAGCCATGGCAGGAGCTCACTACAGAGTTCTGAGGTTTCTCAGAACAGAATTGGTACAGCTTACAGAATACCCAGTAAAAGACTCTTTTGCTTCAAGAGATTATGTTTTATCTAAACCAAACTATTGTGCTTAAGAAGAAAAGGAGGGGGTATATATATTAGTTAATGGGCTTCTGCTGTGGGGCAGAAGAGTTTTCCTGCTCATTGAAGCTACTTCTGTTGGATGATCTATAAATACACTTGCTTAAGTTGGAAGCAGTTTCAGCCCTAAACATGTTCTCTTACTGCACGTGACAGTCTGTAGTTGTACATTATAAGATGACAGACTAGCCAACTACTGGCTGCATCATTAGAAATAAAAAGAAGCCAGGGTTTAAGTTCTTTCTGTTATGTTTTCAATTCTTAGTTGTATTTAGTTGGGAAGCAGGTTTTAAACTTGAAAAACACCCTTTTTTTAGAGAAGTGGCTCAAATGATGCTGGGTGTTTATCTGAAGAACGTAAGTATAGATAAGCAGGTAGTTAATAAACAGCTTCTCTTCTGAGGAAGTTGGCCATTTTAGAAGAGCCTGGTTAATATTGGAGATACTAATACTTTAAATACTTGGAAATACTTTTGGAGGTAAAAGAAATACTTTTGGATATTGTAGTTGAAAGATTTATTGACTACCAGTGATAATTGGCTAAAGAATTTAATTGGATATTGATAGGTAACTCTTGAACCAAAAACAACCATTAATTTTAGCTGTTTCTCTAGGAACCCTTCTTGTATTTTATCTGAATTTTTTGTCAGCATTTACAAAGTCTTGATGTTTAGGGAAAATTGGGAAGTTTTAAACATTCTACTTTTACGCATTTACTTTTATAACTAAGGATGCAAAAACTGTCGTAAGTTCATGGGGAAAGCTTTGGGGATTACATTTGTTCGAAAGTGTGACCAGTCTGTTTTTTCTGACGTCACTGTGCTCCCCTCTGGAGGAGCTTATCCTCAGTATAGGAGTGACTGCCCCTATAAGAAAGGAGCAGGCTCATCCTCAGTACAGGAGTGACTGCCCCTGTAAGAAAGGAGCAGGCTCATCCTCAGTACAGGAGTGACTGCCCCTGTAAGAAAGGAGCAGGCTCATCCTCAGTACAGGAGTGACTGCCCCTGTAAGAAAGGAGCGTCTTCTTCCCAGCGCTGTGGGGTGAGGCGCCTTCATGGTCCGTTTATGAGCTGAGGAGCGGATGTCGTAGTTGTTTCCAGGACTTGGAGACGGGAGCCACTGTTTTTGAAACCGTTTCTGTGCTGAAAATCCGGGTGGCCTCATTACACTTGCACTGAAGGGACAGTGTGACAGCCGTCTGGAGTAAGGTTATTCTTCGATAGCGAAACCAGGGGCGGGGTAGAGGCGGGATGCAAAGTCAGGGTGGATGTGACCCTGGACAGGCGGTGACCTGGGGGGTGAGGTGTTACTGGTACAGGGGACTGAGGAACGTCAGCACTGAACAAAAACCCTGCCGCGTTGTGCTGTTTCTCTGTGGGGGTTACTGGGATGGGGCTGCTCATTTTCAGCTATGCCTCTCTCCTCTTGAGCTCCTGCTCCCAGAGGCTGCTAGACTCATTTGTTAAAATTAGTAGAATCCATCACAGGCAATTTGAGATGAATATCTGACATAGTTGCAGCTGGGCGTATCTTAGTACGTACCATAACCCTTCTCTTTGATATGGGATTCCCTGCAATTCCAGGGGACTCCATTCCAGGACTAATTGAAAGAACACATTTTGATGTGGAGGGACCTAGTTCCCAGACATTTATACTTCAGATTCAGGTAAGAAATGATGTTTAGTATGACACTGTAAAGAAATGTCCTGTTCAAAACAGGTTCCTTCATTAGTTTTCCAGATTGTGTGATAGTTATCTCTGGGCCTTTGTGTCCGTGTATTACAGTGGGGATAACACTACTTGACTTGCAGGACTTTTGTGAGGGTTAACTGTGTTACCATATGTAAAGTCCTTTGGGGACCTTCCTGGCAGTCCAGTGGTTGGGACTCACTGCCACGGGCCCAGGTTCAGTCCCTGGTCAGGGAACTAAAATTCCACAAACTGTGCAGCGTGGCCAAAGAATTAAAAACAAAATTAAACATAAAGTCTTTAGCACAGAGCTTAGTGTAGAGCAAGCACTTAGTAAATGCAATCTATTGTCGTCGCTGCTGTTATCGTCACTGTTACTAGTAGGGAGTTACAAACATCCCCTAGAAGTCAGCAGGTAGCTCTTTTATCTAAGAACCATATAAGTAGCATACCACTCACAAACCCAGCTTTCTTACGTTCTCTGAAGACTAAAATGACAAAAACTTCTAGTAGTAGTCAATTTTTAGTGTTAGCTCTCTGGTTCCTTTTGTTCAATGCTGTATTGATGCAAGCACTTAAGCAAACCGGCAGGGTGATACGAACATTTACCGTCTAATTTCTAACTCTTAGATGTTCAAAAAGTGACTAGCTGGTTTGCTTTCGTTGTGTTTGTTAACTGTGAACTATGGGTTAAATTGCAAAGGTAAAGTGATTATAAAAATACTTCTCTTCAAAGTTCTTCCCACTCCATGGCAGCCTTGATCAGGATGTTTTATTTCTTTGGATTTAGATTTTTATTAAGAATCAACGCTTGGTTAATTTACAGACACCTAGCCTGATTCAGATTTATGGCCTCTTGGTTTATAAGCCAGAAGCTTGCTGTCGCAGCTGTGGCATATTCGTCAGCCCTGCCCCTCTGGCCTCGCCAGGGCCTCCTGCCTTGCCCGTCATCCTCTGGCTAAGCTTCAGGTGGCGTGTCCTAGGGCGCCTGGTGGTGGTTGAGACAGTGGTCAGGTTACCTGTAGGTTAAAGCCCTATTTAAACACAGGACTGTGTCTTTCTCTGTTGAACTTAACCCTTCTAAATTCTGTGGACCCTTTAAAAATTGTTTGATAATTGTTTAATGTTTAGCTCAGGGACTGTGTGCTAGGCATAGAGAAGAGAGGCTGCAGAGCCACCTTGAAGTGCCTGCCCAAGTTAGGGAGTTGGTTCCATGAAGCTGTGGATCAGCTCTTGACTCCTCTGTTGTACTGAGCTTAACTCTTTTTTCTTTTTTTTAAATTTAATTTTAAAAAATTGGGCTTAAATTTTTATAAAGATTTAATTCATTAGCCAGGGTTATGTTGTGTGAAATGTTGCTTGAAATAATTAAAACCATTAGCCAGAATGTTGGCTGCTTTTACATTTGGGAAAGTAAGTGTAAAGACAGCTCAAATTTTCTTTTAAAACTACTGTGAATTATTTAAAGAGAGGCCATTAGCTTTGGCTTGGTGGTCTTGTGTTTTAATTGTTAATGGAGAAGCTTTTTTGTGGAGTTAGACAAGTTGATATAAAAGTTCATATGGAGAAACAAGTGTGCAAGAATGGCCAGGAAAACACTAAAAAACCTGAAAAGGGGGAATTAGCCCCAGCTTACATTAAAAACATACTATAAAGCCTCTAATTAAAACAGTACATACTAGTACATGAAGAGACAACAAACCAGTGGGATAGAATAGAAAGCAGAAATAGAGCAAGTGTCTAGGAAAACAGTATATGGTAAATCATGGGGCAAAGATGGGCTTTTTAAAAAATTGAAGTATAGTTGATTTGCAGTATTATAGGTTTCAGGTGTACAGTGTCAGTCACTTCTGTTGTGTCCGACTCTTTACGACCCCATGGACTGCAGCATGCCAGGCCTCCCTGTCCATCAACAACTCCTGAAGCTTACTCAAACTCATGTCCATCTAGTTGGTGATGCCATCCAACCACCTCATCCTCTGTCATCCCCTTCTCCTCCCGCCTTCAATCTTTCCCAGCATCAGGGTCTTTTCTAATGAGTCAGTTCTTCGCGTCAGGTGGACAAAGTATTAGAGGAGCTTCAGATTCAATCCTTCCAGTGAATATTCAGGACTGATTTCCTTTAAGATTAACTGGTTGGATCTCCTTGCAGTCCAAGGGACTCTCAAGAGTCTTCTCCAACACCACAGTTCAAAAGCATCAGTTCTTCGGTGCTCAGCTTTCTTTGTGGTCCAACTCTCACATCCATACATGACTACTGGAAAAACCATAGCTTTGACTAGACGGACCTTTGTTGGAAAAATAATATCTCTGCTTTTTAATATGCTGTCTAGGTTGGTCATAGCTTTTCTTCCAAGGAGCAAGTGTCTTTTAATTTCATGGCTGCAATCACCATCTGCTGTGATTTTGGAGCCCAAGAAAATAAAGTCTGTCACTGTTTCCATTGTTTCCTCATATGTTTTCCATGAAGTGATGGGACTGGATGCCGTGGTCTTAGTTTTTTGAATGTTGAGTTTTAAGCCAGCTTTTTCACTCTCCTCTTTGACTTTCATCAAGAGGCTCACTTTCTGCCATAAGTGTGGTGTCATCTGCATATCTGAGGTTATTGATATTTCTCCGGGCAATCTTGATTCCAGCTTGTGCTTCATCAAGTCCGGCATTTCTCGTGATGTACTCTGCATATAAGTTAAATAAACAGGGTGACAATATACAACGTTGACGTATTGCTTTCCCAATTTGGAACCAACATAGTGGTTCACAGTTTTTAAAGATAATACTCCAATTATAGTTATTATAGGATATTAGAAAGGTGGACTTTTCAACAGATGGTGCTTTGACAACTGGGTAACTATTTGGGAAAATATAAAATTAGATCCGCACTCAGATCCATCGTAGAGAAGAAAACATTCCAAAGGATCAGAGATGTAAATGAAAAAACAATGGGGGCATACATCTTCTAGAGAAAACTCCTTGCTTTAAGAAAAGACTTTCTAATTGACTTGGAATTCAGAGCAGTAAAAGAAAAGTTAAAATTTTACTCCGTAAATGTGGTGGGGTACATAACACTTCGTGGGGAAACACTGTAGGCATTTCCGTTAAGAGAAGAACAAGGACTTGATCCCCATTTTCTCTGCCACTGTTCTTTCATACTGTACTAGAGGTTTTGCCAGTGCGATTAGATAAGATAAATCAGTTGTGGAGCCACACAGATTGGTGAAGGGGGAGTAGAGCTGTCTCACCTGCAGATGATGTGGTAGTATACCTGGAAGACCACAGAGACTCAGCGATGGGACTAACTTGAGTGATAAACGTAGTTGGTAAGGTACCTGGGTTTCAAAGTGGTGCAGTGGTAAAGCATCTATCTGCCTGCTGATGCAGGAGACACAAGAGACGTGAGTTTCATCCCTGGGTTGGGAAAATCTCCTGGAGTAGGAAATGGCAACCTGCTCCAGTATTCTTGATGGAAAATTCCATGGACAGAGGAGCCTGGTGGGCTGCAGTCCGTGGGGTCACAGAGAGTCGGACACGGCTGAGCACAACATATATGTATTTACGTTTATACAGTAGCAGGATATAAAGTTTACATACAAACCCTGTAGCTTTCGTATGATACAACCACCAGTCAGAGGACAGAAAATGGAAAAAAAATGTTTACAGTGGCAACAGGGAAGACCAAATACTTAGGAACAAACCTAATGAGAAATATGCAAAACCTTTTAAGAGAAACTTTAAAAAATTCTTTGAAAGATACAGAGGTAGGCTTGAACAAATGAAAAGATAGCCCTTTTTCTTGGCTAGGGCAGTTCAACATTGTGTCAGTTCTCCCAAAATTATAAATTTAATGTAACACCAAAAAAGAAAAAGAAAAAAAAAACCCAGCGAACTTTTTTCTCTGGTGTTAGAATAATAAAGATCACAGGGAAGAGTAAGCATGTAAGAAGTATTAATGGAGTTTTCTTTTGTTTAGGATAACTGGGATGATGATGATGATGAGAAAAAAGAAGAAGCAGAAGTAAAACCAGGTGATCCATTGGGTTTCCTCAGTTTCGGGGTTTAGATCTTACTCTGATGCTTATGTTAAGACAACTAACAAAATGCTGCAAACTTGGAAATTTTGGTTATTTTTAGAAACCAAACATCCTTCTGTTTCATTCTCTTCTCCCTGCATCTCTTTTCTCTTTCTCTCTTTAAAATGTAAACAGATTAGAGGATGAGGCATCACAGTTGAATGGTCTAAGTCCCACCTAAAGGACTGTGGGGAAACATGAAAGGAAGTGTTTGGATCTTAGGGGTGAGATTAGAGAGGAGAAAGAAGTCCCAGAACTTTTCTATTCTTATTTGCCAGAAAATCACCATCTAAATTGGAGCTGGGAGAGGTTTGATCTCTTGAAGTATGTAAGTGTCATGTCTGTCTCATTCATAAACTAGAAAATATTTAAGATTAACTATGATTAAAACATTTCTTTACTTTCAGAAGTAAAAATTTCAGAAAAGAAAAAAATAGCAGAGAAAATAAAAGAGAAAGAACGGCAGCAGAAGAAAAGGCAAGAAGAAATTAAAAAGAGAGTAAGTCCTGTTTATTTTCCAAAGTACAGAATCCTCGCGTCAGCAGTGGTGCAGAACCTTAGCAAGCAGCAGATGCTACCTGGGTGTGTAAAGGGCTTTGTGAAGGCTATGCATGGATATCATCAGATAAGGTGATCCCAAACACATGGAATTTGTGGTTTTTGCAAAAAACAAACCGAGAAGCGTTATGTGTTAGATGCCTTTCAGGTTTTCACAGACACTTTGAGGCAGCAGGACTGTCTTGTGCCCACAGTCAGGGCTTTTGTCAGTGTCTTGCAGCTCTCTCTAGCTGAGATTAGTCTTTTTTTTTTTTTGTACATTTTGAGTAAATATAAAAAGCATCCATTTCTCTGCCATGTACTATATAAATGTTGTTTTTGATTATTTGGAGCAAGATCAGGAATTTTGTGTTCATTTACTTTTTGAATAGAAAACACATTTACATGATTCAGAAATCAAAATGGTATTAAGAGGGGCTCCCAACTCTTCACAGATTTGTTCTCTTTCCCTTTATAAGTAAATACTAGTGTATTTACTTATACACTGGTGTATTAAATACTGTATTTACTTAAATATTTACTTAAGTATTTACTTAAATACTGGTGTATTACGATGTCTCCAAGGTGACTTTATATATTTGTATACAACTACATGGTCATATTCCACCCATTTTTTATTTTCACCTTGGCTTTAGTTAATAATCATGGAAATCTTACCATAGATCATACATAGCAAGCTTTCTTATTTTATTTTTAACCTGGTGAAACAACTCCACAGTGAAAGCGCCTAACCACTGGACCACCAGGGAATTCCCTCGACTTTTTATTAAGAGGAATTTCAAGAAAATAGCATAATGGGTCATATACAAATCACCTAAATTTACCAGTTGTTAATATTTTGCCAACTTGCTTCATCTGTTTTTTTTTTTTTGCTAAAATATAATCCAATAAGTAACAAACATTCTGCATTTTTCCTTTGAATACTTCAGTATGCATTTCTGAAAAAGCAAAGCTGTGTCTCATATAATTACGCTCCTAATGTAAGTCATTTTTAAACATCGTCTACATTCAGTTTATGTGCATCTAATTGTCCCAGAATATCCCAGCATATGCTTTGTTCAGGCAAGCACCTTGCATCACATCAGGTCATATAATGTCTGTACTATTATTAGTGATGCTAAAATTGATTACTGAGTCAAGTTGATGACAACCTGGCCCTTCTCCTGTAACATTACAGATTCCTTTTTTACTGCTGGCCCAGTTTTAGGAGTGTCACTGGTGATCATTGCCTAATTATTTCTTTAGGTGTCAGAAAGGTGATACTTCATTCTATGACTTCCATTTTCTTATTGGCTGACTTTTTCCCCTTTTTTTTCTGTTTGGTTACTTTGGATATGGTTTGTACTAGAAAGCATAAAAGCTTAATTCATTTAATTACTAATTTTCAGAGTAAGGAGGGAGTGTGGTAACTTTAAGTGGTGAAAAATGAAGGATTTTGTAGGTTTCAGTTTTTTCTTTTTGAGTAAATTTATGGACTTACAGGTCTTTATGAATTTCATTTAGATATAGCGATTATTTTTTTTAATGCTTAATTTGTCCCAGAGTTGGACAGTGGGGTCCCTCTAAGTTGTTCTGTCTTCCTCTGTTTCACAGAGCCCTGCTAGTCTGTGAAAGGTCCCTGGTTCTGTGGCACAATAAGCTCCTCTGGTGAACTCTCTTAGGCCTGGAATCAGCTGCTGTGATTCCTTCTTAGTAGCAAATTATCATGGCCAACAGTATGTGAGAATGTTTGTTTCCCCCCAGTCAGGAACGTTTTAGATGCTTTTTAGTAACTTGTGTTTGTATATCTGAGATCACTTACATGTATGTTTATCTGTTCAGAACAAGGAATGGATTCTTACAGCTCAAAGAAGTTGGTCATTGAAGTTTAGCATTATACTTACTTTATTGTATCTTGATATTAGTCTCCAAAGTAAAGAAACCTTACACTCAGTGCATTAATTTTATCTCAGGTGAAGTGTTGTTAAAACGTACTCAGTTTTGATGCAGGAAACAAGGGTGTTCAGGTCAGTCAGTACAGTGGAGATGGTCCCCTTTTTCTGAAAAATCTTCTCCATGAGAAACAAAATGTGACCTGTCTCAGAAGTGGCCTTTTGAATTAAAATCTTCAAACTGCACAGGTACGGAGATTTGTGAATGGCACAAATTCCCTTCACCTTTTTCCCACTATTATCAAAGGTATCTCCTGTTAGTAACATATTCGTTATAGAAACTTATGATGGCATATAGAAGGGATATAAATTAGACTATTAATTGTCCTGTCAAAGAAGTGGAATAAAAAGATAAGGGGGAAATGTTTTTCTAATTCTTTGAAAAAAATTTTTTTGTATGTCTGTATAATATTTATTATGGATGTGCCATATACTTGAACCATTCTGTTGTGGAACATTTAGATCATCTCTACATTTATTTGATATTATTATGAATAATACCCCATTTGACCTCCTTTTGGTTAAATATTTGTGTGCATCTTTGGTTTCTTAAGAGGAATATCTAAAAGTGGAATTATTTTATTAAAGCATATAATAATATTTTTAAAACTTGATAAATATTACCACAGTTACTCTAGAAAAGATTTTTCAGTATACAGTTTTAGTCAGAATATAAGAAAGCTATTTTCAACTTGTCTGCAGTCTCAATTCCTTAATTAAAAAAAAATCACCATGAAATAAACCCAGTCGTCAAATCTTAACTCTGTGACATTACCACCTGTGTTAACCTTCTGTTACCATGGGCAGGCTGCTTAATCTGTGACTCGGGTTTTTTTCCTATAACATTAGGATATCTAAAAGAATTTACTGTAGAAATACAGTAAACACTATGAATGTTTGTTATTATTTATATGTCTAGAAAAAAATTATATACAGGATAGATATGTACTGCGTTCATTATAACCAGCTGTTTTCAAACTTCATTTTAGTTAGAAGAACCTGAAGAACCTAAAGTGCTAACACCAGAAGAACAATTAGCAGATAAACTGCGGCTTAAGAAATTACAGGAAGAGTCTGACCTTGAATTAGCAAAAGAAACTTTTGGTAAGTGGGGGTGTGGTAACAGTGTAGTATTGAAGTTGTAAGTGAATACTGTGGAGGTCTTAGTAGTTTGAAAATTCAGAAAACATCTTTCTTGAAGAAACATGATAATTTAGGTATTAGAACTTAATCTCTTTTGTTTGTATTTGAGGTTTCATTACTTAATGTAGAGTGAGATACATGCTCAGATTTTTGAATAATTTGAGTATTGTATAAAAGATGATTAAGTTATTGAACCCAAATAAAGTATACTGCTGATTTAAGTATATGTATCCGCTGGATGAAATTTGGGTGAAATGTGAGTCTGTAACTTTCTGAGATTTAAGCGTTTGACTGTAGGCGTGTCACTGTCTTAAAGTCTCATAGGGTTTAGGCAAGAGCGTGCTGGCCTTGGTGAGGCTGAGGCTCTGCCCCTTCTTGGCCTTCACCGTGCCCTACCCTCGGAGGACTTCCACTCCCAAGTCCCGTGCCTGCCGCTGTGGTTAGGGTAGTGTAAAAGGTATGTTCAGGATTCTGTAAATTTAAGTTTAGAGAGTTCCAGGGGGAGTTACATGGCACAGAGGATGAAGATTCAAAGTCAGAGAAAATAGTTAAAAGTTCTCATTTTATTTACTTGCTGTCTCTGCTTATTGAGTACTTTTTCAGAGTAGAATATCCTGTTGAAACAGTTAAATAACCTTGAAACGAAACCTAGAAGGATCTAGTTATTTTGATCTCTCCCCCGGTCCCTTCTTTAAAATGGACCAAGCAGGCTGACTGTAGTGATCACTCTCCTTTTCACTGGAAGTGTGAGCTAACTTCTTAGTGAGTCTTCAGCAATCTCAAGAGTTGCCGTGGATGCTTCTGTGTCCTGGCAAGCGCTTGACATGTCTCCACCACTCTCATCGCATTACAGAGGGCACGTGCCCATTATCCTGTCTTCATAGGATGGTAAAAGCCACCCCTGTGTTTATTAAAGAGAAGGGTTTATGTGGTAATAAATTCTAAGATGGGACACACAGTTACAGATTAAAAGCAAAAACATGTATTCATGCGGTGATCATTTGGTTAATAGGGTTTTAATGTTGTGTTTCTAATACTAAAGTACTGGATCGGTGTGAACAAGTAATGACTTGATTATAGAGGAATAGGTGACGCTGGTGTTAAAAAGAACTGGCCTGCCAGTGCAGTAGACGGAAGAGATGCAGGTTTGACCCCTGGTGGGGAGGATCCCCCGGGGTAGGAAATATCAACCCACTCCAGTCTTTCTTAGAAAATGCGCCATGTTCATGAGGCTGCAAAGAGCTGGACGCGACTGAGCACATACAGCGCACACACAGAAGCGTCTGTCTCGCAGCCTAGAACCCTTGAAAGCTAGATTAAAGTTTCTGTTGGGATTTAGCACATGGTTTACTCCTACGTAGCTTCTGTGGTTAGCTGGATACTTGGACAGGAACCATCTTTGTTGGCTTTTTTCCCTTTGTCTTCAATCTTTGCTGTAGGCTGTTCTTGGACAAGTGCTTTTAGAGCTTCCCTTTTGTGCCAGGGACTCCTTTGGGCCAAGTGAAGGCTATGGTCCCCTTCTTAACATACTATTTTTAAATGCATAAAGTACAGAGGATTTTACTTACAAAGGAAACCTATTTATTTTGGAATAGGTATCAAAATACTGAATAACCTGTGACACAGTAATTATGTACAGACCACTTGGATTCTGTCCAAAGAGTTCAGTCGACTCAGGTTGGGAACCTCTGTTTTAGAATGAAATAATAGGGTTATTAGGTATGATAGGCTTCTTTCTAAATTTTAAAAAATCTGATAGTTTGCGTGTCCCCTTTCTCCTACAGGTGTTAATAATACAGTTTATGGAATAGACGCTATGAACCCATCCTCAAGAGATGACTTCACAGAGTTTGGAAAGTTACTAAAAGATAAAATTACACAATATGAAAAGTCACTATATTATGCCAATTTTTTGGAAGCCTTAGTTCGAGATGTTTGTATTTCATGTAAGTAATTCTCATCTCTGACCCCTGTGGATGGATTTAAGTAGGGGATGTTCTAATACACTGAAGATTTGCTTTTTAGCAGGTAGCTTAGGAATGTTGTTCTGCAAATACACATTAAGTGGTCTTTTGAGGACGCTTTCTGAGTGTTTTTACAGTGGCTTCCCAGAGAGACATCTGTGCTTGTTGGCACAACAGCTAATAAAAGACTAGCTTCTTGTTTTATATTGAAGGGAGGTAAGGAAGTATCTTTTGGGGAAAAGCATACAGAATTTTACAACTGAGACCACAGATGAGTGTCTTTTCACTTTATAAATGAGGAAGCCAGCTGCAAGAGCTGCCACGCAGTCTCTGGGTCCGTGGGTTTCGTTTCATGCTCCCAGAAGAGTCATGCGTTTCAGGGGCATGGGGTATGGGGACGGCAGCCAGTGGTGGTACAGCACCAAGGTGGGAGGGCCTAGTTTTGCTAGTCTTTTTGCTATTTTTAAGACCGAGAACGAAATTCTTCACAGAAATTTTAAAGTGGATTTTCTTTGGGAAATGATTACTAAGTGGAAGGTTCTAAACTTGGTCAGTGATATGCCCATAGTTGTCATTTTATTTTGTACACACTATTTGTTCTGTTTCAGAGGTGCTAACCAAAATTGAACACTTTTTTTGGTAGCTAAAAACTCGTGTCTGTTTCCAGCTTTATATTTTAATGGGGTGGAAGGATGCGTTGGCCAAGTTTATTTCCTGGTAGGGCAGGCACTTGGGACTCCTGAGATACCTACTGTTTTCATTTTCATTCTTGTGCTAGAAAATGGAGACCTCAGGGGTCGGGGAGTTGTCGTCTGTGGCTTTGAGGATTGGCCTTCCATATTGATTCAGATTCTCCCCTCTGAAAACTAAGGATATGTAATTTCCATAAGGCATGGTTATTCTGTGTGTTTAGACTGGATACGGAAGAATGGTAGGGAGCACTGTGAGCTGTAGATGTTTCCAGTTTCTGGTTAAACAGTGGTGTCTTGGCGACTATAGATCATTATAAAGTTTTGTTGCTGGGTTTGCAGTTTTAAACAGTTCTGGTTTGTGAGCCTAGCCATAGACTTAAGATTCTCTATCATGTTAGGAGAAATTAACAGCCTTTTACAAAGTTACTGAAGTTAATGATGGACAAATTAGATTTCTCATGACACCGTGAAGAATGTGTATTTTGCTTTTTTACTTATTCTCTAAAATTCTTAAAAATTATTTTTTTTTTTAGTGGAAATTGATGACTTGAAAAAGATTACCAATTCATTGACTGTACTCTGCAGTGAAAAACAGAAGCAAGAAAAGGTAAAAGAGCGAGTTGGGTGGGAAATGTGTGTTACACGCACACTGGGGTGTAGACATGGTATTTTCACCAAGGCTGGTTAGGAGAAGTCAAGAGCTCCCTAATACCATTTATACTGGAATAGGACAGGGGTGTAAGTGCCATTGTCATCCTTCTGTTTGTAGACATGTTCATGTTTTTCTAAAGTAATAATAATTACCCTGGCTTAGTTCTGGAATCTCAGAGAACTCGGTTTTTCTGGAACCAGAGGTTTTTTTTTTTGACTCTGAGGGTTGCTGTACCTAATACAGATGCCCATAGTAGATAAAGTCTTAAGATCTAACTCTCTCTTATCTTCAGCAGAGCAAAGCCAAAAAGAAGAAGAAAGGTGTGGTTCCCGGAGGGGGACTAAAGGCCACCATGAAAGACGACCTGGCGGACTACGGGGGTTACGACGGCGGATACGCACAGGACTACGAGGACTTCATGTGACGCTTATCTTCTCCTGGCGTCTTCTTTCTGTTGCCCACAATCCCTTCAACATGTAGCACAACTTCCTTTCTTTTCAGTTCTGCCAAATGCTACAATCAGAAGTGCAGTATCTTTTGTGCTGGTTATTTAATCCCTTGACACTTAGGTGCTAATGTGCAAATGAGGGAACTTGGATCTTGTTGCCAAGGGGTTAAAATTGGGAATCTCTGTTGCTACTAAATCATAGTTTTAAAAAACAAACCTAATAATGTTGTCATTGTTGCTATCTGATTCCATAGCAGCAGTCACTAAATTGGAAACAAAGGTTGCAACATGACAAAAAAAATTGTGTAGTATTTACCAGCACCGTTCAGTAATACAGCCTTAACCATACCTCCTTGAACTACTTCATAACTTGTCGAGAAAAGCGGTCTGCTGCAAGGGCATGTGGTGTGCACCTAGTATTAAAATTGCTTTGTCTTAAGATTGAGCGTGAGGATATTAAAAATACAGTGTGGAGAAGACTGCTGATCTCAGCGAAGATACGGCGGCTGCAGAGCACTAGTTTGATAATTAAATGACCAAAACCCTCCAACTTTGAAGCTGAAGAAGGTAAACCTCTCCATCGTTGCAGTACGAGTTGTGGAATCTCTATAGACTGTATAGTCTCTATTTATCGGGCTGTTCTACTGACGGAGCTTCAGATGGGGGAGGGAAACTCCTCACCTGTTTTATTTGCCTGATGTAAGTGTCTGAGAAACAAATCTTCCTTTGTTCTCCAAGACTGCAGTGGAACAACTTTTAACAGGGTTTTGGCATTTCCTTTCCTTTATAAAACATGCTCAGCAAATTGCACCAGTTAACTACAGTTTGGTAAATTGTTATGTTAACAATTATGACATCTGCAATGTTTTATAAAGCAACTAATTTAATAAAGTCACTATTGTGAGGACTTACATTTTGTGTTACCTCCCAAGAGATATTTTTGGAGAGTATAGAACAAAGCTCTTGGGACTAGAGTTCTCTGTATACTTAGAAAGCTTTGTAGGTGCTCAATGAGTAGGTGCAGTTCTAGAAGAAAAGTGATTTGCAAAGTCCTTAGCAGTGTCACTCTAGAGCAACAAAGGGACGGAGCTGCAGTCCTCTTATTTATTTGGAGAAATTATTTGGTTGCTTAGATACTAAGGCCTAATTAAATACCTAGAAGTATTTATTTTGGAGTAACTGAGCTTGTAACTCAGGTGATGGCTGTATGCAGAGACTGGGTGATCTTCTCTATTATATATATTCTGGTTATCAGTTTAACCAAATCTGTGCTTAGAGACTTTGTTGGAAACTGCCATGGAATCAAAAATAGGGACAGAGCAAGTATTTTAAATTTCTCTTACATAGGAGTAGGAGTCTCAATCAGAGCTCTGTAGACCACCAAGTGGAGACAGGGCCATCCAGTGACTTGAGGAATTTACAGAATGGACTCTACAGCAATAACTACAGCCAATAAAGACTGCTTCAAGGCAGCCAAGGGCTAAGGTTTCCTTAGCAGTAGTAATGACATACACTGAATTTAAAATCTATTTTATTATAGAGATCAGTTTCTAACAAATGGAAATGTATCATCTGTTCCTCAACTGTGTAAATAATATTAAATTCCTTTGAAACTGGAATCTACAGGCACAGCTATTCTTTACTAAATACTGTATCAGCTCCTAAAGTAAAACTATCCTGAGGAAGATGGAACTTTTTTCCTTAATACCAATATATATATATTGGTATGTACAGAAAATGATAATATAGATGCATGATCATTTTCGAAAAGGAATTTCCTTGTCAAAATTTCTCCTTCTTTTACCCACTATTCACAAAGGACTGGTATGGTCAGTCCTGGTGTTGACATCAAAGATCCCCAGTGCATCTCTCTCTACACTGACCACAAACATCTGTCAGTACCTCGTTTCAGCACAAGACGACAGGCACTTAGGAATCCCTGGCAGCAGCCGTCCTCACGTGTCACCTGAATCCACCTAACCGGCCAGCATGTCCTTTAGACAGCAGCCGGTCTGAGGGTCCTTCAGAAGCACATTTACAACATCGTAAAGTTTGTGTTCGTATGCCAGCTTGTAATACAAGTAGATGTCTTCACAATATGTGAGTAACTTCTTCAGGTTTTTCAGAACAAATTCTGTAGGCTGATGATGTTTACATCTAAAGAGGGAAGCAAGAATGTACAGGTTTAAGATACTGTATCTTGAGCGAGGGCTATCAGCTCTGATGCTTAACCGCTATCTATAGAAAGGAACCTGCTTGACTCTAGGAAATCAGACTAGTAATTAGGGTACTAGTATAGTCCTCGCTGTCAGTGCTTGATAACAATGAAATTTCATTAAAAACAAGTATCTTAATGCTGGCCTTAATTTCCTGTTCCAAAGGGATCTTCTGATATTTAGTGTTTTTGGCACCTCAGGCCAGCTGAGTAGTTCTCCCATTTTGGGTACAGAGCATCATAAGCAAGCTGTTCTCATTCGTCTGCATAAATCTGTTAAAAGATCTTATCCCTCTGGATATTCTTGACATCTCTTTGCCATCTTGAGCCAAGGGGTTAGTTAGACATATTATACCTATACTTAGGTATAAAATTCTTACCCATGCCTGACATCAAAGCAGAGGCATTTTAGTACTTACTTTATTGAAATCTCTTCAAATACACTGGGTCTTAATAACCTTTGCTGCTTAAATTCTTCCAAGTAATTAAAGTCTCCTTTAAGAATCACTTGTTGATAGAGAATTTCAGCCCAGTCAGGAACAAAGTCATAGGCCTCTGCCACAATGGAAGCCTGAAAAGGGTGGAGGGGAAGAAGGGAGGGGAGGACACCACTGGAGGCAAACGATCCCAGAGAGCAGCGCGACACTGCACTTGGAGCAGGTGTGGCCGCCAGCGACGACGACAAAGGCTGTCTACCAGGGTTGGTGGGAAGGTTGATATTACCCTTCCCCTGACACCCCAGATACGTTTTTTCAGTGTTTCTAATCTTCACAATGACTTAAAAGAACTGCTGATAAAGAGTATTTTTCTCACTCAGCTCTGTTCAGTGAAAGGGCTGATTCCCTGATAACTATCCCTCCTTGTTAAAGGGCTGGAACCAGCCTCCCCGAAGCCCTGGCTTTTTATGCTAACCCAGAAGTGCATGCATTCTGGAAAACGTTGGGCTCAGAGGTGCTCATGGGACCACGAGCAGGGATGTTCCCCTGAACCTCAACTGTCAAAGTGCAAAGGCTTAACGGTGTGGAGAAAGGGGACAGCATGCTGTCTCGCTGGTCTCCAGCCTCTGCCCAGATAGCATGCTGGTGAGAAGCACCATTGTGCAAAGGCAGCTGGGTGGGTCAGACAGCGGAGGCAGGGCTGGCCGACCTGAGCCCTTCAGGGAAGGGCCCTGTGACAGGGACACCAGCAGAGTCGAGGCCGGCAGTACTGGTGGGGCTTCGCGCTCACCTGGTAGAACCGAGGCAGCGCCGTGATACAGTCCATCAGCCTGTGGCGGCTCAGGTTGATGAGCATCGTGTTCTGGCCAGTGTTCAGAAAGTGAATCTGCAGCGTTATCAACTTGGTGAGCCGGTGACAGTGCAGGGCCTGGCGCACGCAGGAGTCCTGAGGGTAAGGGTGGAGGTAGGCACAGATAAAGACTTTGTGACGTCTCCCCTACGACCCCTCCAGCAGCGGAACAAATTTACTCCTCCTGCAACACCAAGCCCCAAGGCTCCCAATTACCTTGGCATAACTCTCTGCTGCGTCCAGCATCAGAGTCAGGGCCTTCAGCAGCAGCTGCTTCAGTCGCTGCCCATCCTTGACACGGTCCTCTGCAGGGAGTGGAGCAAATGTGCTTGTGTCTGGCTCCCAGAGCAGGCTACTCTCTCCCCACTCAGCAGCAGCGTGGGCTAGAGACAGCCCAGCTCACACCCACAGGGAGGCAGGTATGTCTCACTCAGGTGAAGTGAGACTCGTGCACTCCCTCCCTCTACACACGCCAGACTGGGATTCACTGCCCGGTCTAGTTCACTCCTCTCTGAAACGTCCTGGCAGGCGTCCACAGCCTCAGCATACAATGGTTCCTGACAGATGACACCTCTGGACGCACGGGCTATAAGAGGGGTAAATGCCTTCCACCTCCTTTCTGCCCCGCTGGGACCCACTGGATGAATGTCAAGAGGCTGAGGTGGGTGTTAGTCTGCTGGTTTCTTGGCGTTCTTAGCCCTGAGACCCTTCCCTGGCCAGCAGCACTGCCCTGGGGGTGCTGCTGTGACCTCTGCTTACCCCAGGGCTGAGACTCGATCAGTTTCAGTTGGATGCAGGCAGCTGCCTCGTGGTTTTCGCCGATCTCGCGGCACATGCTGAAGCACAGCGCGATCATGTTGTGCTTCTCGCTGTCCCCAGGGCGGCAGCGCTTGATGTAGTCCAGCAGGGCCGTCTTCAGGGTGCCACTCTGCCCAGAAAAAAAGGGATACCAAGGTCTCAACCAGGCACTGCAGAGCAGGGAGGACTGACCTAGTCCTTCGCTTCTGAAAGTTCCTCAAAAAACTCCCAAGGAAAGGGAAAAGAGAGCCACAAATGAAGACAGAGGTTTATGCTATCCCGAACATAAGCAAACGGGCACATCCCCTCTGCCGGCTGGGAGTGTGACCCGTAAGCCCCGTCAGAGGAAAAGCCTTAACAACATGTATACATGCATGAGCCTTCACAATTCCACTCTAAATTCTGTCCCTCAAGAAGTAAGCAGAGGAAAGTGCTAAGATGGATATAACGAGGATATATGATACCAAACAATTAGAAATGATCCAGATGGCCAAAAAAGGCTAATGTAGCCATTAAAACCAACGTTGACTTGAAAACTGAGAAATGCAGGCTATCCCCTATCTGCACAGCATGACACAAGTCTAGTAAAAAATGTAGACATGTACACATGTATACACGCATGTAAACACGCATGTATACATGCTTGTGGGTACATGTGCAAAGGGCCTGCACCAGACTGTCAGCGGTGACTGTCTACAGCAGCTAGACACACAAGGCTTTCTCCGTGTTCTGTTTCCCAAGTGTTTTTTTTCTTTTTAATACGGAATACTTCACAGATTTCTGTGTCATCCTTGTGCAGGGGCCATGCTAATGTCTATCATTCTAGTTTTCAGTACATGTGCTGCTGAAGTAAGCGAATGTCTTAAACATGCATCACTTTCATAATTGGAAACAAAAGAACGCTTCAATGCAGAAACAAAAATGCCTCAAAAACAGGTTTAAAGTCCTGAAAGGCGTCCCTGCTCCTCTCCTTATTAACTGGACTGGTTCGTCCCGAAACCAGCCCAACACTGAGGAGAGTTTTTCTGCTTCTCTTAATGCTTCTTGTTAACTGAGAAAAGCAGGCTACTTCCTACCCGCACAACACATAGAAAAATATGTCTCTCAATCCTGCTCGGCCGGCCCAAGTTCTCAGATAACAAAAGTGCACCCAGGTTTTAAATTTTTTGGCCCTGCTACACAGCATGCGGGATCTTAGTTCCCTAATCTGGGATCAAACCCGTGCCCCCTGTATGGGAAGCAGTGTCCTAAACCACTGCACTCCCCGGGAAGTGAAATGGGTGGAAACAATAATCAGCCAATGAGAGACTTGGAAACAGGTTCTCAGAGTGTATGCCTGGTGACATGCCTCAGACACACAGCTTGTCTAAGGACAGACAAGAACCCAGAGGCCCAAGGTCTGGCGAGTCAGGGCTTTGCTTCCCAGCCTCCTTCCTGGTCATCGTTAGCAGCTCCACAGCTTTCTAGGCCCAGAGCTTGGCACCCATGTCTGAACAGCTCTGAGGAACACTTTTTCATGGTCCCTTGAAAACTCTCCACTCTAAGGGCCCAAGCAGGTCAATCCAGGGAGGGAGGGGTTTTGCCCCTGCCAAAGCAGGCCTTGGGACAGTAAGTGAGGAGACTTGTTCTTCATTATTCTGCATCTATCAGCTGCATCTGTGACCTGGCTGGAGCTCTGGAACCTTAAGCTACTGGTTTTGGTGTATGTCTGAGGGAGGTCCTTAGTTCTCGTCTTCCATATCCCAGAAGTCCACCCTGATTGGGATTATTTCTGAGAAAACCTGAGACTCCCGAGTGTCAGTAGAACAGCAGCTCAAAAACACTGTACACCTACAGGGTCCAGCTTCTTCCTCATGAGCACTTCAAAGTAGTGCTTTTTATGCAGCAAATCAAATATGTATGTCATCTCATTGTACCTTCCGATGCCAGTGAGGAGGCGCACCTGCAGAGAGAGAAGGCAGCTTGCATCAGCACTGCTTGGAGTTCTCTGAGCCAGACCCCCTCCTCAACAGCTTGGCTGCTTTCACATACCAGGCTCCGGCAGGAAGCAGGGTTAATGGCCAGGCTGCCAGGCTTCCCTCCTCTCCTCCTGCCTGTCTCCCCGCCCCTCCGGGTCCCACGTTGGCTGTCCTCTCCTCTGCTGTCTAAACATGACTATCGTACGGTAAAGGACCATCCTCCTGGGCAGGCACCCTTCTGTCCCCATACTCCTAATTACAGCACCCAACGGCTTGCTCAGACACTTGGATCAGTTTCAAGCCTACAGAATTTGCGGAAGTATGGGAAGCTTGACTTGTCAGCTCCTTTCAGTTCACATACAAGAGGCGGGTCTGAACCTTGTTTTGCAGGGAAAATGATTGCTGTCTTAGCCCTCTGGAAAAGGGAACAACCTGGGGTGAATGGGTGCGACAGCCTGGAGCATGGCAGCGATCCTCTCTGATTTCTGTTCCTTTGGCGCTGTCTCGGATTCTGACAGAAACCAAAACCTGAAGCAGAAGGTTGAGCTGCCCAGCCAGCTACCAAGTAGGTAGCGGTATCGGGACGGGCAGATTCCCTAAGAGACATCAGCTCAGAGACGGCCTCCATCCCACCTGCCTGTCAAAGGTGGTCTCAGGATGGGGGCAAGGGTCAGGGGTGACTTACCACCAGCCCGTACTCCTCACTGGGGGCCAAGTGGTTGTCGGTGAGCAGCCGGGCGGCCTGCAGGACACGCATGATGCCCTCCATGTGGCATGTCAGTGTGAAGCAGTGATGAGCCAGGATCAGCAGCTCTGTGGCTGGGTAGGGGGGGCACATGTTAAGACAGGACTGTCCACTCCGGCTACCCGGTGTCTTGCTCTGCGCCTGGCCGGAGGGTGATGGGGCCTTCTGGAGAAGGCGCTCTCAGCAGTCCTGAGATCCCTGGCCGCACCAGTTCTAGCTCTGGGACAGCCCCTTGACGAAGTCCGTCTTTCTCTCAGTGATAGCACAGGGTTAACTCTCCTCAAAGACGGCGCACATACAGTGACAGCGCTTCTAAAAGGCTAAAACAGTGACGACAAAGACGCCTAGCTTTCTAAAGATGGAGAGACTTCCTGCACACACACTGATGGAGTGCCTGCCAACGTGAGTCTGAGGGCACGCTCTGCAGCCCAGTGGGGCATCAGGGCCTCATCAAGTGCTATCTGATGCTTGGTCCTTCTATGGATTTTCCAATTAAGATTTGATGACACAAATTTAAAACGACTACACACAATCACTATGAACACAATTAAAAGGGAAAGAGGAAAGTATCTGTGGTGCTGGAAGCCAGAAGAGGGGTTCCCAGCCTTACACACACTGTGCCAAGTGTGCACAGGGCCCACGCCCCCGGGGCGCTCCCCAGACCTGCTCACTCCTAGTCCTTCAGGCCCTGGTCTGCACATTTCCTCTCCAAACCCTTCTTGACGCCATTGGTCTGCTTACTGTGTACAACACCCCTAGTCTGCGAGCTCCGGGACTGCTGTTTAACTTGTCCACCATAGTCCTGGTTTTTAGAGTAACTGGCACACAGTCAGTACTCAGTAGATATTCCTGAACTGGACTGACAGGAGCTGCAGAATTTGTACTTGTTTTCTGGTTGTCCGTATGGCTTGCAGGATCTTAGCTCCCTGACTGAACCTGGGCCTATGGCAGTGAAAGCAAACTCCCTGGTCTGCCAGGGAATTCCCAGGTTATTTTAAAAATAAAACTGTTCAACCTCTTAAAATCTCACTTGTTCACTAAACATCAGTAAGATGCCTTTTTTTGTGCGTCTATCAGATTTGCAGAGTATAACGTTTCCTGGTGGCTCAGACGTAAAGAATCTGCCTAAGATACAGGAGACCCAGGTTCCATCCCTGGGTTGGGAAGATCTCCTGGAGAAGCGGTGGCAACCCACCCCAGTGTTCTTGCCTGGAGAATCCCGTGGACAGAGGAGCCTGGAGGGCTACAGTCCATGGGCTCATCAATTGTCGAACATGACTGAGTGACTAACACTTTCCCTTTCAATGCATCCCAGAAAACGATACTCTCAAACACTGCTTAAGAGGGAGAAGTGAATTTTTCTTTTCTGAAGTAAATTTGGCAATGTATATATTTTGTGTGTACATATACACATCCATTACATATTATATATATGTGTATAGACATTACTTTGCCACCAAAGGTCTGTCTAGTCAAAGCTATGGTTTATCCAGTAGTCGTGTATGGGTGTGAGGGTTGGACTATAAAGAAAGCTACTGCTGCCAAGTCGCTTCAGTCGTGTCCGACTCTGTGACCCCATAGACGGCAGCCCACCAGGCTCCTCTGTCCCTGGGATTCTCCAGGCAAGAGCACTGGAGTGGGTTGCCATTTCCTTCTCCAATGCATGAAAGTGAAAAGTGAAAGTGAAGTCGCTCAGTCGTGCCCAACTCTTAGCGACCCCATGGACGCAGCCTACCAGGCTCCTCCGTCCATGGGATTTTCCAGGCAAGAGTACTGGAGTGGGTTGCCATTGAAGAATTGATGCTTTTGAACTGTGGTGTTGAAGACTCTTGAGAGTCCCTTGGACTGCAAGGAGATCCAACCAGTCCGTCCTAAAGGAGATCAGTCCTGGGTGTTCACTGGAAGGACTGATGCTGAAGCTGAAACTCCAATACTTTGGCCACCTGATGCGAACAGCTGACTTAATGGAAAAGATTCTGAAGCTGGGAGGGATTTGGGGAGGAGGAGAAGGGGATGACAGAGGATGAGATGGCTGGATGGCATCACTGACATGAGTTTCAGTAAACTCCGGGAGTTGGTGACGGACAGGGAGGCCTGGCGTGCTGCAGTCCATGGGGTCACAAAGAGCCGGACATGATTGAGCAAGTGAACTGAAAGCGTTAAAAACGGCATACTCCTGAATCAGGAATTTTTCTTACAGAAGTAATCATGGATGTGCACACAGACTGCCTGTGAGCAGGTCTGTCACAGTGTTTAAACCAGCAGAAGCTATTATAAGCAATCTGCAGGTCCTGTAATAGGGTATACCTTTTAAAATTACATGTAAGAGAAATACTGTGTAACCATTAAAAATTATGTAGAATAGTCAGTGTCATGGAAAGATATTAATGATAGCATATTCATAATTATAAGTAGTATCCACAGTATAATGCCATAAAAAAAAAAGAAAACCTATGGACTTGCACAGAAAAAGATGAGAGGGACACACACTACTGAATGAGCACAACGACACTGAGAATGAGCAGGCTGTGAGATCACACAGCAGTGTTCAAGTGGCAGCTGTGTCACATAATAGGTTAGAAATTAATCAACTTCTCTAAAGCTTCAGTTTCCTTCTTCTAAAATGGGGACACTAGCAGCCATTTTGCAGGGTAATGTAAGAATAAAATAAGCTAAATATACCAAATGGGAAAAGGTTACTTTTTGGTGTGATTTTAAATTTTGAGCTGCATTTCCATATGTATTTTCTAACTTTTCTTCACTGAACTTATGGCTCTCTACTAAGAACTTATAAACAATAGTGGAGGAGGAGGGATCCAGACAAGGAACAAGGATCCAAACAGAAGACTTCTCAGTGACCTGCTCGGGCCCAAAACATTTAAGAAGATGGCCAACAACTCACTGCAAGACAGCTCCCCGTGGGGAACAGAGGAAATCTTCTCCAACAGCTTCATGCCCACCAAGGTGCGGTCTTGACACAAAGCAGTCAGCTGAAGAAACGTCTGGCTCTCCTCTGCTGGGGCGAACACCTGCCTGTGTCCTGTATCGGAAGATGTGGAGAAAGGTGCTAGTTTGACCGTGTGAGAGATCAGAGGAAGACAGGAGCCCCAGGGCAGGAGGCCACGCCGAGGGAGCTCCCCGGGCAGCTGCCCTCCAGTGCTGCAGGCGAGATGCCCTCAGAGAAGGGCACTGTCACTCTAAATGTAACCCTAAAGCAATGAACAAAAAGCAACAGCAGGGAAATTAATGCAGGGCCTCCCTGGCGTCCAGCAGTTAAGAAGCCACCTCGCACTGCAGCAGACGCTGGTCTGACCCCTGGTCCTGGGAGACCCCATGCGCCACGGGGCAGCTAAGCCTGTGCACGCATCACAGCTGCCGAGTCATTAGCTCCAACTACGGAGCCCACGTGCAGTGATACTGAAGCCCATGCGCCCAGAGCCCATGTTCCGCAACAAGAGAAAAGCCACCATGAAGAGAAGCCCGTGCCGTCCAACTAGAGGAGACCTCGCGCTCTGAAGCCCGCACGCAGCAATGAAGACCCAACACGGCCAAAAATAAACAAGTAAATAAATATTTTTAAAGGAGAAAATAAATGTAGTGTGTTTCAAGTGCAACCTGGCATACAGGACAGCATACAAGATATACATGAACATAAATCAATTCCTGAATGTGGGGAGCTGGAGAGTGTGGTCTGAAAGGCCAGGGAGGCCTGGGAGTAGGGCACCTGTTCCCTCCAACGGTGTCAGCAGCTCCCGGGTCACCTCTTCAGCCACAAGTTCAGCCACCGTGTCTGGCCTGAGGCCCTGGGTGCTGATGAAGGCTTGAGCTCGCTTGCATCGATTAGGCTGCTGAGAAGCCAAGATGGCCCGGAGCACGGCCTCACCATCCTGGGCAGCGACGTCTGCGTAGGAACAGCCCAGCTCCTGAGAGGGAGGCAGAGCCAATCCACACCATCATGAGGAGCCAGGCAAAAGGCAGCAGAACACCACCCTTCCCAAAATCTGATGTGGACCGACACCGTGGTTTTCTGAGCTTCAAGATCCCTCACCCTGAGCAGGAAGCTTACGAGAAGGAAACCTGTTTTTCGAGTCCCTTCTATCACTTTGCCAATGAGCTGAATCCAAGCAAGAGAAAGGTTTGTCTTCAGAAATCATCAGGTGACTTACTCTCTCTCACTGAATATTGAGCTTTTCAAATGTCATGAAGCCTAAATAAAAGGCAGAGCCCTTCTTTACTGTTCCCATGGCAGCAGGAAATCTTAATTTCCAAAGACGTCTCTGCGCTTTGTCCAAGGCAGGGCTTTCAGCACTCGGCTAGCTTCTCTCGCGGTCTTCCACTCCATTTAGAATCAAATCTTTTTCTCCCTCAATCAGCACAAAGCCAAAACAATTGCTGGCTGCTTTGGCTCCTGTCTTTACATTCAGGTTTATTTTAAAAACTTGAAATTTTGGGCTCTGTCCCATGTGGCGAGCTCCCCTCTATGGTTCAGGGGGTGGACTTACAGGGGCCAACACACTGACAAGAGCGCTCCCTCCAGGTCAGGGTCATCACTGACAAGCTGACTGGGCAACGTCCCAACTGCCCCCCACCCCCCCGAGGCAGCTCCCCGTGGAGGCCCCGCTGGCGCGCACCTTGGCGAGCTCATAGAGACAGAGGACCTGCCGGCAGTAGTTCTTCCCGTGGAGGCACTTGCTTGTCAGAGTTTCCAGGTTCGTCACCACTTCGTCCGCGGGGGGCAGCATCACTAACGACCAACTGTCCAGACTGGAAGCTGGAAGCAAACACAGGTCTGTGGGGGGCTTTCAAGGCCTCTCCTTGGCCCCCACGACTCTGCCTCTCTGCTCACAGCTTCCTTCACTGCGCCCCACTGACTCCCCCGGGTCTGGGACCACTTCTAACAGGGCTCACGCCCCACTTACCTTCTGTCATTGCCTTCTTCCAGGAAACCCCAGCCCAGGATACTTTGAAGGTCTCATAGGCTAAAAAAGACTCAAAGCCACCTAACACATATACTAAAGACCATCAAAGATGCCTGCCAAACTCTCCCCCACACACATTCCCTCCCACTTTCCCCTTCTATCAGCTCAGTCACAGGTCTACCTGACTGTATCTCAGAACATCTCTGTGGTCACTGCCTGGCGTCCAGCCTTCACCCCATGCATCTAAGAGCTGCTCCCGTCTCCTGCTGCCAGTCTCCCCGCTCCCAGTTCAGCCTCGCAAACTTGGTGTCCTTTGTGTTATAAAATGCAGATCAAAAAAATCAAGGATCATCTGATAGATCTCTTAAAGGCACAGTAACAGTAAAAGCCATTCCTGGTTTCTCTTTAAAATAAAAATAATTTAAAAAAAGCTCTTAGCCTACAATAAAACTTCAGTTTAATAAAGGGTTTCCAATTAGGGGAAAAAAGTAGGAAAGAATATTTACATGACACTGTTCCTAATAGCAAAAACAAAACTGAAAAATTTCAAGTGTGTATCAGTGAACCATTGTTAAAAAATCATATACATTCATACAGTACTCTGCGGCCACTAGAAGAACGAGGCTCCGCTCTCTGTACTGACAGCACGCACGTCCGCACGCGTGCAAGCCCACACACACAGAAAAACACACACCGCGCAGGGACAAGATGCTGCTCTGGGGAAGTCGGTGGGGGCGGTGTTGAATGGGTAAATAACTTTCACTTTTCTACTTTATGACTTCTGTATTGTGTGATTTGTTACATTAAGAATACAATACTTTTGCATTTAAGATATTTTTAAAAAATATACAAGAATACAATACTTTTGCATTTAAGATCTTATTTTTTAAAAAATATACTTTAAACACAAAAAAATAAAAAGCAACTCAGACCATGTTATTTCCCTACTTAAAATCCTTCATTAGGGTGTCCATTTCTAGGTCTCTCCCACTGAACTCAACATACAACCTAGATCCAGGGCATGGAGCCCTCTATGAAGACTCTGGAAAGTCAACAGTAGCAGGTGGGTTGACTATAACCTGTGCTTCCATTGTCTCCCTGCTAGTAACCTCCAGACTGAATGCAGTGCTGCCTAAAACCCAGAACCCATCACTGCGGCTCACAGAGAGAAAGAGTACTTCAGGAGACGTCCTCTAGAACAGGCTCAAGGAGTGGGAACTCCCAGGAGCACCCATCATCTCTGGGCTCTAAGCAACCCCTTAGCTGTGGTGGGCAGGCTGCAGCGGTAGCTGGCAAGAGCCAAAATTCAGAAAGGGACCTTCTTTTCAGAACAGAAGTGCTCGGTCCTAAGCAGGCAGAGTGAATCCCTGCTCTTTTTTCGCATTAGCCTGTTGGCTGGCCCAAGACGCAGGCAGTTAGGAAAGTGTATGACAGAATGGGGCAACTGGGAACTCCAGCTTTGGCCAGAAGACTGAAGAGGGGAGCCGCAGGCAACCAGCAAGTGCCCGGGAGAGAGACTGAGGAACGCAACACAATAAAGCTGTTCATAAACATCAGGGGTCACCCATTCCTGGCTCTGCATTATGCATCTGGTCCTGACCAACAAAGACTCGGAGGAGTGAATCAACAGACAGATCACTACTCAGGCTGCAGACCGAGCACAGGATGGCACGCACAGGATGGATCTGAATAGCACCACAAAGAAACTGAAAATGGATGTTAGAACCACAGCCCACAAAAAGTGGGTTGGCACTTGTAGTTTGAACCTAGCCAGGTCAATTGCCTGCTATAAATATATCAACATTCTTCATAGGATTTAAACAAGATCCAATATCTCATAACATACTACTCAAAATATCCAAGATACAACACAAAATTATTCAGCATACAAAAATACAGGACAAGCACAACTCATGTAAGAAAAGAAATGCTGAAACTCAGTACTAAAATGACGTGACTGCTGAAATTACCTGAAAGACTTTAAAACCGCTACTACAAATGTTCCAACAAGCAGTTACGAATGCTCACAACTTAAACAGAAAAACAAAGTCTTAGCAAAGAAATAAAAGGTATAAGGAATAAAAAGGAAATTTTAGAACTGAAATTTAAAAATCACAGAAATAAAAACTAACAAAATAGAAATGCCAGAGTCAGTGAAAATGAAGACAGACGAATAGAGAAAGAAAAATTGAAAAAGCTGAACAAAGCCTTGGGGACTTTTGAGACAGTAACATTCTAAGAGTCATGTCACTGGAGTCCCAGGAGGAGAGCAGTATGAGTATGGTGCTGAATAAAAACTTTTTAAAAACGATGTCCGAAAACTACCTAAATTTGATAAACCTACATGCTTAAGAAGCTCAAACAGCATAACCCACACCACCTCCTGGCCAAAAATCAAACTGCTGAAAAGACAGAAAAAAAAAGTATTGAGAGCCACAAGAGAAAAATATATCGTCTATAGGGGAACAACAATTCAGATGACTGCAGATTATTTATCAAATACCACACGGGTCAAAAAGAAGTGGCAGAACACTTAAGTGTGGAAAGAAAAGAGTAAATGTTCTATATCCAGCAAAAAATCAGCCTTCAGGAATTGAAGGTGTAACAGAGACATTCTCAGATGAACAAAAAACTGATGAAGTAAAAAAACTGAAACAATCTGCTTCTAACAGACAACTCTCAAAAAGTTACTATAGGCAGTCCTTCAAACAGATGGGAAAACGAGCCAGAAGGAAACTCGGCACATCAGAAATGAAGGAAGAGCAACAAAAACTGTAAATATCTGAACTCCCCTGGCAGTCCAGCAGGGACTCTGTACTTCCAATGCAGAAGGGCACAAGTTCAATCCCTGGTCAGGAAACTAAGCTCCCATATGCCATGCACTATGGCCAAAAGATTAAGAAATTAAAAAAAAAAAAAAAAAAAAAAAAAAGACTAAATATCTGAGTAAATATACTAATAATAAATTCTCAAGTCTGTTAAAACATTTTTCAGTTGAAAACAAAAAAATTAGCACTGTTTGATGATATTTTCAATGTACATACGAGTTACATAATAAGGCAACCTGGACATAAAGGGATAGAAGTAAAGTGACCCACAAGGTTTCTAACCTGCAGTTGAGGTGAGAAAACATGATTTTAAGTAGACTGTGAAAAGTTACAAATGTTTAATGCAACCCTTAAAGCAACCAATTAAAAAAAAACAACTATGCAAAGCTATATAGTCAAAATCCCAAATTAAAATGGAAGACTAAAAACTGTTAAAATAACCCAAAGGCAAGAAAAGAAGGTTTCCTCAAAAAACACAAACTACCAAAACCCACCCAAGATAAAAAAAAAATAATAATAACCTGATTAGTCATATAACTATGAAATAAATTAAATTTGTAGTTAAAAATCTTCCAAAACAAAAATCTCCAGGTTTAGATGGTTTTACTGCTAAATTCTATTGAACATTTGAAGAAGAAATAACACCAATTCCATACAAAGTTTTCTAGAAAACAGAAGAGGAGGGAAACTTTCCAACTCATGAAACTGGCATTCAGTTCAGTCACTCAGTCGTGTCCGACTCTTTGCGACCCCATGAATCGAGGCACGCCAGGCCTCCCTGTCCATCACCAACTCCTGGAGCTCACTCAGACTCACGTCCATCGAGTGGGTGATGCCATCCAGCCATTACTCTGATGCAAAAACCAAAGAGAGTATGAAAAAGGAGAGTACAGATCAATATTCTTCTTGCACATAAATGTAAACATTCTCAACAAAGTAAGCTGATTCCAGTAATATATCAAAAAGAATAATGTACCCTAACCAAGTGAGCTTTTCCCTAGGAATACAAAAAGCTGGTTCAGTATTTTAAAAAATCAATTAATGTAATCTACTGTATTACTGGGGCTTCCCAGGTGCTGCCAGTGATGAAGAATCTGCCTGCCAAGGCAGGAGATGTGAGACATGGATGGTTTCAATCCCTGGGTCAGGAAGATCCCCTGGAGGAGGACACGGCAACCCACTCCAGTATTCTTGGCTGAAGAATCCCCATGAACAGAGGAGCCTGGTGAGCTACAGTCCCTAGGGCTGCAAAGAGTCGGACAGGACTGAAGTGACTTATCACACACACGCACTGTACTACTAGTCTAGAGAAGAAGAAATCACAATCATACCAATGGATGAAGGAAAAAAAGACAAAATTCAACAATGATTCATGATAAAAAGGCTCAGCAAATTAGGAATAGAACTCCCTCAACACGACAAAGGTATCTTCAAAAATCTTAATCTAATACTTAATGATGAAAGGCTAAACGCCTCCTCCTTAAGACCAGTAACAAGGCAAGGATGGAAGTCCTTGCTAGTACAATAAATCAAGAATAATTAATAAGGTAAAGAGATTGGAAAGAAGGAAATAGAACCGCTTCTGTTTGCAGATATGACTGTCTCCATAGAAAATCCCAAGGAATCTACAAGAAAACTCTTAGGATAAGTGACTTTAGCAAGATCACAGAATTTAAGCTTAATGTAAAAAATCACCCATAATTCTAAATGTGATCATGTACAATTGGAAACATGATTATTTACATAGAGTAAATTTCAGTGAATTAACTGTAAATCAGATAGATTCCCTCTAATCTTGCTACATAGCTAATTAAAGATACAGGTGTTTCTACTTCATTGAGTAGTTAATTACCTAGTTTATGGATTACCCTTAACTTTGTGTAACTGGTGTGTCAAAAGTCTCTTTCTACCTGGAGAGAATGCCAAATGGCACCTCACAGGAGGCAGCAGCATGACCTTCACTTACTGCTCTGGACTTTCCTTAGGGGGATACCAGCTTCCTCTTCTTCCTCAGGAAGCTCAGTACTTCGTAAGAGCGCGAGGATCTCCGGGTGCAGGTCGTCCACACTAGCCTCCCCTGAAGCCAGAGCTCTGCAGTGCAACACCAAGGCGACGTCTTGGTGATAGAAACGAAAATACCGGCACGCTCGGCTTGCTTCGTGCACGCAGCCGTCATCCAGCAGGCGCCCGATCAAACAGTTAAGGGATGCCTGCTCCTTCCAGTTCAGTTCATTGTCACAAATATCTCTGGATGGAAAGCCAGTAAGTTCTAAGTATTTTGATGTGTTCAGAACAGCCAAGTTAGAGAATGAAAACTCACTGGCTAAGCCATCAAAGGAAAGTTCACCTCCAGCTGAGGCCTGCTGAGGCGCTCTGGGCCCTCCTTCCTCCTGGCTCCCCCTGAGGGTGTGCTGGGCGACACGGCAGAGCCAGATCTGCTTCTCCAGGCCCTCCAGGTCCTCCAAAGGCACGGGGTCCTCCCGGGCGAGCCAGTGCCCTGCCAGCGTGAGCAGCAGGTGGCGCTCCTCGGAGCTGCTGGGACCCCCTGCAGCGGGGCACTCACCTGCCCACAGGGCCTGGGCTGAGAAAAAAGAAGAAGCTGCTCTGCTGGAAACGGAATTTTTCTTAAAATTCTCATGACATTTTTTCCAGAAGTCAATTCGTGCTTGTTTCAGGGACCACTGGTCAATGTGCTTTAAGGTCTGCATTTCCTGTGTTATCTGTGAAATTGAGCAAAGCAATTCTTAGCTTTTCCTAGATAAAGAAGTATCATAAATGTTAATGCTCCCTACTTGTAAGAATCCAAATCAAACTAGAGAACATGGGACTTGGCTACAGATGATCCTGGAAGTTTTACATGGAAAGTTAAAATATGAAAAACAATTCTAAACTTATCTAATTGAATGAAGTTCAAGAGGAAGCCACACTATATTTAATTCTATTCAATATAGTTGAAGCATGTCCTGTAAGCTAACTTTATATTAAAGCAAACATTCCTCAAAAATGGGCACTGCAGGCTCATCCATTTCTGAAAGTAATCTGTGTGTCAAAAGTGAAAAACTATAATCTCTGATAAGTCACATATTTCACTGAATTCTCCAAATAATGCTGGTTCAAAAAGCTCAGTTTTTAAAAAACTTAAAAGACTAATGATACCTCTTCAATTACCAAGTCGTCCACAGGTAGCCCAGCTAGTTCTGCTACCCTCCTGGCCAAAGCAAAGAGTCCGTCTGTCTCCAGTTTTTCCAAAACTGACCTACATTCACGCTGAAAATTCTCAAGGCTGTAGCTAGTAATGATTGCACGATTAATGGCTATGGGTGTATCCTTCAAAATCTGACTAAGGACACACAGCTTCTTCACATCTGGACCTGTGCCAAACAGAAGCAGATATAAGCATTAAAATAAAATGAAATATTAAAAAATAGAAGCAAAATACCGATATGGCCATTTCAAGAGCAACTAAATATGAGGGGAGAATGTGTGTATTTAACCTAATACTGTGCTTAAAGGGAAAACAACAACCTATTTCTCCACTCTGCTTGGCTGGCAGAGGAAGCCAAAGGCAGCTCCTATGTAGTAAGAACTATTAGAGATTAGCACATGCACTCTACCTTTACACACCAGGCAGAAGCTGGTGGCCTACTTTGTAGTAGCAACTCAGTTAACCTTGGGAAGATTTGGCCTTTCAGGTTAGTTCCATCTCTTCCCAGATTTTTCTAACTTAAATCTCTTTTTATGATTGTTCACTCATTCATTTACGTTAAGCATCATGTGGATCAACATACATAACCTGCAGGACAGCTCGACAATAGCCAGAACTCTAATGTGGTTCCCTGGCATTCAGAACGGAGCACCGTGTGCTCTCCCAGACATCTGCCTAATGCAGTCCACCAAGGAGACCCAGCTAAGCAATTCGTGATGTCCCCAGGAAATGTTAATCCAACGATAATTGACTTACAACATTATGTCAGTTTCAGGTGTACAACACAGTGATTCGATATTTTTTTTAACCTTTATTATTTAAATTCTTTTATTTAGTTAGTTATTTTTGGTTGTGCTATATCTCTGTTGCCACATGGGTTCTTCTCTAATTGTGGCAAGCAGGGTCTTCTCTTGGTTGCGGGGTGCAGGCTTCCCCTGAGGTGGCTTCTCTGTTACATGAGTGGATGCTTTAGGGTATGCGGGCTTCAGAAGCTGTGGCACGTGGGCTCTGGAGCACAGGCTCAACAGTCGTGGCACACGGGCTTAGCTGCTCTCCAGCATGTGGGATCTTCCTGGATCAGGGATCGAACCCATGTCTCCTGCATTGGCAGGTGGATTCTTAACCAGTGAGTCACCAGGGAAGCCCCTGACATTTCTGAACATTACAAAATAATTACCACGATACATCCAGTAACTATCTGCCACCACACAAAGTTATTACACGTTTACTGACTATATTCCCTAGGCTGTCCAGTGCCTCCTGTGGCTCATTTCCTTTATAACTGGGAGTGTGTGCCTCTCAGTCCTCTTCTTACTCTGCCCATCCCCTCACCCTCCTCCCTCCGGCAACTACCAGTCTGTTCTTGGCACCTGTGAGTCTGCTTCTGTTTTGTTCTGCTTGTCCATTCACTCTTTAGACTCCACATGTAAGTGAAATGATACAATATTTATCTGCCCTAGAAATTCTTATCCTGAGTAACACTAGGAATTCTCTGCCAATAATTTATGTGGTTCGGTTTGTGCCTACTCTCAGATAGAGTAACACAGAGCCTCCGTCTGCCCTGTGATAAAGAGGGGGCATGTAAACCATTCCACAGGGCCTGCTCCCCCTGTCACCTGCTGGGCTGTGCTGGGATGTAGCTAATTCCAGGGACGGAGACACCTTGTGTAATAACCACCAGTATGGGTGTGCTGGCTTTCTATGCTGGCATGATATATAATGTAAGTTAAAAAAAAAAAAAAAACATATTTCTTTTCTCTAAGCACATACATGGTATACACATAAAAATATTATATAAAACTAACAATGTAATTATGTGAATAAGACATTATGGTAATGGTTAACAACACAGACAATCTTTGTTATCTTTTAAGATATGGTACTTTGGCAAGAAAACAGGAAATTCATTTCTGAAAAAAATTAAAGTTACTATAGACCAATGACAATATACTAAAAGGATCTACACAGTAACTGACAAGTAGCTCGTATATAATACATGTTGGAAACACCCCCTCTTTCCTTCAAGCTCGCACAGCCTACAAGACTGGCACGAAGCCCAGGTATTCTAGCACTGTTCTGTGCAAATGCGAGCTTCCGGTTGAACATCTGTGAGTTTAAATGTGATAAAATAACCAACCCTGGGAGTGGAAAAATACTAGGATCTAGTGTAAAAGAGTAACATTACCGCTCAACAAAAACTTGAAATTCTCAAAAAGTAGAAAAGAAAATAAGGGAATACTAGTTTCATTCAATCAGCAATAAGCTTAGAGACTGCCAATGTCTAGAGGAATCTGCAAAAAATCCGCACAATTTGTCTCTTAAAACCTTCAAAATGATTTAGGCATCCCTGAAACAAGTTGGTGACCTTGAGCAACGACGACACATTAAGGTCACTCGTCAGAGAAAAGAGAAGCAGTGACAGGGCAGGCCGGCGGCGGGGAAGCCTGGCTGTTGGCCCAGAATCCGGAGAGTCGCGTTAGCTGCGTCCCGCCCTGTTGTGCTGTTTTAAATGCTTTAACCTTGGGTGAAGTTTCCTGTCACCTCTTCTTCACACCACGTTCTTGCCTACAATGTTTTAGATCACATGCGTTTTAACTTCCTGAATGCTCTTCTAAACTATGTTCAAGATTAAGTATGCTAACTTCTAGCAGCAAGTTAAATGCAAGGACTGGCTTACCATCAGAGAAGAGATGCTCTATTCCAACAAACAGCTGTAAGAGCCTCCCCAGCTCATACTGGGTGCTACACTGCTGCAGCATGAGCTTCAAAAGAAAACACACGTGCTCCTTCAGCCATGGCGCAGGGATGGCAGTGGGGACCCTTGTGGCTGCTGTCTCAAGCTATGAAAAAGAAGAGAGGGGTAGGGAAAGTGGTTTCACAGGAACAGCAAATCAAAATCTCCCAAACTTGGGAATGTCTAAAAAAGCCAAGGTCCCATCAAAGGCATCTCCCATCACAAAGGAGGATGCTTCCTTCAGGTCCTTTTCAGACAGCAGTAACTGGTGTAGCAAATATAAACCCTCTTTGCCAGCTTTGCAGTTTGTCTTTTTTGTGGGAAATTCTGGTGTAGAGAGCTTCACTTGGCAGCTTCTTCCTTCAGAGAGGGTCTAAGCCTGCCTTGGAGTCCAGAAGATTTGAAATTCACATGTGAAGACCTCTTAAAGAGACTTGCTTAACATTTCTGAGCTGGCTGTACTGGTGTGCTTATAGTTTATACTTTCATTACAGAAGAATCTCAATTACTAATTGAGATTACTAAGCCTGAGTTTTTGTCATTTCAATCAAATGCTACAAATGTTAACAGGAAGATGACCCCAAGCAGCAGCTACACTAGGCCTGAATCAGAGTATTACTTCTTCGTCTTTATTTCCTTGATTCCCTACCTCTATTGCTCTAAGAAGAGGGTCTACAGCAGACAGATGATGGAACTGGTTAAACGAAGAAACATATGGAAGTAAAGAGCTGAGGCAAAGACGGAACAGCTGCACTCAGCCTTAGTAGCAGCTGAGGCAGGAGCAGACAGGCAAGAGGAAGAGTATACCCTGGAGGAGCAAAGGGTAAAACGCAAAACCAGGAAACTCCTAGGAGTTAACACGGGAGGAAACATGGACGCCCTGCGTGTGGCGATGCCTTTTCAAGATAAAATATCGAAGAAATAATCCGTGAAAGGAATAACTGATAAGCTGGACTTCAATAAAATTACAAACCTCTGCCCTACAAAAGACAGTGTCAAGAGAATCAGATGACAAGCCGTAGCCTGGAAAACACATGTGCAACATACACATTTGATTTTAAGGTACTGTTACCCAAAATACACAAAGAGCTCTTCAAACGAAACAAGGAGAAAATAAACAACACTATTTAAAACAAATAGGCTAAAGACCTTAATAGACACCTGACCAAAAACATACACAAATGGCTAATAAGCATATGAGAAAAAGATCCATACCATACATCATCAGGGAAATGCAAAATGAGACGACAATGAGATACCACAACATACCTATTAGCATGGCCAAGGTCTGGACTCTGACAAGACCAGAGGTTAGCAAGGACATGGAGACTCAGGAGCTCGCTTGCATTGCTGGTGGGAACGCACAACAGCACAGCTGTTTTGGAAGACAGTTTGGTGGCCTCTCCCCAAACTAAACACACTGACCACATGACCCAAGTATTCCTTAGTATTCTCCCAAATGAGCTGAAAACGTCCACACAAAAACCTGCAGGTGCATGTTTAGAGCAATGTTTTTGGCTTCGTAACTGCTAAAACTTGGAAGCAACCAAGATGTCCTGCAGTGGGTGAATGGACTGGCATATCCAGACAACGTGGTATTATTCTACACTAAAAAGAAATGATCTATCAAGCCATGAAAAAGACATAAAAGAAACTTAAATGTGTGTTACACATTTAGAAGGCAATCTAGAAAGTCTACACTCTGTATTACAATTTACCATATTCTGGAAAAGGCCAAACTGTGCAGACAGTAAAAGCAACAGTGGTTATCAATGACTGGGGTGGGGAGGGACGGACAGGCCGCACAGAGGACTTTCAGGGCAGTGAAAACACGCTGTCCACACTGCAATCATGGGCTGAAGTCATTCACATTTGTGGAAATACATACCCAAAGAAGGTACAGCAAGAGTGAACCCTAAGGTAAACTGTGGGCTGGGGTGACTAGGATGTGTCATCGTAGGTTTATCCCTGGTAACACATCATTCTGGCGAGTGGTACAGGTAACAGGGGAGGCCACGCCTGTGTGGGAGCAGGAGGTACATGGGAAATCTCTGTACATTCCTCTCAATTCTGTTGTGGACCAAAACTGCTCTAAAAAATAAATTCCTTTTTAAAAAACTGTACACGTCTGTGTGTAGAACAGCAGATTTAAAACACCAGAATTCTGTCTCGTCAACTAGACGACAATTACTTCGCAGAATCTGTGCAACATGGAACTCTTTTGGAACGCTGGGGTCTGCTAAAGCCTTACAACTTCCAGAGGAAAACTTGCAACATAAACTGTGGATAATTTTGGTCCATTTCAGGCCCCAGTGCAGTGGCAGCTATCTCCTTCTCCCTCCTAGCCACCTGGAAGGCAGCCTGCACGTGTTCCTGGAGCAGTTTACACGCCCCCGGTGTCGAGGAGACAGCAGGGGTGGCATAAAGAACCTTGGGTCTTTCAAAGATACGAGCTCTGTTTGCTGCTTCTGACCACAGTGCAAATAGAGAGGCAGGCAGACACTGATATTTCACCTCCCCTACTGTTGCAAGCAGACTGGTTCCAAATAGGAAAAGGAGTACATCAAGGCTATATATTGTCACCCTGCTTATTTACCTTCTATGCAGAGTACATCATGAGAAACGCTGGACTGGAGAAAGCACAAGCTGGAATCAAGATTGCTGGGAGAAATATCAATAACCTCAGATATGCAGATGACACCACCCTTATGGCAGAAACCAAAGAACTAAAGAGCCTCTTGATGAGTGAAAAAGTTGGTTTGAAGCTCAACATTCAGAAAACTAAGATCATCTGATCCCATCACTTCATGGCAAATACAAGGGGAAACGGTGGAAGACTATTTTTTTGGGCTCCAAAATCACGGCAGATGATGACTGCAGCCATGAAATTAAAAGACACTTACTCCTTGGAAGGAAAGTTATGACCAACCTACAGACAACGTATTGAAAAGCAGAGACATTACTCTGTCAACAAAGGTCCATATAGTCAAGGTTATGGTTTTTCCAGTGGTCACGTATGGATGTGAGAGTTGGACTATAAAGAAAGCTGAGTGCCGAAGTATTGATGCTTTTGAACTGTGGTGTTGGAGAAGACTCTTGAGAGTCCCTTGGACTGCAAGGAGATCCAACCAGTCCATCCTAAAGGAGATCAGTCCTGGGCCTTCATTGGAAGGACTGATGCTGAAGCTGAAACTCCAATACTTTGGCCACCTGATGCGAAGAGTTGACTCATTTGAAAAGACCCTGATGCTGGGAAAGATTGAGGGCAGGAGGAGAAGGGGACGACAGAAGATGAGATGGTTAGATGGCATCACCGACTCAATGGACATGGATTTGGGCAGACTCCCGGAGTTGGTGATGGACAGGGCGGTCTGGCATGCTGTGGTACATGGGGTCGCAAAGAGCTGGACACGACTGAGTGACTGAACTGAACTGACTGCTGTTGCAAGCTCTACTCCCTTCAACTGAAGTGACTTCCAGGGGATTTAAAAGGCTGGTGCCCTTTTCAACCCCCTCTTCTTTTTTGCTTTTTCCGTTGGGAGCCAGACATTAAAGATTAGGACATTAAAGGGACAGTCCAGTGGTTAAGATTTTATACTTCCACTGCAGGGGTCATGGGTTCAATCCCTGGTTGGGGAATTAAACCTGTGGCTGATTGATGTAGATGTATGGCAGAAATCAACACAACAATAAATTAATAAATCAATTTTAAAAATACATTAGATGTCTTACTTAAAAAAAAAGAAAAAAGAATATGGTATCTGGCAAAACTCCCCTTCAGAAGTGATGGAGAAATCAGGATATTCCCAGATTAAAAAAGCTGGGAAATCTGGGCCTACTAGGCCTGCATTGCAGAAAGTGTTTAAGGGAGTCCTGCAAGGTAAAATAAAAGGACACTAGACACTACCTCGAAGCCATGTGGAGAAACTAAGAGCTCAGTAAAAGCAAATAAATGGCCAGTTATAAAAGCCAGTATTGTGGCAGCAATAGCTTTTTGTTTTCTATATAGTTTAAGAGACCAATACATTTAAAGAAAAAAGAACAATTATTAGTTTACGCTAATATTACTGTAACTTTGACCTGTAATTCCAAATCTTGTTTTCTTTATAATTTAAGAGACTAATGCTTTGAAAAGAAATATTAGTTTATGTTTCCAGGCACATAATGTTTAAGATGTAGTTTTGTGACATCAACAACCAACAGGAGTGGGGTCGGTGCTGTAAAGTAGCAGTTTGTCCGCTACTAAAGTTAAACCTCTATAAAATTCAAGTTAAAGTGTTGTAACTTTGGGATGTTAAGTGTAACTTCCATGGTAACAACTAAGAAAACAGCTATAGAATAGACACAAACTGAAATGAGAAAGAAATGTAAACATTTTACTACACAAAGAAATCAACTAAACACAAAAAAGGACACTAATGCAAGAGATGAGGGACACAAAAGCTGTAAGTTATACAGAAAACAAATCGCACAACAATAGAAGTCCTTCGTTATCAGTAATTACTTCATATGTAAACAGATTAAACTTTCCAATTAAAAGACAGAGATTGGCAGATGGATGAAAACATGCAATCCAACTTATGTCGTCTCAGTTCAGTTTAGTTCAGTGGCTCAGTCGTGTCCGACTCTTTGTGACTCCATGAATCGCAGCACGCCAGGCCTCCCTGTCCATCACCAACTCCTGGAGTTCACCCAAACTCATGTGCATCGAGTCGGTGATGCCATCCAGCCGTCTCATCCTCTGTCGTCCCCTTCTTCTCCTGCCCCCAATCCTTCCCAGCATCAGGGTCTTTTCCAATGAGTCAACTCTTCGCATCACGTGGCCAAAGTATTGGAGTTTCAGCCTCAGCATCAGTTCTTTCAATGAATACCCAGGACTAATCTCCTTTAGGATGGACAGGTTGGATCTCCTTGCAGTCCAAGGGACTCTCAAGAGTCTTCTCCAACACCACAGTTCAAAAGCATCAATGCTTTGGCGCTCAGCCTTCTTCACAGTCCAACTCTCACATCCATACATGACCACTGGAAAAACCATAGCCTTGACTAGAGAGACCTTTGTTGTTAAAGTAATATCTCTGCTTTTGAATATGCTATCTAGGTTGGTCATAACTTTCCTTCCAAGGAGTCAAGTGTCTTAATTTCATGGCTGCAGTCACCATCTGCAGTCATTTTGGAGCCCCGAAAAATAAAGTCTGACACTGTTTCCCCATCTTTTTGCCATGAAGTGATGGGACCAGATGCCATGATCTTCGTTTTCTGAATGTTGAGCTTCAAGCCAACTTTTTCACTCTCCTCTTTCACCTTCATCAAGAGGCTTTTTAGTTCCTCTTCACTTTCTGCCATAAGGGTGGTGTCATCTGCATATCTGAGGTTATTGACA
>NW_011494785.1:11891851-11899855 GCF_000754665.1 Bison bison bison
GCAGGGTGACAATATACAGCCTTGACGTACTCCTTTTCCTATTTGGAACCGGTCTGTTGTTCCACGTCCACGTCCAGTGCTGTAAAGAGCAATACTGCGTGGGAACCTGGCATGTCAGGTCCATGAATCAAGGCAAATTTCAAGTGGTCAAACAGGAGACGGCAAGAGTGAATGTCGACATTCTAGTAATCAGTGAACTAAAATGGACTGGAATGGGTGAATTTAATTCAGATGACCATTATTCTACTACTGTGGGCAAGAATCCCTTAGAAGAAGTGGAGTAGCCATCATGGTCAACAAAAGAGTCTGATATGCAGTACTTAAATGCAATCTCAAAAACGACAGAATGATCTCTGTTCGTTTCCAAGGCAAACCATTCACGGTAATCCAAGCCTATGCTCCAAGCAGTAACGCTGAAGAAGCTAAAGTAGAATGGTTCTATGAAGACCTACAACACCTTTTGGAAAGAACACCCCAAAAAGATGTCCTTTTCATTATAGGGGACTGGAATGCAAAAGTAGGAAGTCAAGAAACACCTGGAGTAACAGGCAAATTTGGCCTTGGAATATGGAATGAGGCAGGGCAAAGACTAATAGAGTTTTGCCAAGAGAACGCACTGGTCATAGCAAACACCCTCTTCCAACAAGACAAGAGAAGACACATGGACATCACCAGATGGTCAACACCAAAATCAGACTTATTATTTTCTCTGCAGCCAAAGATGGAGAAGCTCTATACAGTCAGCAAAAACAAGACCGGGAGCTGACTGTGGCTCAGATCATGAACTCCTTATTGCCAAATTCAGACTTAAATTGAAGAAAGTAGGGAAAACCACTCAGAGAAGGCAATGGCACCCCACTCCAGTACTCTTGCCTGGAAAATCCCATGCATGGAGGAGCCTGGAAGGCTGCAGTCCATGGGGTCGCTGAGGGTCAGACACGACTGAGCGACTTCACTTTTACTTTTCACTTTCATGCATTGAAGAAAGAAATGGCAACCCACTCCAGTGTTCTTGCCTGGAGAATCCCAGGGACGGGGAGCCTGGTGGGCTGCCATCCATGGGGTCGCACAGAGTCGGACATGACTGAAGTGACTTAGCAGCAGCAGCAGCAGGAAAAACCACTAGACCATTCAGGTATGACCTAAATCAAATCCCTAATGATTATACAGTGGAAGTGAGAAATAGATTTAAGGGACTAGAACTGACAGATTGCCTGATGAACTATGGATGGAGGTTCGTGACATTGTACAGGAGACAGGGATCAAGACCATCCCCAAGAAAAGAAATGCAAAGGAGAAAAGGAAAGATATTCCCATTTGAATGCAGAGTTCCAAAATATAGCAAGGAGAGATAAGAAAGCCTTCTTCAGCAATAAATGCAAAGAAATAGAGGAAAACAACAGAATGGGAAAGACTAGAGATCTCTTCAAGATGGGCTCGATAAAGGACAGAAATGGTATATTGTCTACAAGAGTTTAATTTGAGATCCAAAGACACAGGCTGAAAGTGAAAAGATGGAAAAAGGTATTCTGTGTAAATAGTAAACAAACAAGAGAAAGCAGAGGTGGCTGTACTAATATCAGACCAAACAGACCTTAGGTTAAAAAGGTCAAAAGAACCAGAAAAGGACAATGTGCACTTGCAAGCCATTCAGTACAGCAAGAAAACATAACAATTATAAACATTTACACATCCAATAACAGAGCATCAAAATACACGAAGCAAAAACTGATAGAACTGAAGGAAAAACAGACGGTTCCACAATAATCATGGGAGACCTCAATACTGGCATACTTCATTTACTGTGCTGTGCTTTACAGGGCTGTGCAGATACTGCATTTTTACAAATTGAAGGGTTATGGAGACTCTAAGCTGAGCGAGTCTGTCAGCGTCATTTTCCCAAAAGCACTAGTTTACTTTTTAATCTCAGTGATGTCTTGGTAATTCTCACAGTATTTCAAACTTTTTAATTATTATAATATTTGCTATAGTGATCTTTGATATTACTATTACAAAAGGGTTATTACTCAGTGAAAGCTCAGATAATGGTTAGAATTTTTTAGCAATAAACTTTTAAAATTAAGGTCTGTAAATATATATGAAACTGTAGTGAAAGTGTTAGTCACTCAGTCATGTCCAACTCTTTGTGACCCCATGGACTACAGCCCAGCAGGCTCCTCTGTCCATGGAATTCTCCAGGCAAGAGTAGTGGAGTGGGTGAACTCCCACTCCCTCCTCCAGGGGATCTTCCCAATGCAGACATGACTCCACTGCAGACTCAGCAAGCGACACTGCGGTGTAAACGTAACTGCACAAGAAAAGCAAAGCACCTGCGACGCACTTTGCTACGTGCACGTCACTGCTGTTGTCTGGAACTTAACCTGCAGCATCTCCACGGCGCCTGTGCTCTGCTGACAGTAATGAACAGAACAAGCTGGCAGGAGACAAGGAAGGAAACAGAGGACTCCACATAAAACCAACTAGATCTAACAGACATCCACAGAATACTCTATCCAACAACAATAAAAAACACATTCTTCTCAAGTCCACATGGCATATCTTTCAGGAGAGAACTTATGTTAAACTGTAATTAAGTCTCAATAGATTTTAAAATTGGAGAAGGAAATGGCAACCCACTCCAGTGTTCTTGCCTGGAGAATCCCAGGGAAGGGGGAGCCTGGTGGGCTGCCGTCTACAGGGTCGCACAGAGTTGGACACGACTGAAGCGACTTAGCAGCAGCAGCAGCAGATTTTAAAAGACAGATATCATATGAAGTATCTTCTCTGACAACAATGGGATGATTTATAAGTCAGTAACAGAAGGAAAACTGGAACACTCACAAAATTATGAAAATTAAACAACTTTTGAAGAAAGAAGACTCAAATTACCAAATCAGCAATAAAAGTGGGGACATTACTACCTATTCTACAGAAAGAGTTATAAGAGAGTACTATGAACAATTGTACGGCAATAAATTGGATAACCGAGATGAAATGGACAAATTCCTAGAAACACAAAACCTACCAAGAAAAAATCACAAAGAATTAGATAATCTGACCAAATCTCCTAGTAAGGAGATTTAATCAGTAGTCAAAATCTCCCAACCAAAACCAATTTCTAACAAAGCAAAGTCATGGACCTAATGGGTTTACTGGTGAATTCTACCAAACATTTAAAGAAGAATTGATACCAGTCCTCCTCAAACTTTTTCAAAAAACTAGAGAAAACACTTCTCAACTTAGTCTATGAAACCAGTATAAACTTGATACCAAAGACAGATAAAGACACTAAAAGAAAACTACAGACTAATCTCCCTTATAAACACCGATGCAAAAATCCTTAATACAAGGCTGGCAAAATGAATTCAGCAGCATATTAAAAGGACTGTATACCACAGCCAAATAGAATTTATTTCTGGAATGCAAGAATGGTTCAACATACAAAATTCAATGTACATATCACAGTTTTCAACAGAATGAAGGAAAAAAAAACACATGATCATCTCAATTGATGCAGAAAAGGCATCTGACAAAATTAAAACACCACTGCATGATAAGAAAACACTCAACAAACGAGGCACAGAAGGAAACGACCTCCACATAATAAAAACCTCATGTGAGGGCTTCCCTGGTGGTCCAGTGGTTGAGAATCTGCTTGCCAAAGCAAGAGACACAGGTCCCATCCCTGGTCCAGGAAGATCCCACATGCCAGGGAACAACTAAGCTCATGTGCCATAAGTACTGAGTCCACACACCACAACTAGAGAGTAGCCCCCACTCGCTGAACTAGAGAAAGCTCACGTGCAGCACCAAAGACCTAGCACAGCCAAAAACACATAAGTAAAACTTAAAAAAACCCAAAAAACCCTCACGTGAAAAAGCCACAACAAACGTCATCCTCCGTGGTGCAAGACTGAAAGCATTCCTCTAAGATGAAGAACAAGACAAGGATGCCTGCTTCCACCCGTTCTAGTCAACACATTTCGGTAAGTTCTAGCCAGAGGGTTTAGGCAAGAAAAGGAAATCAAAGGCATACAAGAAGAAATAAAACTATCTCTGTTTGCAGGTATGATCTTACATAGAAAATCCTCAAGATTCTACCATAAAACTTAACAGTAAATGAGCAAAGTTGCAGGATACAAAGTCAACACCAAAAAATCAGCTACATTTCTATATACAAATAGTGAGCAATCTGAAAAGGAAATCATAAAATCTTCCCATTTTCAATAGCATCAAAAATAGGACTTTCCTTCTGGTCCAGTGGTTAAGATTTCCACTGTAGAGGGTGTGGGTCCAATCCCTTGTCAGGGAACTAAGATTCCACATGCCACAGCCAAAAATAAAGAATAAAAGTACTCAGGAATTAAACTTAACCAATGAGGTAAAAGATCTGTACAATGAAAACCACAAAACACCACTGAAAGTAATTAAAGACATAAATAAATGGAAATACATTCTATGGTTATAAATTGTAGGTCTACCATAGTTAAAATATTATTACTATCCCCAAAATCTACAAATTCAATGCAATTCCTATCAAGATCCCCAAGACATTTTTTTAACAGAAAATTCTAAAATCATATGGAATCTCAAGGGACCCTGAATAGCCAAAACAATCATGAAAAAAAACTTTAAACACACAATGGAGAAGGCAATGGCAACCCACTCCAGTGTTCTTGCCTGGAGAATCCCAGGGACGGCAGAGCCTGGTGGGCTGCCGTCTACGGGGTTTTGCACAGAGTCGGACACGACTGAAGCGACTTAGCAGCAGCAGCAGCAGCAGCAGCAGAGCACTCTTCCTGATTTCAAAACGTACTACAAAACTACTATACTAACCAAAATAGCCAAACCAAGACATATAAGCCAATGGTTTAAAATGGAAAGTCCAGAAATAAGCCCTCACATACACGGTCCAATTATTTTTGACAAGGATGCCAAGACCATTTAAGAAGAAAGAACAGCCTTTTCAACAAAAGGTGTTGGGAAAGCTGGGTATCCACAAGCAAAATAAGGAAGTTGGACCCTAACCCATACACAAAAATTCACTTGAAACAGACCAAGGACCTAAATATGTAACATCTAAAAAATTATAACTCTTGGAAGAAAACATAAGAGCTTCACAACACTGGATTTGGCAGTAATTTCTTGGCTAGGATACCACATGCACAGGTAACAACAACAAAAAACCATGCAAACTGGACTTCATGAAAATTTAAGCAATTTTGTGTATCAAAAGACATGGTCAACAGAGTAAAAAGGCTACCCACAAAAAGGGAGAAAATATTTGCAAATCATATGTATGCTATGGGATCAGTATCAGAATACGTAGAGAATTCCTAAAACTCAACAACCAAAACACAATTGAAATAAAAAAATGGGCAAAGGACTTGAACAGATGTTTCTTCCAAGAAGATATATAAGTGGCCAATAAGCACATGAAAAGATGTTCAGCATCACTAATCATTAGGGGAATGCTAGTCAAAAATACAACGAGACAGCATTCTCACACCAGTTAGGATGACAGCTATCAAAAAAATAGAAAGCAACAAGTGTTTAAGAGTATGTGGAAAACCGGAAGCCTGTGTACTGTTGGTGGCAATGGTACAGCTGCTATTGAAAATAGTAGGGCAGTTTCTCAAAATACCAAAAATAGAATTCCCATTATCATCCAGCAATTACACTTCTAGGTAGATACCCAAACAAATTGAAAGCAAAGTCTCAAGACATTTGTACAACATGTTCGTGGCAGTATTAGTTGCAGTAGCTAAAACATAAGACGTTACCCAAATGTCTACTGATAGATGAATAGATTGGTATATAAATACAATGGAATTGTATTTAGCACCAAAAAGGAAGGACATTCTGACACATGCTACAACATAGATGAATCTTGAGGATATTATGTTTAGTGAAATAAGCAAGTCACAAGAAGAAAAGTACTATATGATTCCACTGCCATGAGGGACGCAGTCAAAATCATAAACACAGAAAGTAGAATGGTGATTGACAGGGGCTAGTGGTAGGGGAGACTGAGGAATTATTGTTTAATGGCTATAAAATTTCAGTTTTGCAAGATGAAAAAAGCTATAGGATGGATGGTTGTGGTGATGGTTGTACAATAATGTGAATGTAGTTAATGCCACTGAACTATACACTTAAAATCAGTTAAAATGAAAAATGTTATATGCATTTTATCACAATTTAAAAAAATAATTAAAAAAAAAAGAAGTTACCTGGTATGGCTCCAGTCGTGGAGAGTGACAGACCAAGGAAATGAATGTTTCTATTTTCTATAATTTAGGAACCTCAGGGGTATTTGAATAACCGATTCAATATTTTCAAATAATAAAACTTTAAAGAAGTTTCACTATAGTTAAGATGAACATGATTGGGAAGAAAATCTTATACTAAGATTCCATTGTGATATATTTGTTGGGTAAAATCAGTATATGGTTTTGTCTCATTTATCATAGAGCTCTTTTAGGATAGAGGGCAAAAGTGCTAAAACTCCAAGCAGGACCAAGGCATATTTCTTTTCCTTTTTTCTAAGTTCCTCTTTTTTCCATAGGGTTACTCAGTTCCACATGCTGAACAGGCCCGAAACAAGCACCAGAATAGGTAAAGCCTGAAATTAACCATAAGGTTCAGCATCATTTGGACAGAAACCACAAGTATTGATGGAAAAAGCCATTATTTTCTGTCATAGTGAACAAAAGCAGTATCAAACCCCCTTCACACTCAAAGTTGTTTTTGGATTGGCAAAACACAGCCCATGTAACCACCACACTCCTCTGTAGCATCCACAGCAGACACCATTAATTCCTTTTCCACTGAGGTTGGCTACAGCGTCAGTGGTCAGAGGTCACTGATCAGAGGTCATTAGCACACTGGATGAAACCTCCCTGTCATCCATGGCAACTGATCTGCTATAAGCAAGGTCACTGCAACTCCTGTCCTGCCTCTCCATCTCTGGAGTGGTATAAATGATTCAGTATGAATCATGCCATGTTAACAGCTATTCACCTGTTGTCATATCCTGACTCTGAGTAGACAAGAGGCCACTTTAGTCAATTTCAGATCAGCGAGAAAGATTACTATAATTCCAACTTACAGTTTCAAGGTTCTGCTGGAACTCCACAAGTTTAGCTTCAGCCTCCTTATAATTCTTGAAGAACATACAGAGTTCATACATCTCCATCATCAACAGGAGTGGGGAATCCTTTGAGGAAGAGTTTGAATGAAGTTACAAAATCCTGAAATTTAATACTATTTTCTCAATGAATAATGCCAACACAAGAGAGGTTACAGTAAAACAAAACTATTAATAAAGCTTCATAGTAAAGTGAAATCATCTATGTTAAAAAGAACAGAAATTAAATTTATATTTCCTTCTGGAAAAAAGACCTCAGGCCAGGCACACCTACTCAACAGCCCATTTTCTGTCTGTCCTGTGCCTGGTCCACTACACACGAGCAGCGGACGCTCCACAGGACGCAGCTGAGACACCGTGGCCAGCGCACACTCCTGGGTGATGGGCTCCATTGACCTGCTGAACTACTGCTCGTCTGTGGCATCAGTCAACACAATTCCATCACTTCAATGGGAGCTTTCTGTTCAGAGGATAGGAGTTTTTGAATTGGAGAGTATGGATCTGAACCGTAAGTAAACAACTTACTAAAGCATTTTGAGACCCCGGGCATGTTTCTTAAGCTCTGTGAGCCTTGGTATATCATTGTGTAAAATGAGGATAATATTACTTCATAACATCCTTATAAAATACTACTTTACACAGGATTATTGTAAGAATCAACTAAAATGATATATATAAAGCACTTTGCTAAATAAGTGACAGTTCTAGTATCACTATCTATTGTTGGCTTGGAAAAAAAATCCCAGTGACAGGAATAATTGAAAAAGCCAATGGTGGATATTCTGAAGTAAGGCCTTTAGACTGAGGAAAGAAATGAACTAACACTACCTTAAAGAAAAGCTGGAAACCTCTGA
>NW_011494785.1:11899955-11915316 GCF_000754665.1 Bison bison bison
GAGAGTCCTGATCTTCTGCCTTGTTAGCAATGTCCTCCAGATGACGGAGAGGTCCTCCAGGCCCCAGACGTGGCCCTCCGCTGAGTCCTGAAGGGGTCCCACTGCTTCAGCTGCAACGTGGGGCTCCACAGAGGCGATGATCCAGACACAGAGACAAGAGACAGCACTGGCATCCTGCCAGCGGAAAAAACTCTTCAAAGTAAGGAACGACTACACATGGCCTGCCTGACTGAGGAAGCTTCCAGCAATGCTACAACTACAGATGGGTATTTCCTGTTGAGAACAAGTCACCTCACTAAATTGGTTAAGATGACTTGAAAAGCCTTCAGACATGAAACAAACTCTAATGAACAACCAAGGGACTATTATAAGCTGTCCTGCAGAGTACAGTAGACCAAAAGGCCAAAAGCCTGAGGGGATCTATGTGGAGGTCAGGGAAGTACTGAGTGTAAGAAAACAAGCCTGTTCTCCATAGAACTGCTGACCAAGGGACTGTTCCGAGCATCCCCCGTCCTGCTCAAGAGGAGAGCAGAGGAGGTCGGCCCACCAAAGCACCCTTCTCTGTGACTGCCAGCCCGGAGCCAGGGCTCTGACCACTTCAGTTACTGAACGTTAAGGCACAAGGAAGCGCACGAGACGGCCCAGGGCCTAAGCGGGAGAAGCACAGGTGTCAGGGACCTGCAAACCCACGCTGGAGCCTCACTGCCCTCGCCTCACAGCCTCCCTGACGTCAGCCTTCTCTGTCTTCTTTCAGCTTTTTCTACTGCCCTCTGAGTCCTTAATTTAGGCTTTCTGAGATCCTCACCTGGAGACATGAGGCCAGGACACTGAGGATTGGGGCCTTTTGTCTCACTGCTTCTCCCAGGAGCCAGCACCAGGAGTCTGGCACCTCTGAACACTGAAGCAGAATCTGAAAGAAATCTGTCATCTCTTCTTTGTGTCTCTGGAGTTCCTGTGAGGACCTGTTGCAGACTTGGTCACTGTCCATTCTGGAGTTGGACACTGAGGGCAAGTTCTCAAAAGCCAGTCTTAAGTGGTCCTGAAGAACAGGGCTGAAATACTGGAGAAGATATTTCACCTAAAAACATATTAGACGATGATCAAAAAAGACAACCAAATTCCAATTTCAGCTGGAGCTAAAAACGTTGGACAAAGAGGCAAACTTGTTCTTTCTCACCCTGAACTGTCAGAAGTGACCACTGTATGTCAGAAGTGACCATACAATTTTAAAGTCATTTGTTACGTCTGAGTGAGTTTCCAGATTCAATCTAGAGTCACACAAACTCTTCTTTCAGCTCTTTGGTAGTAATGACTAGTCCTTTGTCTGAAGCCAACCCACAGAAATCTCAGTAAAAATAGTCACCATAGCAAACAAAAGCTTATGATATACAACAGAAAGAACACTGTCTTCTGAGAAGTGCTCCAATTTTGTCTTCTTTAATAACCAGGAACAATCGGTGGCTTACCTCCTCTGGGTGGTGATTATGGAGCTGGCTATGAATAATAAACTGTAACCAGTCATTTGCTCTGGCACATTCTCTAAGGTAAGATGTGCTCGGTTTTATATTGTGGAGCCTGCAGAACTGTACCACTAATGCCCACTGGCTGCTGGATTCACTGGATAACCTGTAATTGGGAGTGGATATGGGGGTAAGAGGGAAAGAACTTGTTAAAATACAGCTTTGAGCTAGAAACTTAGCAAAAAATAAATTTAACTACAGTATATTCTCTAAAATGCCTTTCAACAAACACCAAATATTTATTAGAAGGCTTTGAAAAAAGAACTTTCATCCATAATGCTCAACAGCTTTCTCAGCATACTGGCAAAATTCCTTTCCCACCCCCCCACCGCCCCACACCAGTACCAACCAAGTGTCTGTCAAACCAGCTATGTAATGTAGCATCTTTAGGAGAACTGAGAAAACAGTCCCTCGAGAAACTGAGTGCCTGATTCTCTTGCATGATTCTCTTTAAGTGTCAGAGGGAGGCCGGACAGGCACCTGGGCTTCCTTGCTAAGGGGAGGGTACCTGCTGAGCACACAGTCTGTGAAGGGAGGGACAGGAGAATGGTGCACCCCCAGGGCTGGGGTGGCAGGGTCAACCCCAGTGGACAGCAGAGAGGAAAGATGACGTCAATGTGTAAAGAGAGGGGTTTCTGTGGAAAGACGGTCACCTCACCTTCCATTATCAGTTGACATATATTAGCAAGAAAAAAAAAATCAAGGACATCACTTAGAGTCAACTTTTGTGAGACCCATCCTGCACCCGATTCCGACATGTTAACAGTGGAGATGTCTCAGACCAGCAGGGCCCTAGCAGAGGCAAAGCTCCTCTCCACCTCTTGGGAACCCTCTCTAAAGAAGGAATCATTATCTTCATTCTCCTTTTACTGATGGCAAGATGCATTAAAGTACGCTAAGTACTCCATGAGGACGAAGATAAGGTCTAGGGGGACTGGCAGAAACATCTGAGAGAAGAAACACTAGGCAAACACAGACTGGAATGGTCAGGTTTCCTGAAAAAGAGGTGAGGGTTGCAGCTCACAAACCTCTGTATTTGCTGCTGCTGAATGTTGCTCCATATGCCTTCTTCTAAGAGAACAAGTAACTCTTCGATGGTTGCCCTTTCACCCAGAGCAAGTTTAGACAGTTTTTCAGCTATAAGAAATTTAAACAACAAAATATGGTCAAGAGAAAAGTACGGTCAGGAAGTGGGCATTTCCTCTTTTTTTGGCCACAATGCATGGCTTGGAGAATCTTAGTTCCTCAAATAGGGATCAAACCTGGGCCACTGCAGTGAAATCAGTGTCCCAACCACTGGACTGTCAGGGAATTCCCAGGAACTGGGCATTTCTACTTGAAGAGTGTGGCCCAGAGACATTTCAGAAACCCATTAAAGGGCCCAAAGAAATGAGATAAAGTACAAACATTCTGCAGAAAAAGGATGAAGCAGAAGATAATTGTTTCTTCCCCAACCACTCACAATTCAATGCTTTAGACCTATTTGTCTCTTGTCCTTTAAACAAAACAAACGACATAAAGGTGCTATACTTAGAGACTCTCTGATAGAGTTGTACGGAGCATCTTCATTTCCACACTTGTAGTTCAAAATTATATTGGCCACTTTCATATCAACTCTGAGCTTGAGGCTGTCGAGACCAAGCAATTCTAAGAAGCATACACAGGCGGCTCCTATCGAAGATATGTGGAAGCAGGAGAGCCCTAAAACATAGGCTTCATGGCCGACTTGCTGGATCCTGAGAAAGAAAGGGATCAAAAATCACATCAACACGTGAAACGTTTTTCTCACCAGAAAAAGCAGATGGAATTACATCAGTGATACTTGTGGACTTTGTGATTTCCTCCCCCGTCCCCCCACTGCTGTTTTTCACCCCCTGTACTCATCCACTTAGGTTCTTGGTAGCTTTTAGTTGTCTTCTGGCTCCATAGCCCCCTATTCCTTTATATTTCACCTTTGCCTAAAACACCTATTCATAGTTCAAGTAATTTTTGCTTCCAACTTCATTCAGGGGAACATGGAATAGAATTTATGAGAAACTGTCAACTTGTGATCTTATTAATTATAAATATGTACACAAAATACCCTTCCCTGGTGGCTCAGACAGTAAAGCGTCTGCCTGCAATGCGGGAGACCTGGGTTCTATTCCTGGGTCGGGAAGATCCCCTGGAGAAGGAAACAGCAATCCACTCCAGCACTCTTGCTTGGAAAATTCCATGGATGGAGGAGCCTGATAGGCTACAGTCCATGGGGTCGCAAAGAGTCGGACACGACTGAGCGACTTCACTTTCACACAAAATACCAAGAAAATTAATGGCACCTAAAGTGTGACATCATAAAGCTCAAGCATTTTAAAGGACTCATATATGTTCTTTTATATGAATAGAAAAATTCAGAGGAAAGATACACAAGAAGTTAACCATGCTTATTTTTACTATGTACGATAGAATTGAAGCTGAGAGACAAAACATTTTTTTTCACTTTTCATCCTCTGATTTACTTGAATATTTTACCATAAAGTTGCATTAGTTACCTATAAAATAAACTAAGATATTAAGTCTGAATTTAGCTGCTGATTATATCAAATACTCCTCCCAATTCTGTGCTTTACAAAAGTGAATTATAAAAGACCAAGATTTTAAATACAGAATTCACATCTAATTATAGAATTCCCTCTTTGAAACTGCTAACATTTGGCAAGCTCCTGGTTCAATTTTTAAAGACATGATTCTAAGATATATTTATGATATTTAAAAATATATTTTAATCTTTTTCCTATTCACAAAGTAAGATTAAGTGCCAGACTCCTAGGGTATACAGAAAAGTACAAATGAAAAATAAAACGACCAACTGTGGTATGTTTCCAGTAGGTTTTTATAAATGCATGTATAAAAATACACAAATATGCTTTTTATTAAGAGTATAAATTATATTTTAAATACTCACAGCTGCTTGGGGGTCTTGCTCTTGGTTAATTCCTGAACCAGAAAAGTACCAAATGCAAATGATGGCCGCCCATGATGTAAATAATAAGCAAAATTCAGACGTTCTACTACAGCGTATTTATTAACCAGGTCAGGGCTAGAGAAATGTGGGAGCTGACTCGCTGCATCTGGGGGAAAGTGAAGCAATATTAATCCTCTGCACCTCACCATGATTAACTTCAGATCGGCATGTGGAAAACTTAACTTGGCAACGGTGAAAGAAAACTGGTCGCGATCATCACTTTGTACCACTGTGTATCACTGTGAACCACCAAAATGTAATAATTTTATTTTAATGTGGAGCAGTAGCCCTCATTTTACACAAAAATGTGTACCTCAGAAGCCACATAAAAACGTATGTTTTAAACCTATTGAGCTTGTTATTTTAGATGCTATAATTCTGTATTTGATGATTCTTTAAGTTCACATTGGCAATAACCCTTTAACTACAAAATCTGTTAATAATCGGCACACAGAGCTTTTTAATTCATTCACACAGCTCATTACACGGTGAATGCCTTCGTATCATATTTATACAAATCCTCTATTCAACAAGACCAATGCATTGTACCTTTTCCAAAATACTGAGAATATTCTTTTCTCCACATTAATACCCTAATAATCTTTTATTATAGCTACTTTTGCTTCTCATGTTGCATTCATGAGCACCTTATTATCTACATCAAACCATCTTTCTAAGACCAGCAGAGTGTTTCAAAGTTCCTCTGTGCCCATAGAAAAAGCAGAAAAAAACACTTTTTCTCTTTTTAGAGAAATATGAAGTCAAAAGATATAATTGTTCCTATCAAGCCCTAACCTTTAATTGCTTCTTAACCACTAAAGACCTATTTTAAAAAGGAGATAAAACATTTTGAACTGTAAGGAACCATTTCTGGAAAACAGTGCATCTGCTCTTATTTTCATAGTTCAAAGCTGAAGTAAAATTATATCCTCCCATGCAATTCCAAAGGAATTTTTACATTCTGACTAGGTTCTTAATTAAAAAAAGATTTGAAGACTTTAGAGGAGCCCGTCATCTTACAAAGCTATTCCTTAAAATTACACCTCCCTCGAGATTAAAAAACTGTCACGTCTTATCTGTATTCTTTGTAAGAGCAGATAGATTTTGATAACTTAAAATTGCATGTAGAACCATTCATTCATCCATTATTTACAGAGTTCACATAAAGCCAAATGAACAAATCTGAGTCTTTGTTTTTTTTTTGGTCACATAGCACAGCATGTGGGATCTTAGTTCCCTGACTAGGGATTGAACCCGTGCCTCTTCAAGTGGAAGTGTGGAGTCTTAACCACTGAACCACAAGCAAGTCCCCAAACTTGAGTTTTTATTCAAATAAGACCCTAATTTTTTTAGTGGTTTGGGGGGCCAGTATAGAGGTTTTGTATAAGGGAAAATTTTCTCTAACCTGCTGCAAAAGCCAAATTACCATGCAGTTGCCTTATGGTCATTTTCCGTGGTAAAACCGTATGAAAAAAGAAGCACCCATTCTAGTTAAATACAACCCTCCAATTTAAAACATCCGTATTACATCTTCATAATAATGATTTCATTTAAATTGTGCTTTATTTCTTCAAATATGTTTTAAATTTCTAAAAACAAGGCAGGGAACAGGTCTTCAGCTTCCTTTCAGTTCCCCTAGTACACCTGGTCGAGTGCTCCATATTCACCAGGACTTCAGGACTCCGGCTAACGGGTGGAGTTGGAGCCATCAGAACCGCACAGGGGATTCTGCCTCCTCTCCAGTAACCTCACAGAGATTAGAATGAGTATTTTCACTTGAAAATGCAGTAAGCACTACCTCATCCTGCACTGAACAAACACCAACTGAATATCTCCTACAGGCCCAGCACTGTGCTAGACACCAGGTAAATTCAATATACCGAAATTTGAACTTATAGAACTGACATGTTAGAAAATGCACTTCTATGTACATCAGTAAATATTTATAGGGTATGTATTATGTGAAAAGTATGGATTTGAATCCTACTTTACAGTAATACAGGCAGAGGCACCACAGGTAATATGATATTAAAAGCTAACTCAAAATGAGTAAGTAAAAAAGAAACAGAAAAAGCAGAGTTTAGGAATGGCACACAAAAAAATGAGGGAAATGTTTACGGTCTAGAGAGCATGGCAGTGTGTGCACACCTGGTGCTCACCATCTAAGGGCTTTTTAAATGAGTCTTGTGACGCGTGAGGAAGGCACTGTCACTCACCTTATTTCATGGAAAACTGACGGGAGGTTAAATCAGTTGCCCAAGGTCATACAGCTATTACATGGCAGAGCCAAGACCTGTCTAATGTTAAAAACACCTACGCTTTTAACCTTTATAATATTAATACTATACTGCAAGTGAACATGGATTTTTGGAAAAGGAAAAATTTAAGCAGAAGGTCTATATTACATTTTCCAGCAAGTACAGCACTAGTGACCTCATGACTTTTAACTCAAAGTATGTTTTCAATTCAGTATCTATAAAAAACTAAAATGAGGTATCAACTCACTCTGGTCAGAAAGGCCATCATCAAATAATAAATGCTGGAGAGGGTGTAGAGAAAAAGGAATCCTCCTACCCAGTTGGTGAGAAAGTAAACCGGAACAGCCACTATGCAGAACGATATGGAGGCTACTTAAGAAAACTAAAAACAGACTTCCCACAAGATCAGTAACCCTACTCCTGGGCATGTATCTGGAGAAAACTAATTCAAAACGATCATGCACCCTGATGTCCACTGCAGCAGCACTATGTACAACATGGAGGCAACCTTCATGTCCATCAACAAGTGGCTGGATAAAGAAGATGTGATATACACACACACATATATACACAAACACTCTCACACAGCAGAAAATATATATGTGTATGTATACATACACATAATGGAAGATGTGAGATATATATATGTATATACATATACACACACACACACACACACACACACAATGGAATACTACTCAGCCATAAAAATAATGAAATAATGCCATCTGCAGCAGGAACATGGATGGACCTAGAGGTTATCATACTAAGTGATATAAGCCAGACAAAGACAAATATCATATCGCTTAGATGTGGAATCTAAAAAAATGATACAAATGAACTTATTTACAAAACAGAAAGAGACTGACAGACATAGAAAACAAACTTACAGTTACCAAAGGGGAAAAGGGTAGGGAGGGATAAATTAGGTTGGGATTAACATATACTGCTGCTGCTGCTAAGTCGCTTCAATCGTGTCCGACTCAGTGCGACCCCATAGACGGCAGCCCACCAGGCTTCCCCGTCCCTGGGATTCTCCAGGCAAGAACACTGGAGTGGGTTGCCATTTCCTTCTCCAATGCATGAAAGTGAAAAGTGAAAGTGAAGTCGCTCAGTCGTGTCCCACTCTAGTGACCCGTGGACTGCAGCCTACCAGGCTCCTCCGTCCATGGGATTTTCCAGGCAAAAGTACTGGAGTGGGGTGCCATAAAACAGATAACCAATAATGACCTACTGTATAGCACAGGGCACTGCACTTAATATTTTGTAATAACCTATAAGGGAAAAGAATCTGAAAAAGAATATATAACTGAATCCCAGTGCTGTACAGCTGAAACTAACACAATACTGTAAATCAACTATACTTCAATTAAAAAAAAGCACACCAGTTTTTTTTTTAAGTTTCTATTTTTAAGATAGAAAGTATGAGGGAGAAAACTAGATTGGCTTTACATAAATGATCCTCTACTGTCAACACTGCTGAAATGCTTCTAAAGCAAGAAGAATCCATAATGACTTACCTCCTATAGCCAATGTGTTGGCAGATTGCCAGCCAAACAATCTGCTAGGATCAAAGGGCAACAATGACTGAAAAAGGGGAGAGGTCAAATCAGAGTTAAAAGGTAACTGATTCTAAAGTAAACTAAATCATATGCAAGAGCTTCACTTTCTCTTTCTGTCTGCTTCCCTTTCCACAGCAATTAAAAACTTCTCATCTTTCTAGATATAAATTCTTTGAAAACAGCTACAAACAAAAAAGAGGGTATGAGACATTTTTCTACTTTAATAAAAACAGAACTGGCTATGTTTCTTTTAAAGACTCTCTTCATTTCAAACTATGTCTGCAAAGTTTACTGTCTTTTGGTAGAACCAGCAACAATTACAACGTAAAAATGGGCTTTGTAAATGCTTTGGAATCAAAGGCAAGAGGACTAAGCGGCCAGAAAACGCTACCATAAATACAACAAGGTGTGCTGCAGCAGGTCGGGAAACAGACAGCTGGGTCGCGGGCTACAGCAATGTGAGGGCCAAAGCAGCAAAGAAAAACAGCGGACTAAGGCCAGGTCAGTCAGAGATCTGATACAGCAATGTGAGGGCCAAAGCAGCAATACCAGCAGCCAAGAAAAACAGCGGACTAAGGCCAGGTCAGTCAGAGATCTGAGAGCAGGGAGCACTGGCTGTTTGAAATGTGCAGGCCAAAGGTTTAGCAGACAGTAAACAGACTGCGGGAAGGAGACAGAGAACCATACAGGAGACAACAGAACTATCAGGTCCAGATTTGGGTGGCGGGGAAAAGAGCAGCTTTAATTTTATTTACGTATGTGTGTGTGTATTAGATTATTTATTTAAGTATACTTTAATTCATTCATTCATTTATTCTAGGGCTCCCAATGAGGGATTAAACCTGGGCCATGGCAGTGAACGTGCCAAGTCCTAACCACTGGACCACCAGGGAATTCCAAAGCAGCTTTAACTTTAAATGAAAGGAGAATCTTATGGTCTAGTGAAGAGGGAATACTTTCCCTAAAACAATAGGACTAACAAACTGCTTCAACCTAAAAACAGAACAAACAACAACTGGAAACCACTTCCGTTTTAGGCTGATGGGATCCACTTTATGTAGTAAAACATGTATTTTTTATGTTTTATGTAATCCACTTATATCTATGTAATCCATTTATCTCATTTCTGCAATGAGATAAGAAGCTTGTGATAAATATAAATCTAGCTGACTGCTTCCTTCTTCAAGAAAGTTTTGCTACATTAAAAACACACCAAAAAACACCTCTGACACATACCAGCAACAAGTAGTTCACGGACTCATGTATGCCTGGGGACCACCACATTTTTAGTAGCACAGGTCTGTAAAATTTTCACATTAGAGTAAGAGGTTTTATATTTTTATAGGATTATAGGGTTTACATTTAACTGAAGACACTATGAGAATATCTGTACTCAGGAAAAAAAGCAAAAGCCTTCTAAAGTGAGAAATGATCAAAAGAAAGTGTTCTTTTTTTAAAAAAAAGTATTTAATTTTTAATTAAAGGATAACTGCTTTTCAAAATTTTGTTGTTTTCTGTCAAGAAAGTGTTCTTAATTGAGGATCCCTCAATAGGTTTCAGGGAACATAAGCAAAATTATATGCAATTTTTCTGGGTACAGGGTTTGTAGTTCTCTCACATTCTTCAAGAAGTCTTTGTCCTGAAAAAGGTGACTTAAATGAACAGCCCTATTCACTGAGAAGAAATAGAAGTTTATCAGCGGTAGCATGAAGCAGCTTTCAATGAGAGTAGCAAACCAGTACGCTGGCCAACTGCCTGTCTGCCCTCCCACCCAATTCCACCTTTCCTGTGCTCTGCCCTTAACCGGACAACTGCATTTCCCAAACTCACCTGAGCTTTGGCTACCAGACACATTTAGCCATGAGAGAGAAAAGGTGGGAAGAGGGGAGAAACTGAGATGCTTTCCCCTTCTGTGTTTTCTGGAGGATCTCCTACAAGGTTCCAGCCTACACTCTCTTCCAAGCCCCCAGTAGGCAGCCTGGTTCTGAGCGTGTCTCTCAGAGAGGCTCCATTGCTGGGTTCAGTAACACCCCTTTCTGGCAGTCTTAGGGGTGTTGATGACATCCATCTTTGTCAATTTTGAGGTTGCCTCATCATTACACACTTGGCTTCTCTCTTCTGCTATCATTCGGTATAAGTAATTTCCTACATTAAATGGCCTACACGTGGAAGACTCCGGCTTCCCAGGTAGTACAGTAGTCAAGAACCTGCCTGCCAATGCAGGAAACACAGGTTTGATCCCTGGGTTGGGAAGATCCTCTGGAGAAGGGAATGGCAACCCACTCCAGTATTCTTGCCTGGAGAATCCCATGGACAAAGGAGCCTGGTGGGCTATAGTTCACGGGGGTCACAGTCGAAAATGACTGAGCATGCACACGTTACCTTACTTGGAAGACCCAGAATGGTCTCTCTTTTCCACTCTGGCTGATAATGTCTCGGTACTATACCTGAATGAGGTGGTAGAGTGTAATGTCGGGAGGCAGGACACTAGGGGCGGTGTACTGTGGGAACAGAGCAGCTTTAAGCTTTGGGTAAGGAGTTAATGCCATCTTCAGTAGCTGGGGATCTACTTTCTTCAGAGAGTTCTCATTTTCTCCATTCTGAACAACCTAAATAAAAAGACAGATAATGTGATACAGAATAATGTTTTTCTCTTTTCCAAATTTAAGTCCTTTTTTCATAAGATGCAAGGAGTAACAGGCCAACAGCTCTAGCTCTGACTTAAGACAAACTAGCTGTGTGGCCCTGGGCTGGATACTTAGTATCAGGCAGGCTTCAGTTTCTTCAACTAAAAAATTAGAAGGTTCAGCTAGGCCAGTGGCTTTCAAACTGCATAAGGAAAATCTGTTTGAAAACAGGCTCTGTTACAACAATATTTAAAATTTTAAAACATTAAATATTTAATTATATATTAAATAGTAAATATTTTAAAAGAAAAAAACCTACTAGACTAGATGACTCTTAGGTTCTTTCTCTCAGGTCTCAAGTTATTCTATGGCTAACTTCTAACAGTGATTAAAAACAGAGGAGTAAGTAACCATGAAGTTAAGATATACTGCAACATCTAAAACAGGTGGAATTAAATTAAGCTAGCATCCCAGGGATGGGGGAGCCTGGAGGGCTGCCGTCTCTGGGGTCGCAGAGTCGGACACGACTGAAGTGACTCAGCAGCAGCAGCAGCATCCTTAAGTTCCCTCTAACCAGCCATGCTACACTTTCAAAACTGCAGAGATGGGCAAATTTTCACTGGGTTCCTCAAAAAAGTTTCTAAGGGTAGCTAAAAATTATGATTTCCTTTTTAGCTCTCAAAGAGGTCAAATAATAGAGAATAATTCCCAAGCCACAGATTCAAAGTATACTTACTCCAAGGAGCAATTAGATCTTGATTCCATCCTAAAAACAAACCTGGGCTATCAGAGAGCAAATAAAGGGGGAAAAAAATCTCTACACAACATTCAGTTGCCCCTTGTATCCACAGGGGATTGGTTTCAAGACCCTTACAGATAACCAAAATGTGAGGACCTCAGGAAATGGCGAACCACTCCAGTGTTCCTGCCTGGAGAATCCCAGGGACGGGGGAGCCTGGTGGGCCGCCATCTATGGGGCCGCACAGAGTCGGACACGACTGAAGTGACTTAGCAGCAGCAGCAAGTCCTTCAAATAAAATGCTGTAGTACAGTCGCCCCCTCCATACCTGTGGATGCAGAACCCCTGGATATGGAGGGCTGACTGTATTGATCTCCTTTCAACTTAAGAGGATATGACATAAAGCTTAAAAATTCACTGTTGTTTTATACTCTTTAATGAAATACTGGTACGTGGTTACATTTTAAATCAACTGAGATCTAGAAGATCCACAGTATTTCTGCTAAACTTATAATCAGTCCTATATTGCTATAACATGTAAAAGTGCTGTCCATACCTGGCTGACGCCCCCAGGGGCATACATTGTGGTAGCAAGGGCTAGGAGGGTATGTCCTTCCAATAGCATACTGCTGACACTGGCCTGGTTGCTGGGAATCAGTATCTGAGCATTTGCAAGGCTAGCCTGGAAGATCAGTCTGGGATCTGAAAAATAAGAAAGTACATTTTTCTCCTTGAGAGTGAAATACTAAACTAAGAATTATATGGGCTTCCCTGGTGGCTCAGATGATAGAGAATCCGCCTGCAATGTGTGAGACCTGGGTTCAATCCCTGAGTTAGGAAGATCCTTTGGAAAAGGAAATGGTAACCCACTCCAGTATTCTTGCCTGGAGAATTCCATAAACAGAGGAGCCTGGAGGGCTACAATCCATGGGGATGCAAAGAGTAGGACATGACTCAGTGACTCAAACACACATAAGAATTATATAATTCTAAGAAAGAAAATGAATTTTTAGCTCTACCCACAGTAAGGACTTTCCAAACATAAAAGCAATAGGAAATCAGATTACAAAGGGAAAGAAAAATAGATGTCTACATAAAAATAAAAACTTCTATTCGGGGAATGGAAACAAGGAAAACTGAAAGGTAGTAATGAACAAGGGGAAAAATAAACAAAAACAACAACCTAACAATTAATGTCTTCAACAAAGAGCTCATACGAAAGCCCAAAATACTGATTCTAACAGATAAATGGACAGAATTACTATTTTACAAAGCAGAAAATATAAATGCCTGACATATAAAAATATATAATTCATTAGCAATAAAAATGCAAATTAAAACAGGAGTCAGATACCACATATCACCTATCTACTTCTTAAATAAAGCCTGAGTCTAGATTATGGTCAAATATTTGTCTACAGTTATATGACTTATTTAAAGAGTTTACAACTTAAATTCCATTCAAAAGACTGGTTATTTATCTAAAGCAATTTCTGTTTTAACATAGGACACCCATACCTGTTAAATTACTGGAAACTTGTCGACACTGAACTAAAAATTCAAACCAAGGGTGAGCTTCATGTAATTCTTTTTTTCCCAAAAAAGGACAATTTGGAGGACTAAGTCTGTATATAAAACAAACACACAAAATATCTGATTAACATAAAGGGTAAGACAGACAATTACAACCATGTTTGCTCAGGTAATATCTAGCATTAAAAAAAAAAAAAGAACTTTGCACTTAAAAAAGTAAACACTGAATACTCCCAGTCTTATAGTATGTTTTTCATATGCCTTACATATGATCTGGGAATAAAGAAAATTTTAGAGACAGAGATAATATCACTTAAAGTGTTTCCTACAATGACGAAATTTTACCAACTCTGTGTAAGATTATCAGAATACCTTTGTGCTTTAAGATCTTTCTCAAGCTTAAGAGATTTTTTGGAAATTTTTATATAACTACAAGAGAAGATGAGACTAAGCAGTTAAGGGTCATAACAGGGCCTCTGAAAATATGGCTTTTAAACCCTCACTTGCCAGTAGTTTTGGGGGAAATATTTCTGTGTTCAAGTAAGCCTTAATGATATGAACAAGAAATACATCCTTTGCTTGAATTCCTAGCCTATACTACATAAAATAAATAAAAATGTTCTCATTCGCAGATGAATGTGGGTTCTGGAATCAAATATAACTAAATCTAACTTTACCATTTACTAGCTGTGCACCTTAAACAAGGCACTGGGTCCCTCTCAAAGCCCGTTTCGTCATCTGTGAAATGGAGGTGTGAATAACCACCTCAGGGAGTTTCTGAAGATTAAACGAGATGATGCACATAAAGCACTAAGAACAGTGCCAGATACACTGTCTAAGTGCTCACTCACGGTCACAAGTCGTAAGTTGCTCAGTCGTGTCCGACTCTGCGACCCCATGGGCTGTAACCTACTAGGCTCCTCCTTCCATGGGATTTTCCAGGCAAGAATACTGGAGTGGTTTGCCATTTCCTTCTCCAGGACATGTTCCCAACCCAGGGACTGAACCTGGGTCTCCCGCATTGTAGCCAGATGCTTTACCATCTGAGCTACCACTATTATTATTACTGACCCAACAGCAAATAACACTGGCCACAGATACAATTCCGCCAGTTGATCTTAGGTAAGTATATATACTGATGTCTGACTATCTAAATATAAACTTTACAGCATGTCTAAGATGTGGATCACAATAAACTGTGGAAAATTCTGAAAGAGATGGGAATACCAGACCACCTGACCTGCCTGCCTCTTGAGAAATCTGTATGCAGGTCAGGAAGCAATAGTTAGAACTGGACATGGAACAGCAGACTGGCTCCAAATAGGAGGAGTATGCCAAGGCTGTATATTGTCACCCTGCTTATTTAACTTATATGCAGAGTACATCATGAGAAACGCTGGGCTGGAGGAAGCACAAGCTGGAATCAAGATTGCCGGGAGAAATATCAATAACCTCAGATATGCAGATGACACCACCCTTATGGCAGAAAGTGAAGAGGAACTAAAAAGCCTCTTGATGACAGTGAAAAAGGACAGTGAAAAAGTTGGCTTAAAGCTCAACATTCAGAAAACGAAGATCATGGCATCCGGTCCCAACACTTCATGGGAAATAGATGGGGAAACAGTGGAAACAGTGTCAGACTTTATTTTTCGGGGCTCCAAAATGACTGCAGCCATGAAATTAAAAGACGCTTACTCCTTGGAAGGAAAGTTATGACCAAGATAGCATATTCAAAAGCAGAGACATTACTTTGCCAACAAAGGTCCGTCTAGTCAAGGCTATGGTTTTTCCAGTAGTCATGTATGGATGTGAGAGTTGGACTGTGAAGAAGGCTGAGTACCGAAGAACTGATGCTTTTGAACTGTGGTGTTGCAGAAGACTCTTGAGAGTCCCTTGGACTGCAAGGAGATCCAGCCAGTCCATTCTGAAGGAGATCAACCCTGGGATTTCTTTGGAGGGAATGATGCTGAAGCTGAAACTCCAGTACTTTGGCCACCTCATGCGAAGAGTTGACTCACTGGAAAAAGACTCTGATGCTGGGAGGGATTGGGGGCAGGAGGAGAAGGGGACGACAGAGGATGAGATGGCTGGATGGCATCACTGACTCAATGGACGCTG
>NW_011494785.1:11915416-11947338 GCF_000754665.1 Bison bison bison
CACCAGCTCAATGGACGTGAGTCTGAGTGAACTCCGGGAGTTGGTGATGGACAGGGTGGCCTGGCGTGCTGTGATTCATGGGGTCGCGAAGAGTCGGAGACGAATGAGAGACTGAACTGAACTGAACTGAAGATACCTTGCAGTGGCTATAAAGTCAAAGTTCTTAGCATTTGTTTGGTATGAAAGTCCAAGTTAACCTTTAGAATCTTCCCTCCTTTAAACTCTTAAAGCATTAAATATTAATAAATTAATAAATATTAATAAATTAGTAAATGTTAATAAATAATATATATCTAATTATTTAAAAGGTTAATATTGAATTACATAATTAACATCTAAAAAACACACGATAAGCATTTAGTTGAATGGAGTATAAACTAAAAGACGTTACCAAATGTTAGAGTGGGGGGAACTACTTCAAAAAGATCAGTATTGCTCACATGGATGCTTAGTATTTTCCTAAAAGTCATATTCAGACGTAATATGGAAAGAGGGAACATGAAGGCTTCGTTCTTAGTACTCACTTGTAATGGTCAAGATAGACATAAAGAAGATACTGTAGACTGTGTTCCAAACAATAGAGAATGAAGTGAGAGTGGAAATCCCATCCTTCTTTGGACCTATAGTTTTGAACAGTGAGGGCATCCTGCATGACACCCCCAACACGGTTTAGTCTGACAAGGAAGAGTTCAAAGTCTTCTAACTCAGATGTAAGAAAAATTCCATTCCTATTGGGAAGGTTTAAATAAAACATGGCAAGTTAAAAAATTGCTACATTCAGAGCAGACCAGACCATCTCCATTGCTAAGTAATCTCAACTAGTTAAAAACTAGTATTTACAAATAAGACTGCCAATTCTTACCCCATAAATATGTTCTGAAACATGTCTTTTGCTAGTTTCCAATAAAGGTTTCTGCACCACTATAGTATTTTAAGGTAGTAATGACAGTCTCCAATTATCTTAAATATTTCAGAAACCTAAACTAAATTACTTCCATTTGTTTGTTTTTGACTAGAACTGTACAACCCACTGTGGCTCTTGAAGCTAGATGCTTTATACACTGAGGAATTCACCAAAATATACAAACAAAATCATTAAGAGATTAAAAGCATAATAAAGAGTAACTTAAACAGACCAACTATTAAAGAACAGAAATTTGCATTTAAATATCTCTATAAGTTTACTGTTAATACATCATGAAAGGCAAAGTTTTAGTCGCTCAGTCGTGTCTGACTCTTTGTGACCCCATGGACTGTAGCCTGCCAGGCTCCTCTGTCCATGGAATTCTCCAGGCAAGAATACTGGAATGGGTAGTCATTCCCTTCTCCAGGGGATCTTCCTGACCCAGGGAGCGAACCTGGATCTCTTGCATTCAGGCAGATTCTTTACCATCTGAGACACCAGAGAAGTCCATACGTACCATTAAAAGAGTACAAAAAGAAAGTATTACGTGCAGTTTAGAGAAACACCACATAGCCACCACCTAGATTATAGGACGCTGTACCTGGAAGTCCTTGGAGTGCTCCTCCCCTTTCACACGAGCTTTTCTGCCGCAGAGGTAACCACTATCCGGATTATCATGATAACTGTTTCCCTACTTTCATTCACCAACATGGTTTTACTACCCATGTGTGTAGCCTGAAATATTAATAATATTTGGTTCTGGCTATTTCAAACGTGACATATATGAATGGAACATCCTGGACACGCTGTTGCCTTGTTTCTCCCACTTAACATTGTGTGATTTATCATGTTGATACTACAGCTGTAGCATGTTTTCATTGTTAGTTTCACTTGTATAGTTCTCACTGTTCCACTGTATGATTATCCCACATTTTATTTTTCTATTCTACCTTTGATAGTCATTGTCCCTAGATTTTTTGTAAAATAAATTTCCCTTTCTGTGACTATAAATAAGAAGGAGCATCTTCTCAAATGTTTACTGGTCATGTATGCTTCCTCTTTTGTGAACTATCTGTGTGCTGGTATCTTTCCCCTCCAGATCCAAGCTCTACTCTCCTGCTGTGTGTCCCCAGAGGCTCGCTCACCTGTGTGGGATGGTCTACAAGAGTCCTGTGCCCTCAGGCTTCTGCTTTGCTTTGTCTTGACCTACGAAGATCCCCGTTAGGAGACAAGAATCGAGAAAAAGGGAGGATGGGGATGCCTTGGTGCACTCTGTGCCGTGTGGCAGCAGGCTGGCTAACGCTGTCCACTGAGGGACACAAGTCCCACCAGGCAGCTCCCCTGGTTTCAGGGAGTGTCGTCTCCCTTTGCCCCACACCAAGCCTCTTAGAAAGCACCCCCTAATTCCATGGTCATGAAGACAGCCTTCTCTATCTTCTAAAAGCATTATGATTTTACATTTAAGTTTTAAAAACTACCTGGAGGGCTCCCTAGTGGTCTAGTGGTTACGAATCTCCATGCCAGTGCGGGCGATGTGAGTTCGATCCCTGGGTCAGGAAGATCCCCTGGAGAAGGAAATGGCAACCCACTCCAGTATTCTTGCCTGGGAAATCCCACGGACAGAGGAGCCTGGTGGCCTACAGTCCATGGGGTCGCAAAGAATTGGCTACGACTTAGCAACTAAACATCAACAACAGTTACAATACCTGGCCAGCTTATCTAAAATTTCATTTTTCATGTAGTTGTTGCAACAAGTATTCTGATCAACAACATCAACAGTCAGAGGTGGCCATTTATTCTGCTCAAGTGAAGCATAACTACTCTGGGTCTGAAATTCTCCAATCCACAGGATAATGCTGGGCCGATCATGGCGTGCTGTGAGGTATCTCCAGAGGCCTTCAGGAGAATACGAGTTATATCCTAAGTAAGAACAAAATTCATTTTAAAATAGCAATGAATGATGATTACTGACATAAAACTCAACACTAATTGAGCAAACATGATGATCTGGGCAAATACTTAACATAAAAGAAGAATCACTCAGGCCCTCTGCTCCTTTTCCTAGTTCCCTCTTTTGTGCTGTTCGTTTGCTAACGGATAGGTCAGCAGGAGGAAGAGCTAAATGTTGCCTCCTGTTACTACAGTGGTTAAATGAAGCTTGGGAATTAACCTGTTTCATTTATCTTGTCAGCCTTCTTTTTCCCTTTTCTTTTCCTTAGTATAAACAAAAACTTCAGCTGTAATAATAAGCGTGAATTTGACACCCTATGAACTACCTCTGTTTACCATTGTTAAGTTATTCCCCAGAGCCCCGGTATGATAAAGATTCTCAGTTTACACAAAGAGAAACCAAAGACTATTTTGAAAAACAAAGAACGTCATGGAACCTAGGAAGAGAACTCTTAGCCTTGAAATTTCATATTCATGAACCAGATGATTTTTCTCTTTCACAATCACATTATAAATCCCTTACAAAAACCTCAAGACAAGAAAAAGCTCTCAATATAAAGACTTGCATTCTAAAGCAACTGAGTATTTTTCCCCAAAAGGAATTTGAAAATGAAGACACACCAAAATATTCAAATACCAATGCCTAATTTAATCTTCATTCATTCTTTTAGGCTCTTTCACACTTGCCTTCTGGATTTATCCAGGGGAGAAGGATGGATTCTTGTGTTGGCTGATTCCACCACTGAGCCCAATTTAACACAATCCTATGATCTTGCTTGTTAAGTTTATCTTTATGATCATATTTTAGGAATGAGTCCAAAACAGACTTGTGCTTGGAAAAATCTTGTTCCTTTATCCAATACCTAAAAGTGTGATAGGAAATTTTTAAATTTTGGAGGGAAAGGCATCATTCCTTTTTCTCTGCTCAAGAAGTTCTACTCTTTAGGGGAACACAGAATTCAATACTCTTAACTTTGTATTTATTATCTTAAAATATTCTGATATGTACATATTGATCTGACAGGGGATTCCTCAGGCCCCTCTGGATGATACAAGTTTAATTTTCATAGGGAATATGAGCTCAATTCCACATAAGAAGTCCAAGATAACAATTAAAAACTAAGCCTTGTCTATGGTGTTCTTCCTATGTAATAAAAACGGGGCTAATGAGACTACCTGGGTAAAGACTGGATCTGTATATTTTCTTGTAAATGTCCTGAATAAAACTTCTCAACTTGATGCACAAAGTCTATAGTCCTTTTCTCTTTTTCAGAAAAATAATTTTTTTCTTTAAAAATTTCAACCTTGAACAAAAAGCAATTAAAGAAAAAAATCACAAAGAATCAAGAACATTTGCAAAACAAATTCCACGAGATTAAATGCCACTTAAGAATTATATTTTGAATTTCTGAGGCAATGTATGTATTCACACAAATTTTCCGTTAACACAAACGCAAAATGTTCATTTAAACAAAGACAAGGAGTTGTCATACTTTTATTTTACTAGGTATTAGCTGAATGTTAAAGTAATTTGTTTTGAAGTTTCACCAACATTTACTAGAAAACATAAACTACTTGGTCTCACCTTTACCTACCAGAAAGTCCCGTACGCTTTTATCAGCTGTATAGAAGCATATCTTGAGCAACTGGTCTTTTACATTAAAGCCCTGAAATAAACAGAAAATCAAGAAAACTTACATTTTGTAATGGAGCTATTTGAACCTAAATATATGTTCAATACAGAAGTACTCTATTACAGAAATGTGCCCTGTTAGAATTCCACCACTTTCCTGCTCTTGTAAATGTTCATTTTCTACATTTATCAAAATATTTGCAGACTATCTCTAAATCCTTAAGGTGATTTGATTTGCCAGAATGCCAAAGGCAGCACACAGAACAATTTAAGGCAAGGCCCGGCTACCACAGGACCAAAACTACAGGTCTCTGCTATCATGATTCACTTGAAGACAACCGTCAACGCACGTAACAAACCTGACAGTTTCACCCCTCTGAACTTCCAGAGAATTACCACGGGCAAGACCTCAACCATGCAGATGAGGACCATATCTGCATGGTCCAGGAACCCCATCTCCAGGACATTCCTTTCTCAAGTGAAGTAAAACCATGGAGCACTGAGCAAAGGTATACGCCACTTGAAAGCGCCAATGGCGACATAAGAGAGAACATAAAGAATGTCCCCCAACAAATAATGAGGTCCTCTGCACACTATGAAATGTGTGAAACCTTTTATGAGAAACACCGTTTCCCCTTCTAACCAAAGTACCAAATCTAATAGAGAACAAATGGTGGAAATTCTAACCAAGAATCTCTTCCAGAAAGGTCTTGGCACTAAAGGTTTCTCAGTACTGTTGTCATGATTTCCCAGGAAAAGCCACACACACTTCTCAGTCCTGTGACATGACTACGAATACAAAGCAGTTTTCCTAACAGCCAGACACTGTACTAAACACAGAAGAGAATTTCTTTCATTAGCAACTTTATGATCGGACAAATTTTGCCACTTACCATATTCTTCAAAAGCTCAGAGGCTTCCTCCATGTTGTTCTTTTTCAAACTGTCAAAGACCAAATCTAGGCCTATTCTAATCAACTCCTCAAGTCTTTGAGCAGAATGACTGTTAATCCTGAAGAAAGTTTGTGCCTCTGGTATTTTGTTGTTTAAAATGGCATTGGCAATAACTTCCTAGGAAAAGGAAGAAAAACATCTGCCTTTTGAGTTCCTTTTTATTACCTTAATATGTTTATCAACAAGGGACTTATGTATTTACTGACTACCTCAATAAGAGAATTTTACTGAAAATCTACTACTAGATTTGGGGCTTGGAAGGGGATATGAATTGACCAAAATACAGACTCTGCTCTCCAGGAGCTTTTAGACTAGTGGAAGAAATGCAAATAAAGCACAGATTATAGAACTGCATGATAAGGGGGATGATACAGGTATTTCCAGGGTTCTAGAGAGGAGAGTTCAGAAGAGGAATATTTAAATAAGAGAAATGAATAAAAAAGAAAAGGGTTCCTAGTAGAGCTGACCGATGAAGTAAAAGTTTTAAAGACAAGTAAGTGTGATGTATGTTTAATGAGAAAAGAACATGACTTCCAAAAACAGAGAATATTTAATATGCAGAGGCATAAGGGCAAGAAACAGTATCAAGCCTTCAGAGAACTCGAAAGTACTTAATGTAACTAGAGAAAAGGCTGAAGAGAGTAGCAAATGCAACATGAAAGAAAAGTAGAATCTCCATCATAATGGCATGGTGTGTGTGACATGGGTTTTATCCTGAAACTTATGCAGAGCCACTGAAGGATCTTAAAAGCTAGGATGATAAAATCATACAGATGTATTTGGAAGATACATATATTTTAGAAAGGACACACACATATTGGCACACACACACTGGCATGCATGTTTTTGGAGACAGAGTCCACAGCTTTCATCGAAGTGGACTGTAACCTCCCCCCAAATTAAAAATCAGTGATTATGAGTAAAAAGAGCAGAAGGCCATAGATGAAACCTTGGAACACATTTAAAATGGGAAAAACGAGAAATGAAATCAGTGAAGGAGACTGGAAGAGAGAACCCTAAGAGAGTGGAAGGAAAATTAAGTAATTTTTGGTTAGAGAATGATTGAGAGACAGCAAGCGCAGTCACACCAGGCGCTTCCCCGCCCTTGTACCCTGAGAGGCACAACCTCAACCGCAGTGCTTTCACACCCTATCAGTGTGGACCATCGGGGTTAGGCTACTCTGGCCTTGGTCTTTTCAATGCCAACATCCTCCAAGAGATTAGAAGAATTCTTTCACTCCCTAGTCAAAAAGAGGGCATCACAGTTTGGTTGTATAAACTTCTACTATAAAAAGAAAGCCAAGTTGATGAGTATAGAAAATCTAACTGGCAAAATATCTTAACTAGAATCTGAGATAGGAATTGAACTGAATATACTTCCAACTATATAATGTCATAACTTTCCTAAGATCGAATCACCAGCAGCAATGTGATTCATTCAAACGTCAGGCAGAACGGACAAGTCCAAAGTACCATGTCCTAGATATTGAAGGAGTGCTAGTTCACGATGGGTTTGGGGTTGGGTGTTTCTCACTGGATCCAAATGGGCAGATCTGGCATAAAGAAGGTGCCTATCTGTATTCTGAATTAAATAAATGAAACTTGTAAACATGTATTTGAAGTTGTACTCAGAGATCCAAAAATCTAAAAGCCTTTCCAAAGACTCTGAATCACAAATATACAGATTCTAGGGATTTCCCTGGCGGTTCAGTGGTCAAGACTCTGAGCTTTTACTGTCGGGGGTGGGAAGGGGGCAGGATTGATCCTGGGGTGAGGAACTAAGATCCTGCACGCTACAAGTGTGGCCAAAAAAAAAGAAGGAAAATTAATACTATCACATGTTACAATATGGATGAACCAACAAGTATACAGATTTTAAATTCTATTTCTTCTATCATTTTCTCAGATTCTCTGAATCTGAAAAATAGAAGAAGTGATTATTACTCATATTTACCTCAACACTGAGTTTCTCCCATATATTGTTCTCCTTTACTTTGGGGACATTTTCATTTACATCATATTCAGCTATAGCATCTGTTAGCTTCCAGGGAAACTTTATCATGAAGGTTCGAAGTTCATCAATGTAGCTGGTCAAAATGTCCACTCCTTTCTGTAGATGTTCATCTAGCTCTATGGAAAACACCAATGTGCCAATTTCATACATAAAGAGTATGAGTGTGTGTGTGTGTGTGAGAGCAGAGAGAGAGAAATAATTCACCATGAGCTATATAACCATAATGAAGTTTACAAAATGGCAAAATTCAAACAGTGTTTTCAGATCAAACAAAAAAAATCTGATCTTTTTTCCTATTTACAAGTATCCCCATGTTTTAATATAACCCCCTTCAAAATGATTAGTTCTTCCTGCCAAATTTCCCAGGATTAGAACCCATTTCACTCACTCAATTACACACTGAACTTAGCAAATGGCACTCCGCTGGCTTATGCCCTTTCGTGCAATAGGATCACTTACATCTCTGTCCTGACATAAGGGTAGGATAATTGTCCCTTTATTTCCTGCTTTCTTACCTTCAATGTGAATAAAAAGCTCCTTTATTTGTTTGTTAAGAAAAGATAGTGTAAGGTTAAGTAACTGTTCTGAAAAGTGTTTGCTTTGGGTCTCAGAATCATTTTCTCTAATTGCTGAGCAAAGTAAATCCAATGCTGGTGTCAGCTCTTCCACATCTGAGGAAAAACCAAAGAAAGGACTATGAAGACCACCAGGACACTCCCAATAAAATTAACCTATCCAAAAATACTATGCTCCAATACCTTAAAACATAAGACAAAGACCAATGTCTTACTCTCAAAAAGCTCACAAAACTTTCATGAAGTCTTATTTCCTGCAAACTTCAGGGACTCTATTTATCACTAGTCATTATTTACTGGTATTACTAGTAACTAGGATTTTGATGACCACTACTCTATTTTAAATACTGTACTTGGTGTTTTATAAATGCTATCTCACTTATTCCATTTAATGACCAGAGAGGTAGGTATTACATCCCTCTTTCCACAGATGAAGACACTGAGGTTTCAAGAGGATAAGTAACTTGTCCAAGCTAATCTGAGCATGAGTGGCAGAGAACAAATTTGAATGTAAATCTGCTGATTCCAAAACCATTCTCTTAAACATACAGGTGAAGGCAAGGATGGAGGCCCCTGAATCTTCTGTTTGCCAGCTGCAAATAAAATGCTGCCTGCTCATTCCAGCATCGGCCCCACCTCTAGAACTGCGTCTGTGTGAGAATGATGGGAAACATGGGTTTTACCAAAAGAGCAGGAAAAGCTAATCCTATGCTTATTTCCAGATCTATCCCCACCTTTTAGGGCAGAGCAGTGCAGGTGTGAGTGGAGGGAAGAGTAATCACTGACCACCAAACAGCAGAAGGGAGTAATGACCATACAGTTGCTACTGGAGTTCCCCTCAACACCACAAACCAGGCTTTTCTCCATAAATTTAAGCAGACTTAAAAAAAAAAAAAAAAAGTGCAGCGTAAAAAAAAGTTAGCAGTTCAAGAGGGAGGAGGGCAAACTCTGCACTCAAAACAAGAGAATGTCAATTCACACTGCAAGTGAGAACCAATATTACCCTGACTGAAAGGGTAGACTGCTCTTTTCTCCACTAAAAAAGAGTATAAACTGGTAGAAATTAATCCCAATAATTGTACATATGTGAAATTATACAAACACATAGCATTTATAGCACATTGCCAACAATAGCAAAAATTAGAATCAATCTAAATGTGCAACAGGAGTTTGGTTGGGGAAACTATGGCACAGCCCATATAATGAAATTCTGTGCCACCATAAATAGTACACCTATTGTTATCAAGGAAGATGTCTGTAATACATTATCAAGTGGAAAAAAGCAAATTATAAAACTTTATGTACATGGGAAAATACATTTTTTACCCTATCCCTCCAAAGAGAGGACTTGCAACGACTATCTGGCTGAAGAATAAAAGCAGAGCTCCTGTTTATTAACAATGAAAGCCAAAGTCTTAAAAAGAAGAGTTGGTAACGTAGCAAAAGCAAAGTCAGGATGAAAACTAAGCCAGCTGCACTGTCACTATATACCTCAGACAGCTGCAGGAGTGGGGAATTTCACAAATGAATTTTATTTTCTTTTGAATAAAATGCTCTTAAATTTCAAAGATCATCTCTTCCTTGCATACTAAAAATACAAAGCACAGTATAGCATATGAATAATTAATATTCAAAGTATAATGAGAGCATTTACAGATTCTTACAATTCTCTCAAGAGTCCAGAAAGGAGACAAAACATTATGACTGAGTCCTGGCTAGTAAATAAGTCATCAGAAAACATAACAATAATTTGAAAGTGATTAAAAAGGAAAAATGATAAATACAAATGTAGAAGCCTTCATTCCACTTACGTTTTAAATATAAATGGGATGCAAAGTGATCAAACTGATCAGGTACAGAAGATTTTGAGGATGGAGTCAAAAGATTTTCTTTGCTCTTTAAAAAGAAATCTACTGTGTCCAGCTGACGATTTTCTATTCCTGCCTGAAATGGGAGGAGATCGGGGAAAAAATTACAATACGAAAAAAAAGTTGGGATACAAGTTTTTTAAAACTTTACAATTTAATGCACTAACAGAGATACAAGGCTATCTTTATCTTGTAGGAGTACCTGAGTTCTAGTGCAGATTCTGACGACGACTGTGTAATCTAGGGCAAGTCTCTGTAACTTTTTGGAGCAACAGTCTCTGCTTCAGCAGAAACAGGAGGTTAGAAAAGAAAACACTTCTAGCTCTGTGCGTGCTGAATGCTAAGCCGCTTCAGTCACGTCCAACTCTTTGCAACCCAATGGGCTATAGCCTACCAGGAGAATCCATGGGATTCTCCAGAAAAGAATATTGGAGTAAATCGCCCGCCGCTCCTCCAGGGTATCTTCCCACCCATTTTGTAATTCTAAAACCATTCAAAGCTAGGTACCTGGGGATCACCCTCACAGTTAAGTTACAATCTATTTGAGTTAAAATATTATAGCAGATTAATACAAAGTTAAACTGAAAAAGCAGGCTAAATACAGACTTCTGTTTCTAACTAGGAATCTGAGGAAACTGTTCTATAAAGAACACTTAAAAATCATAGATTTAAAATTATATATACAGTTGACCCTTGAACAACTAGGGGGTTAGGGACGCTGACCCTCCTACACAGTGGAAAACCCATGTATGACTCTACAGCCCTCCCCCTGAATAAGAGGTTTCACACCCATGTATTCAACCTGCCTTGGATTGCGTAGTACTGTGGTACTCACTACTGAAAAAAATCCCGGTACAGGTGGACCCGTGCAGCTCAAATCCATGCTGTTCAAGGGTCAATGATGGTGCGTGTGTGTGTGTGTGTGTGTGTGTGTTTATATCTTTAAATGCTCAGTTGAACTGAAAACAAAGTGAGAAAAATCCTCAGAATTAAAAATAAATTTCTGATGGCCTGAAGCAGGGGTTGAAAAATAGGATGAACCAACCAAATTCAGTTCCTGCCTGTCTTTGTTTTATAGGAACACAGCCACATCCATCCACTTACACACTGTCAATGGCTACAATGGCACATCTGAGTAGTTATAACAGAAACCTGCCTGGGGTCTCTGGCCCTGGACAGAAGTTTGCCACGCTGAGGCTAAAGCACTGCACTGAAGAAATCACCTGGAGAGCCTGTTCAAATGTGGGCCGCTGAGTCCAGTCCCCAGAGATTCTGATTTCCTAAGTCTGGGGTGGAGCCTGAAAATCTGCATCTCTAATAAATCTCCAGAAGATGTGATGCTGCTGGTCTGGGGGCAACACTGAGAATCCAAGGGGTGAGTTCTGGGTACGAGGCCAGGCAGGCTGGGTGGGAAGTACTGGTCAAAGTTATGTGCGGAGGAAAAGAAAAGAAGAAAGAGACTTCCCTGAGGGAGACAAGAAACAGACCCTGACTTCACACTACACAGTGAAAGGAAGAACTGAACTGTGTGTGCTTAAGGAAGAATACGGCTGCCAACAGTTACCAAGTTGGCAACTTTCAAATAGTTCAGCAAAAGTAAGTAACATACAGTCAGAACAACCGTGGCAAACTGTTTTGTCAGTCACTCAGTGTCCCGACTCTGTGTGACCCCATGGACTGTAGCCTGGCAAGCCCCTCTGTCCACGGGATTCTCCAGGCAAGGATACTAGAGTGGACTGCCATTTCCTTCTCCAGTGGCAAAAGGTTAACAGTTGGTAAACAGAAAAGAGATAAATGGATTTTCATTTTATAACTTTTACAATTTTTCTATAAATTTGAAAAGTTTCAAAATAACATATTTAAAAATAATGACCAAATAGTAATTCTAGAAATAATAAATAAATAAAAATTGAAACTAGATACTCAGCGGATATATTGAATACCAGATTAGACCTACCTGAAAAGAGAAATAGTGAGCTGAATTACCCAAAGACTCAAAGAGATTAAGATAAACTGAGCCAAGTATGAAAATTCTAACTACTTCTGATGAAAGAACACTGTGACAACTGGAAAATGCACATTCAACTTTCACAAGGAACATTTATGAAAACTGAGTGTTTAGTAGGCTATACCTGAGTCTCAACAAAGTAACTCCTTTGTATGCTGTGGGAGATTAAGGCCAAAACAATGCTGTAATACCACCTAATCCTAATTAAACTTACTACATGGACACACAACGTCTAAGGGCAGAGGCTCTGCCGTCACACTGCTTGGGTTCAAACCCTGGCACTACCAGTTACAATCCAAGTACATCTGAATTAGGATTCCTAACCTCTATGTTCCCTCAACTGTAAAATGGAAATAATAATAGTTTTTATCTATAGGTAAGAAAATGAGCTAGCACCTGATTATTAACATTAATATTTAGAAAAAATAACTATAGGAAATAACCCAAGAGTAAACATGATTACTTTGGGATAACAGATTTATAAGAGACTAATTTTTTTTTTCCCATTCTTAAATTCTCTATAATAAATATTTTGTAGTACATGAAGATAAGTCTTTCAATAAACGGTACTGGTCACTGAAAATCTACATCCAAAAGAATGAGGTTGGGTCCTTTCCACTTACCATATATAAAAATTAATCAAAATACATCAAAGAATCAGATGAAAAAACTAAAACAATAAAACTCATAACTTTATAGAAGTAAATTTTCATGACCTCACAGAATAGGCATTGGTTACTTAAGAAATGACACCAAAAGCACAAGTAACTGAAAAACAAAACTCCCTAAAACAGGTAAACTAACTTCATCAAAATTACATACTTATGTTTCAAAGGACACCATCAAAAACGCTGGAAGTAAAACCCATAGAATAGGATAAAATATCTGTAGGTCAGACATCTCATAAGGGTCTAGTATCTAGAATATGTAAAGAACCCTTAGAACACAACAATAAAGACCAATCACTCAATTACAAAATGAACAAAGGATTTAAGTAGACATTTCTCCAAAGAGACATATAATACAAACGGCCAAAAAGCACATGAAAACTGATCAACACACTAGTCATTAGGAAAACGCAAGTATAAACTACAATGAGATAACACGTCATGTTGCCTTCACAGTCACTAGGATGGTTATGATACAACAAAACTGGACAAAACAAGTGGATCTGGAGCTATCGGAACTCCTTTACCTTACTCTGGGAATGTTCAATAGTGCAGCCACTGGGGAAAACAGTTTGGTGGTTCTTCAAAAAGTTAAGTAACTTGCTAACTCTACTACCAGGAGAAACGAAAAAATAACAGTGATAACAAAAACTAGTACACCACTTTTCATAGTAGAAGAATTCTTAATAGCAAAAAAGGAAAAACCACCTGAATGTCTATTGATGATGAATGGATTAAAAATATGTGCTATATCCACATAATGCAAAGCTACTCAGAGTCCTGACATATGCTACAGGGATGGCCTCTGAAGACAAGCGAAGTGAAAGAAGCCATCCCCAAAGGCCACAGACAGAGCCGATCAGTGTGTGGAAATGAGGGTGTGTGCAGAGTCGGGAGTGACTGCTACTGGGGTGAAAAAAGTGAGACAGTGAAAACACTAGACAGAGTGGATGGTGGTACAAGTCTGAACATACTAAAAATCCCTCCTAAGTGAATGACACTCCTACCCATAGACAGGTGATGTTATGGTATGTGAATTATATCTCAATAAACCTGCCACTAAAAGATGAGTCTGGTATGTAACTTTATTAACTTCTAGTTTTCAACCTTTCCATGTGGTATAGTAGAAAGTGCCCCGAGTTTGATTCTGGCTCCTGTCATATTAGTACAGCTATGGACCACGCAATGGTTTTGAGTTTTTCATCAGTAAAATGACAGGAATACAAACTTACCAACTGTCACCTGTGGTTATTTTAGCACAATTTAGAGGATGCACAGAGAGTGTGAACTACATTGTTGCTGCTTAGTCCCTAAAGTCCTGTCTGACTCTTGCAACTCCATGGACTGTAGCCCACCAGGCTCCTCTATCCATAGGCTTTCCCAGACAATACTGGAGTGGGTGAACTAAAAAATGCTCTATAAATTCAGGTATGTCACTACAACAGCAGGATAAGAGTGGTGGGGAAGATAAAGCAGGAATGAGTGCTCACTCCTGCTTGAGCTTCCCATGGCTTGATTCCACTGCATTTATTCTCATTAGCTTATTGTTGCCTCCATCTTTTGTAACTTTTTCTTTCTTTAGTTCAGTTCAATTCAGTTGCTCAGTCATGTCCCACTCTTCGTGACCCCATGGACTGTAGCACGCCAGGTCTTCCTGTCCTTCACCATCTCCTGGAGTTTCCCCAAATTCATGTCCATTGAGTTGGTGATGCCATCCAACCATCCCATCCTCTGTCGTCCCCTTCTCCTCACGCCTTCAATCTTTCCCAGCATCAGGGTCTTTTCAAATGAGTCAGTTCTTCGCATAAGGTGGCCAAAGTATCAGAGTTTCAGCTTCAGCTTCAGTCCTTCCAATGAATATTCAGGACTGATCTCCTTTAGGATGGACTGGTTGTATATCCTTGCAGTCCAAGGGACTCTCAAGAGTCTTCTCCAACACCACAGTTCAAAAGAATCAATTCTTCAGTGCTCAGCTGTCTTTACAGTCCAACTCTCACATCCATACATGACCACTGGAAAAACCATAGCCTTGACTAGACAGACCATTGTTGGCAAAGTAACGTCTCTGCTTTTTCTTATACCATCTAGGTTGGTCATTCCTTTCCCTCCAAGGAGCAAGCGTCTTTTAATTTCATGGCTGCAGTCACCATCTGCAGTGATTTTGGAGCCCAAAAAAATAAAGTCTGACACTGTTCCCTATGAAGTGATGGGACCAGATGCCATGATCTTTGTTTTCTTAATGTTGAGTTTTAAGCCACCTTTTTCACTCTCCTCTTTCATCAAGAGGCTCTTTAGTTCTTCTTCACTTTCTGCCATAAGGGTGGTGTCATCTGCATATCTGAGGTTATTGATATTTCTCCCGGCAATCTAGATTCCAGCTTGTGCTTCTTCCAGCCCAGCGTTTCTCATGATGTACTCTGCATATAAATTAAATAAGCAGGATGACAATGTACAGCCTTGACGTACTCCGTTCTCTATCTGGAACCAGTCTACTGTTCCATGTCCAGTTCTAACTGTTGCTTCCTGACCTGCATACAAGTTTCTCAAGAGGCAGGTCAGGTGGTCTGGTATTCCCATCTCTTGAAGAATTTTCCAGTTTATTATGATCCACACAGTCAAAGGTTTTGGCATAGTCAATAAAGCAGAAATAGATGTTTTTCTGGAACTCTCTTGCTTTTTCCATGATCCAGTGGATGTTGGCAATTTGATCTCTGGTTCCTCTGCCTTTTCTAAAACCAGTTTGAACATCTGCAAGTTCACGGTTCATTACTGAAGCTTAGCTTGGAGAATTTTGAGCATTACTTTACTAGCGTGTGAGATGAGTGCAATTGTGTGGTAGTTTAAGCACTCTTTGGCATTGCCTTTCTTTGGGATTGGAATGAAAACTGACCTTTTCCAGTCCTGTGGCCACTGCTGAGTTTTCCAAATTTGCTGGCATATTGAGTGCAGTGCTTTCACAGCATCATCTTTTAGGATTTGAAATAGCTCAACTGGAATTCCATCACTTCCACTAGCTTTATTTGTAGAGATGCTTCCTAAGGCCCACTTGACTTCACATTCCAGGATGTCTGGCTCTAGATGAGTGATCATACCATCTTGATTATCTAGGTAGTGAATATGTTTTTGTACAGTTCTTCTGTGTATTCTTGCCATCTCTTCTTAACATCTTCGGCTTCTGTCAGGTCCATACCATTTCTGTCCTTTATTGTGCCCATCTTTGCATGAAATGTTCCTTTGGTATCTCCCATTCTGCTGTTTTCCTTTTTCTTTGCACTGATCACTAAGGAAGGCTTTCTTATCTCTCTCCTTGCTATTCTTTGGAAATATCTTTCCTTTTCTCCTTTGCTTTTCACTTCTCTTCTTTTCACAGGTATTTGTAAGGCGTCCTCAGACAGCCATTTTGCCTTTTTGCATTTCTTTTTCTTGGGGATGGTCTTGATCCCTGACTCCTATACAACACCATGAGCCTCTGTCCACAGTTCATCAGGCACTCTGTCTTCAGATCTATTCCCTTGAATCTATTTGTCACTTTCACTATATAATTGTAGGGGTTTGATTTAGGTCATACCTGAATGGTCTAATGGTTTTCCCTACTTTCTTCTATTTAAGTCTGAATTTGGCAATAAGGGGTTCATGATCTGAGCCACAGTCAGATTTCTTTCTTAAATAGTGTTCATTATGTTACTTCAAAGCCAAAAAGGGTAAATTGCTAAGCAGAATTAGGGTAATGAAACAGCCAAAACTAGGCAAATGGATGGGTAAAGGCAATGCATCTTTTGTTGCTAGGTTGCATATTATCTCCCAACTCTTTGGCCATATAAGAGTAAACAACAGAAAATAATCGAACATCATCATACTACAGACACTAAATTCTGTTACCTCTAGCGCATGTATGGGGATGGAACACCGCCCCCAACCATTGAGATGACAAAGAGAGTCCACAGTACTGGCACTTCCGTGGATCATCAGCCTATTTAAAAATTCCTCTTGAGTCAAACCAAACAAAATCAGAGAGAGTCCACTTTCTACAAGACAAAAAGTCAGCTTTAATAAATTATTAGGACTTAGGTTTTAGTGTTATGACAGGAATTAATTTCTAACTACTCAATACTTCAGTACTGTAATTACTAATGTTTATTGGGTACTGGTAACTAATGACCTCAATTAATACATTCATCATAATTTTTCAAAGAATAATTTCAATTTTCAAAACAGTAAACACGAGACAAATTCTCATAAGAACAATGAATCCTATGAAATAGCACTAAACCTACTTTGTACAATCTTGCACAATCAATACTGTCTTAACTGTATCCTGTATAATCTTGTATAATTGCATTTTGTATAATGTAAAAAATTATATCTTGCACAATCAATACCTGGAACCTTTACCAAAATAAAGCAATTAATAGCACGCTCTGATACACAGAAATACGTGATTACCAAAATTGAGATACTGAAGAAGAAACACACAGTTCAATCAGAACACTCAGTAGCTTTACAGGAAATTATGGGATAAATGCTGAATCAACATATATCTGACACACCAAACTCAAATACCTATGGGAGCCAAGCAGGTGGGGAGAGAAGTACAAGAAAACGTAACCTAAAAAAAAAAAAAAAAAAATTGAAAAACAAAACCAAAACAAAACAACCTGAAAGGAACTGGCCCATCTAAGGCCACTGAAATTTGGCTTCAATCCATAAATTGGAGGAGGGATGAAGGCCAGTAGGCCAAATCTTTTATTTTTCAGTAACAACTAAACTGCCAGATTGTGTGAAATCCTCTAATTTTACATGCTTATAATAAATAAAATGTCTTTTAAAAGCCTGGACTTTCCTGGTGGCTCAGATGGTAAAACATCGGCCTACAATGTGGAATATCCATGTTCGATTCTTGGGTTGGGAAGATCCTCTGGAGAAGGAAATGGCAACCCACTCCAGTACTCTTGCTTAAAAAATCATGTGGAGAGAGGAGCCTGGTAGGCTACAGTCCATGGAGTCACAAAGAGTCGGACATGACTGCACAACTAAACTTTCAAAAACTTTTTAGAAGTTTAGGTAGTGCAGGCCAAACAAAATAAATCTGAGTTCATACACAGTCCATGAGCTACGAGCTTGCAACCTCTGCCTACACAGACTGAAGTCCTGTGAAAGACTTGCTAGGTTAAAAACCAACCTTCCTTAAACTCTTTCTGACTTAGTATCCTAAGCATTTAGCTGAGCAGAATTAATCTTAACTAAAAATCAAACACATAGACAACAGTACTAAGAGTAACACCGAATTTTCTCCATCAAAGCTTAGGCTTAGAGGTGCGAGCAGGCACCACCACCACTCAGGCAGCAGAAGTAAAACTGGCATTAGGACAGCCCTCCGCGTGGATTTCAACCTGTTACAAGATGTCCTTACCTGTCAAGACGAGGCACAGCTGCTGGACTCCACCACTGTCTACAGGAATACATTTTTTGCCCAGTGAAAAACACTGCGTGCTCTGGGTTTCCAAGTCCCACAGGACAATGGTCCAGCCTGTGCTTTCCCCTGCCCAAGTAAACAGTGCAGTGAAGCCTGTCACAGACACACAAGTAAGCTCAAGGGGCTCCTCCTGTTCCCTGATGTGCATCCTTTTCCACACTCTTCCTGGATCACTGGTCCTGGCAGGGCCTTTCTGTGGAAAATTACATGGGCTACATGTCACATCCTGTGGAATGAAGGCCCAGTCTGACACACTGGTACTGCGGTTACCAGATTCAGGGGACTCCAGATGCGAAATATCCTGGAACCACGGAGCACAGCAGGAACCTCCCAGCTTGGAGCTCTTTATTGTTTCATTCAATGATGACAGCTGGGCTTTCCAAGACCTGGGAGATAGCACAGAACTCATGTCTGTGACAGTGGAAGGCAGTAAGTGAGGCACTAAACCAAGCAAAGATGCACTTAGGGAAGTAAAAGTATCTGCTCTGTAAAGACTTAAGTGAAAAGGTACAGTGTCAGCCTCACACACACACAAAAATGAAAATAATAAAGTAAATCTAAAAAGGAGGTTTCTGTACCTATCAATTCGGAAGGAAAACTTGGTCAGTTTCATGTTGTAGTCAGAATTAACAGGATCATCTTCATCTATCCCCTTGGGACCTTCAATAGGGCTGTCTTGTAGAGTTTTTTCACATAACAGATGTCCTGGATATTGCCTATGTTTTGAAAACAATAGTCATGGTAAAAAATGATGGTCAAACCCAAATCCATGTTATTGCCTCTCTTGTTAAAAATGGAAAGGAAAACAGGGTGGAGGTGTTACAGAGCAGAAAGAATACAGACAGTAAGTTTCCCTGACCTAGACGCCTCACCTCCATTGCTTTAGACACACTAATAAAACTATGTTGTGTATATGAAGCTAATAATGTAACATTATATGTCAATTACATGAATTAAAAATATTTTTACCCTTAAGGGAAGTTAGTTTTATGAAGAGACAAGAGCATGTATTATCTACTGCACTGTAGATGTGAAACTAAAAACTTTTACCTGAACTAATGTATTTGAATTTTTCAACAACCTTATGAGGTAAATATACGCCAGTTTTGTAGCTATAGAAACTGAGGCTCAGAGAAACAGTGCAGCTGGATTTGAACCAGGTGAATGTGACATAACCCCAGGTGTTTAATCACCCACCACCACAAAGTGAGATTTAGGCTGAGACCAGGGAAATACTTAATAGCTAGGAAAGCAAAGTATGAATGCAGGTGTAGATGCAGAGTGTATGTAACATGAGGCTGGAGAGCTTTGCAAGAGACAAATGGGGTCAGGCTTTATGGGCTACTAAGGATTGTTAGCTTTCATCTTGGGGAAGGAGGAAAGAAGCTAGACAAGGGGTTTAAGCAGAGAAGCCATATGATAAGACACAGAGGAGTGGCTGTGTGAGACCGGGATGTACGTAACCCCCTGAGCACTTAGTTAAGTTATTAACCATTTCAACAATTTGAAGGTAACAGCGTGACTTGCATTTGTCAAGGACATGATGTTAGAGAAAGCAGGGTGACAAGTGAAGAAATATGATCTGTGGAGAAAGCAGTTCCCCCGCCAACAAAAGATATGTACTCTGTCCCCACATGTTCATACCTGCCTACACTCTGAAAAGATATGCATTTAAACAACATCACTTTGGCTACTCCGTAGAGGGTGAATTTGAGCGGGGAAGAACAGAGACCAATTACGAGGCTGGTAAGCTAATTCAGATAAGTGATGACAGCAGCATGGATCAAAGTGATGACAAAGAAGTTAAGAAAAGTGGAAAAGATTCAGGAAGCCCTCAGGACCTAGAATGACTAGGACCTGGTGATTAGATGGACATGGATCTAATACTTAAGAGGCTGGAGATCTAGAAAAGACAGGAAACAGAAAATGGTCCCCGAGGAGGAGGAAAGAATGGGATTCAGAGCACACGCAGAGGGATGGGCCTGCATGGGAACAGGAAACCCCTTTCCTGTAACAGGGCAGAATATGGAGAAGACGCGTGCAGGGAAGTGAGGAATTTCATGTGAGAAACAGAAGGAGCTCCCGTGAGACAGGGTCTACTTCCTTTATAAAGTAGGAGGTAAAGTCATCCAAGAACAGTTGAGGGTAAAGAGATGAATAAAGGTTTGAGAAAAACGGATGTTTAAAACATTGCTGCCAAAAAAAAGGACTCATGAAAAATATCACTGTAAAGTTTCCAGGCAACATAAGAGACCACATAAGGCATGAGTGTGAACTTTTAGTGGTATCAATTTTTATTTATGGTGTTCTCACAAGTGCTCAGTTGTGTGGATGCAGGGAATAAGACAGAATTAAAAAATGTGTTAGACCAAGTGCTATCACACAGCAGGATCAAGAGTTTAGGGCGCATTCAAAAAAGTGAACACAATGACAGGTCACAGAATCTACACTATAAAGAGGGACGTGAAGACAGAGGGAGATGCAGTCGTCACTCGTGATGTCAGTGTATGGAAATTGCAGTGAGGCCAGATGAGAGAAGTGGGGGTACCTCAGTAAGCAAGATGTAGTTCAGGAAGTTGTGGTCAGAGTGGGATGTGTGGAAAAGTGATTTAGGGGAGGAATAGTTTCATATACTGACAAAGCCCAGGGTATGACTACGAGAATGGACAGCTAAGGTAAACTGGAAGAAAAAGTTACTGACAGCAAATTGAACGAACAAATCATGTGGCGCTTACATGAGCTTACAAACTCTATAGGAAACACAAAAAATTAGGGAAGTAATGAAAGACTATACAATTAAGTGCTAAACTGTAGTTCAAAGCAAAAAGTGCCAAAGAAGTTCAAAGAGAAGAAAAAGTATAAAATGAGCAGAAATTTACAAGTGGAAGGGATTTTAGTAAGGAATGACTTCATAAAAGAGGTGGATCTCAGAGCGGGAACAGGACTTGATAAAATGAAAAGGGGTGGCTGATATTCCTCATGGTGGGAAAGAACTAGAGCTGGAGGCAGGAATGGAAAAAATACTTTTAGATTTCATAGTGTACTTACAAAATATAGGGTCAAGTTCCTCGAGAAGTTATATTAATTAAAGAGCACTCACGTAGATAATTAACAAATAGAGAGAGACTGTTCATTTAGATGGACAGGACAGATCCCCAAACTGACTATAGGGAAGGGAGCAGGAGTTCTTCATTGGCTGATGTTACAGTGGCCGAGTTCAAAGGAATCTGTCCCAAGGAATGTGCCTGGTGCCCCCTTCAGGGTTCTCTTGGGGTGCTGCCAAAACATCCCGAGGAGCAGAACCCTGCACTCAAGGATCAGGGGAGGCAAGTGGGTTCTCCTTCCTCTTCACCTGTTAAACTGTTTACCAAGGAATCTGATTAGGAGGTAACTCTACATATACAAGATATATTTCAGTCAGTGAAAATGGCCTACTGATACACAAGCATACAACCTGAAAATGTGATAATCATTCCGGCTTAAAAATTCTAAAAAATACGTTAAAAAGCCACTAAAAACAAAAAACCACACTAGTAAGACGTTCTGGCTGATATGTGAGGATGAAATTAACTCATCGAAGTACATTCCCAATTACTCAAGGATATGTTTATTTCATTCACATTAAACTAGGACCAAAAATCCTAATGGCTTGAAATGTCCCTTAATTCTGAAAGTCATAAATGTTGATTAGCCTACTTGCAAGTTGCAATAAACAGGTGCTGTGTACATGGGTATGCACAATCAGATACAAACATGTTCCCTTCCAACATAAGATGAGAAGCAACTAGAATTTCTAAATCAAAAAGCTACACACAGAAGTACTCAATTTTCACTAATATATTCAGAAAGTTGCCGGTGTGGGCCCTCCACAGGAAACACCTGAGAACATCCTAAGATTGGAAAAAGGTGGATCCCATAGGCGGCCAGGACCATAAGCCACATAAGATAAAATTCTAACAGGGTAAATCCCATTTTTCTTCTGCTCTGGCACTGGAAAGAAGTGAGGAGATTACTATAATAGCTAAGAGTTTTTAAAATTGTGCTCGGTTACTTTTTACATATGATGACATAAGCTATCTATAATATAAATATAAATCAAAATAAAAACTTCAATATGCATCCAGAAATAAAAAATAGTCAGTGGTCATCTGTACATATTTTTATATAGTAACAAGCTCACTATGTAGTACCTAGAATGTAGATAAAGGAAGAAAACTGGTTAAAAGAAAGGGAAAAAAAAAGGCTAACAAGTACATTTTTTAACCTCTTTTTGGCTCTAATTATTTACCTCAAATTAGAGAAGGAAGTAATCTACATACCTGAAGTACAAAGTCAAGTTAAGAGCAACTGCAGTATTGGAGAAGCCCACGACCACTACAACATCCAGGTCCTGAGACACTTTCAGTGAAGTAAATGAAGAACTCTTGGCTGGCTCCTGTTGCTGCTCATTACACATATCTTCTTGAGCAAGTGCTAAATCCACATGAGCTACTTGTTTACCATCCACAATGTCAAAAATGTCTTTGAGTTAAGAGTTAGAGAAAATGTCAGTCTTAAGTATGCCCAAACACTTAAAACACAGAACAGGACAGAGTTACAGACTTCATCGTTCCAACCTTGTAGGTATAATAACAGGAGAATGGACATTAAAGAACCCATCATGTTAACCAGGTGACTATGACTTTAGTGACCCAATAAACAACCTGGCAGAGTTTATTCAACAGTGCTCCCTCAATCTCCACTCTGTGCCAGCCCTCAAGACATCACGAACATTTTCCACTAGAGTTCTGCAACTGTGCTGTTCAAAAGAAACAGTGCGAGGCACATTTGTCATTGTAAATTTTCTAGCAGCCTTATTAAAAAAGTAAAAAGAAACCAGTGAACCTAATTTTAATACATTATCTAACCCAGTATATCCAAAATATTATCTCTACATGTAATTAATATAAACATTGATACATTTTACATATTTTTTCGAAATTGTTCAAACTGAGTTATTTTATACTTTTAGCACATTTCAATTGGGACAATTTTCATTGCAATTATTTGATCTGTATTTAGACTACAAAAATTTGTATTTAATAACTTGGAACAGCCAAGTCGTTCCAAACATACTCTAAAGTTCTCCAATAACTGAATCAAGTATCGGATGTTAAAGTAATTAAATACAACTAAGAATTCAGTTTTTCAGTCACACTAGCCAGTTTCAAGTGTCCAACAGCCACACATGCCTACTGCCTACCGTGTCGGACAGTGCATTTCTGTAACCTGGCAACAAAAACAAAGTTAATCCAATATTCTGTAACATTTTTTATAATACAATAACCTGTATTTTTACAAAAGAAATTTTAATACAGACTATGATACATATAAAATACTACTATTTGGTCACTACCATGGTGGCTCAGTGGTAAAGAATCAGCCTACAATGCAGGAGACACGTGTTTGATCTCTGGGTTGGGAAGATCCCCTGGAGGAGGAAATGGCAAACCATTTCAGTATCCTTGCCTGGAGAATCCCATGGACAGAGGAACCTAGCAGGCTACAGTCCATGCGGTCACAAAGAGTCAGACATGACTGAGTATGCATGCACACAAACGATATATGTAAAATAGAAAAAAAATGAAATAAAAGTTCCAAAAACACTACTATAAGGGTCGTTCTTCAAATAATCTTCAAATAATTTTTAATATAATTCTGCCGGTGACCTATGAATCTAAGGACAAAAAAAATCTGTGACAGTTTCCAAAAACAAACTTAAAAAAACGGTTATGCAAACAATATGATTTCCTAATACGACCGAAGCATTAGAGGCAGTAAGAGATAAGATTATACTCATACACGAAAATGAGTGTATTACATCATAAGCAGTCATCTAAATCCCTCCTGGAACAAGCACAAAACTGATATTTAATAAATAATATTTTAAATAAATGGGTAATACAGAATATACCCAATTTAAAAACATAGATAAGCTAGATGGTTATGACTATGAAAAAATGTGTATTTATAAACTGAAAAATATCTGAATGGAATATAAAGCAATGCAGCTGAGTATCTGAAGTTCATGAAGAGCTTTTTCTCCGAAAGGTTTACTGAGAAATTAACCATTCCACCTATAAGCCAGTCCCTAAACTTAAAAGCCTAAAAAGGCTCATTTTCCTAGGTATTCTCCTCCCACCGACATCAACATCTTTACCAAAAAGGATACAGATCCAGCCTAAACTACTCAAAACAAAGAGAATTCCTCTGCAGAGCTGCGTGTCAATAATCCTGTCCACTGCCTGCACAGGTAAGGGTAATGTGCAACAGCTGAGTACCCTAATCTCAGCATCTCTTTCAGGAAACATAACATGTAGGACAACACATTTGTTGATGAACAATAATGATGTGTTGTTGTGAAATGACAGAATCCTCAAAGATAATAAGGAAATACCTATAAAACAAAAGGATATTACATCAAACTCACTGGTCACAATTTTACAACTGGTAAATTTGGTGCTGTTAACACAAACAGATGAAACAAAAAAGAATCAGCATTTATCTTAGTCCAACTCTAGACAATTACTGATCAAACTCAGCTAAGCAAGTGGTCACTGGAAGGTAGGTGAGGGAATGAATGAAGATGACCTACGATCTCTCTGTGCCTTCTGTTTCTGGCCAGAGTGTAATTTAAAAACCCACATGATTAAAAAAGGTTCTTACCCACGAGACCCCAGAAGAACCATCACAGACTCTTTTTTTTAAAAGGAAAAGAAGAAACATAAGCAGGGTGGCAAGAATGCTACGGCCTTAAAAATAAATGCCTGAGTGCTTTGATTTCTGCTCCCTGAAGCCCTCAGGATAGGATGTAGCAAACAGCTCTGTGACCAGTCCAGATCAGCAGATTAACCAAGAGAAATATAACATCAGCCACAAAAGTGAGCCACATGTATAATTTTAAATTTTCCAGTAACTGCACTGAAAAAAAAAAAAAAAACCCACAGGTAAAACTAATTTTATTATATTATTTACCTCATCTTCAAAACATCAACATGTAATTAATACAAAAACTATTAATGAGATATTTTACTTTTTTAGTACCAAGTTTTCAAATCTGGAATGTGTACTTGACATTTGAAGGACACATTAATTCATATTAACTACATTAACAGCCTCGTGTAACTAGTGCCTACTGTACTAGACAGGGCAAATATCCCTCCCTGATTTTACCTCTGTAAGAACTGTTCCTGAAATATATAAAATTACATAGTAATATAGATTCAAACATGCTGCAAGACTACCTGCAAATACTTACTGATATTTTGATCTTCAACAAGCTTCTGCAATGTCTCTTCACTATAGCTATATAAAATGGTTGCATCACATCTTCCATGTTCCAAATTAAATTCACAGATGAGCAGTTCATAATTTTCAGTAAGAGCAAGCAGTCTGGGCTTGTTGTTTGGTGTCCCGCTGTGATGAGAATCCTCCCACACAAACCTAAGGAAAAAGTTTAGACTATGATTATATTCTACATCCACAATAATACTTACCCACAATGGTGAGGGTAAAATGGCAGAAAGAGGAGAGAACTTTTTGGTTCACCTAAGAGCATTCATTCTATACACAACCTAAGGGAATGTAAACTGCTCTAGATTTCAGCCCCTTTTCCCTTTCTCCTTCCCTTCTCACTTCTTTCCCCTCAACATCCTTCAGGGCAACACAAGAATACAGGAGTGGGTGGTGAAGAGGGGGCAAAGAGCAAGAAATGGTGGCTGCTCTTATTCCATTTCATCCTAAATCCAGACTGATGATATGCTTAAAGAAACTGTCATGATCAAGGATAAGTTTCAATAACCGAATGTCTATTATTTATAAGAGATGGTCTTCACAATAAACAAAAAATGTTCTGCTAACATAAATGCTTTCAATCACTTTTTTAAAAAGTGATTATTGCATTTATAGACTTTAAAGACTTTAAAGAGGCATATCACAGAATAGCTCTATCCAACAGAACTTTCCATGAGATGGAAGTGTTCTACGAATCTCCAAGGTCCAATACAGCAGCCAACTGCCACATGGGGCTACTGAGCACTTGAAATATGCTCAGTGAGTGCAACCGAGGAACTAAATTTTCAATTTTAAGTCACATGTGGCTAATGGCTAGCATATGGGGCAGTGCAGTTATAAAATATATAACGCAGTACAAAGTCAACATACCAACACGACTAACAAGGATGGAATAAGACTATTAATGCTACAGCTTCAAATTAAATTGTTACATTTAAAAATAAAAAAGCCCAGATTTTGAAAACAATGCAGATGAAGCTACCATGCTGATAAAGTTCCTTTTTTTAAAAAAAGCTTTTTTCCACAAAAGAAATGTTTTATATCTAAAAACAGTGAACTTGGTGCTATGTCAGAGAAAAAATATTGACATTTTGTATTTTTGTCTTTATACCTAGAATGATGTTTCATAAACAGCCAATACCTGACTGTTTACACTGAAGTCTGAAAATGTTAAATATGGAAATGGATAAACAAATTAAAATATATTTAAAAGCAAAATACTGTGAAACGAGTAACATCATTAGCACATGGGACCATATTGCCACGTGGAAAGCCGGATTTTTCACGGAACAGATTACAGAATGCACAATGATTCAACAATATACACAAAAGACCCTGTATATCGGTATAGTCTACCAACATGCGATTATGGCAGAAAAGTGAAAGTCGTGTCCGACTCTCCTGGCATTGCAGGCGGCTTCTTTACAAACTGAGCTATCAGGGAAGCCCCACTGGCAGAAAAGTAGGAAGCAAACTCTGTACCCTATAAATTTGTCCTTATTTTTACCCTATGAATTACTCGAATTAAAACTTAATTCAGTTAAAAAAAAAAAAGCTAAAACCTTGTCTTCCATGCTCTTCCTCCCACTAATCTGCATTAGTTTACATAAGCCCCCAATTATTTCATGTCAGTTCTGCTTATCTTCTATTAGGATCTCTGACTCATTCCTCTCTTTACAGGACTGTGTTCATCGGTACTTAATAATGCTGAATCAACTAACTTAACGAGAGAGAATCCTTTTCCTAGCAGCTAGAGACTAGGAGTAAAGAAAACATGAAACCCACTGAAGCATTCAGGGATTTACCAAACGACTCTCTACTGTGAGGCACTGTTGTACGACCTGGAGATTCCAAGACTATTTGGCTACTAAAGCCGTAAAGAAACATTTCTAAAACGTTTTATTAAAGAGTCCAAAGCCTCGGATGGCACTCTCAAACTTAACGATATAAAACGTAAGAGTTACAGACGACTGAAATTGTTTTTCTGTCTTACCGACCACACAGCACCACGTGTATTAAGAACTGTCTGACTACACCTTTCAGGCACTACTCCTAGGTAACGAGCAGCGCGCATAATAAGCACTTGTTAGGAAAATACATTAATGAATAGAAAATGCAGGCTCTATCTATCCTTCAAAGGGGAGCGGGGAGAGTAAGCTCAAAAGTGAAGGAAACAGCTATCTGTATCCCGCATTAGAATAACAACACGACAATGGAAATGAGACGATGCCCCCCAGCTGGCGTCTTCAACAAATTTAACTGAAGAAAATGGGCGTGGGGTAGAGCACGGTGACGAGAAATCAAACTCTGTAGAACGAATAAAAAAGCTCAGAGCCCAAACAGGGACTCCTACAACTCCCCGCGTGCGGAGAATCTGGGTGCGGTCTCCGCCCACCGGGAACGGAAAAGGGGAACACGACCGCCGTGCGGCTCTGAGGGGGCCGGGCCCGCCTCAGGCGGGCGCCCCGCCGTCACTCCGCTCCCGCCGCCCCCAGGCCAAGAGGCGCGCTCCCTTCACCGCCCGGCCCGGCCGCAGCTCTTACTGCCGAAAACAGCCTTCCAGGCGGCAGTCGCCCCCGCCTCGGCCGCCCGGCGCCAAGGGAAGTACGTGAAGGCTGCCTGCGGCCGTCAGACTCCCCAGGGCCGCCTGCTCTCTGTGCAGCTGCGCCCGAGACCCCAGTCGCCCTACGGCCTCGGCGGGGACCGGCACCAACAAAACGGGCAGCGCGCCCTGCTCCGCAGCCATCCTGGCCCACCGCCCCTTCCGGCCCGCGTGCCGAGTCCCGCGCCCCGCGCCTGCGCGCTGCTCCCGACCCGGTCTCCGCCTCGTGACACCCCCCCCCAACCCCCTGCCGCGTCGTACGCCTGCGCAGTGCGCCGACCCGCTCCCCGCCTCCTGACCCCCACCTCCCGTCGCGTCGTGCGCCTGCGCGATGCGCCGACCTGCTCCCCGCATCGTGACCCCCGGCGCCGCCCACCCCAGCGAAAGCAAGTCTTAGTTTGTTTCAGGGAGAGAAAGTTGGAGGTCTTCGTTAGCGGTTGAAGAGGGACGTGGCAACTATTTTCAATGTTATGTCACCCTCTGCTCTCACCCTTGCTGCCGCCCATCTACTGAGGCCAGCCCCTGCCTCTGTATCCACTTCTTCAGTTCAGCTCAGTCGTGTCCGACTCTTTGCGACCCCATGGACTGCAGCACACCAGGCCTCGCTGTCTATCACCAACTCCCGGAGTTTACCCAAATTCTTGTCCATTGAGTCAGTGATGTCATCCAACCATCTCATCCTCTGTCGTCCCCTTCTCCTCCAGACCTCAATCTTCCCAGCATTAGGGTCTTTTCAAATGACTCAGTTCTTTGCATCAGGTGGCCAAAGTATTGGCGTTTCAGCTTCAACATCAGTCCTTCCAATGAACACCCAGGACTGATCTCCTTTAGGCTGAACTGGTTGGATATCCTTGCAGTTTCAGGGACTCTCAAGATTGTCTTCTCCAACACCACAGTTCAAAAGCATCAATTCTTCGGTGCTCAGCTTTCTTTATATAGTCCAAAGGCGATAGCACTCTTGCCTGGAAAATCCCATGGACGGAGGAGCCTGGTAGGCTGCAGTGCATGGGGTCGTGAAGAGTCCGACAGGACTGAGCGACTTCACTTGCATTTTCATGCATTGGAGAAGGAAATGGCACCCCACTCCGCTGTTCTTGCCTGGAGAATCCCAGGGACGGGGGAGCCTGGTGGGCTGTCGTCTGTGTGGTCGCACAGAGTTGGACACGACTGAAGCGACTTAGCAGCAGCACATCCATACATGACTACTGGAAAAACCATAGCTTTGACTATTTGGACCTTTGTCAGCAAGGTAATGTCTATGTTTTTTAATATGCTGTCTAGGTTGGTCATAACTTTTCTTCCAAGGGGCAAGCGTGTTTTAATTTTATGGCTGCACTCACCATCCGCAGTGATTTTGGAGCCCCCCCAAAATAAAGTATGCCACTGTTTCCACCATTTCCCCATCTGTTTGCCATGAAGTGATGGGGCCAAGTGCCATCTTAGTTTTCTGAATGTATAGTTTTAAGCCAACTTTTTCACTCTCCTACTTCACTTTCATCAAGAGGCTTTTTAGTTCCTCTTCACTTTCTGCCATAAGGGTAGTGTCATCGGCACATCTGAGGTTATTGATATTTCTCCCGGCAATTTAGATTCCAGCTTGTGCTTCTTCCAGCCCAGCTTTTCTCTTGATGTACTCTACATGTAAGTTAAATAAGCAGGGTAACAATATACAGGCTTGGAGTACTCCTTTCCTGATTTGGAACCACTCTGTTGTTCCCATGTCCAGTTCTAACTGTTGCTTCCTGACCTGCATACAAGTTTCTCAAGAGGCAGGTCAGGTGGTCTGGTATCCCCATCTCTTTCAGAATTTTCCACAGTTTATTGTCATCCACACAGTCAAAGGCTTTGGCATAGTCAATAAAGCAGATGTGTTTCTGGAACTCTCTTGCTTTTTCTGTGATCCAGCAGATGTTGGCGATTTGATCTCTGGTTCCTCTGCCTTTTCTAAAGCCAGCTTGAACATCTGGAAGTTTACGGGGCACATAATGTTGAAGCCTGGCTTGGAGAATTTTGAGCATTACTTTACTAGCGTGTGAGATGAGTGCAATTCTGTGGTAGTTTGAGCATTCTTTGGCATTGCCTTTCTTTGGGATTGGAATGAAAACTGACCCTTTCCAGTCCTGTGGCCATTACTGAGTTTTCCAAATTTTCTGGCGTATTGAGTGTAGCACTTTCACAGCATCATCTTTTAGGATTTGAAATAGCTCAACTGGAATTCCATCACCTCCACTAGCTTTGTTTGTAGTGATGCTTCCTAAGGCTCACTTGCCTTCCAAATCCAAGATGTCTGGCTCTGGGTTGGTGATCACATCATTGTGATTATCTGGGTCATGAATATCTCTTTTTGTATAGTTATGTGTATTCTTGCCACCTCTTCTTAATATCCTCTGCTTCTGTTAGGTCCATGCCATTTATGTCCTTTATTGTGCCCATCTTTGCCTGAAATGTTCCTTTGGTATTTCTGATTTTCTTGAAGAGATCTCTAGACTTTCCCATTCTATTGTTTTCCTCTTTTTCTTTGCATTGCTTTCTGAGGAAGGCTTTCTTAGCTCTGCTTGCTCTTCTTTGGAACTCTGCATTCAAATGGGCATATCTTTCCTTTTCTCCTTTGCCTTTCACTTCTCTTCTATTCACAGTTATTTCTAAGGCCTCCTCAGACAACAATTTTACCTTTTTGCATTTCTTTTCTTTGGGAATGGTCTTGATCGCTGCCTCCTGTATATGTCACGAACTTCCCTCTGTAGTTCATCAGGCACTCTATCAGATCTAATCCCTTGAATCTATTTGTCACTTCCACTATATAATCATAAGGGGTTTGATTTAGGTCATACCTGAATGGTCTGACCTTCAACGTGGGATAGATCCTCTGGGCCCGGGCGTCGGTGAGGAGATACCCCTCGTCCAAGGTAAGGAGCAATGGCTGTGCTTTGCTGGAGCAGCAGTGAAGAGATACCCCATGCCCAAGGTAAGAGAAACCCAAGTAAGACGGTAGGTGTTGCAAGAGGGCATCAGAGGGCAAACACACTGAAACCGTACTCATAGAAAACTAGTCAATCTAATCACACTAGGACCACAGCCTTGTCTAACTCAATGAGACTAAGCCATGCCCGTGGGGCAACCCAGGATGGGCGGGTCATGGTGGAGAGATCTGACAGAATGTGGTCCACTGGAGAAGGGAATGGCAAACCACTTCGGTATTCTTGCCTTGGGAACCCCATGAACAGTATGAAAAGGCAAAATGATAGGATACTGAAAGAGAAACTCCCCAGGTCAGTAGGTGCCCAATATACTGCTGGAAATCAGTGGAGAAATAACTCCAGAAAGAATGAAGGGATGGAGCCAAAGCAAAAACAATACCCAGCTGTGGATGTGACTGGTGATAGAAGCAAGGTCCGATGCTGTAAAGAGCAATATTGCATAGGAACCTGGCATGTCAGGTCCATGAATCAAGGCAAATTGGAAGTGGTCAAACAGGAGATGGCAAGAGTGAATGTCGACATTCTAGGAATCAGCGAACTGAAATGGACTGGAATGGGTGAATTTAACTCAGATGACCATTATATCTACTACTGTGGGCAGGAATCTCTCAGAAGAAATGGAGTAGCCATCATGGTCAACAAGAGAGTCCAAAATGCAGTACTTGGATGCAATCTCAAAAACGACAGAATGATCTCTGTTCGTTTCCAAGGCAAACCATTCAATATCACAGTAATCCAAGTCTATGCCCCAACCAGTAATGCTGAAGAAGCTGAAGTTGAACGGTTCTATGAAGACCTACAAGACCTTGTAGACCTAACACCCAAAAAAGATGTCCGTTTCATTATAGGGGACTGGAATGCAAAAGTAGGAAGTCAAAAAACATCTGGAGTAACAGGCAAATTTGGCTTTGGAATATGGAATGAAGCAGGGAAAAGACTAATAGAGTTTTGCCAAGAAAATGCA
>NW_011494785.1:11947724-11948325 GCF_000754665.1 Bison bison bison
ATACACAGAAGAACTGTACAAAAAAGATCTTCACAACCCAGATAATCACGATGGTGTGATCACTGACCTAGAGCCAGACATCCTGGAATGTGAAGTCAAGTGGGCCTTAGAAAGCATCACTATGAACAAAGCTAGTGGAGGTGATGGAATTCCAGTGAGCCATTCCAAATCCTGAAAGATGATGCTGTGAAAGTGCTGCACTCAATATGCCAGCAAATTTGGAAAACTCAGTAATGGCCACAGGACTGGAAAAGGTCAGTTTTCATTCCAATCCCAAAGAAAGGCAATGCCAAAGAGTGCTCAAACTACCGCACAATTACACTCATCTCACAAGCTAGTAAAGTAATGCTCAAAATTCTCCAAGCCAGACTTCAGCAATATGTGAACCGTGAACTTCCAGATGTTCAAGCTGGTTTTAGAAAAGGCAGAGGAACCAGAGATCAAATTGCCAACATCTGCTGGATCATGGAAAAAGCAAGAGAGTTCCAGAAAAGCGTCTATTTCTGCTTTATTGACTATGCCAAAGCCTTTGACTGTGTGGATCACAATAAACTGTGGAAAATTCTGAAAGAGATGGGAATACCAGACCACCTGACCTGCC
>NW_011494785.1:11948669-11961792 GCF_000754665.1 Bison bison bison
TGTATATTGTCACCCTGTTTATTTAACTTATATGCAGAGTACATCATGAGAAACGCTGGACTGGAAGAAACACAAGCTGGAATCAAGATTGCCGGGAGAAATTTCAATAACCTCAGATATGCAGATGACACCACCCTTATGGCAGAAAGGGAAGAGGAACTAAAAAGCCTCTTGATGAAAGTGAAAGAAGAGAGTGAAAAAGTTGGCTTACAGCTCAACATTCAGAAAATGAAGATATTGGCATCCGGTCCCATCACTTCATGGGAAATAGATGGGGAAACAGTGGAAACAGTGTCAGACTTTATTTTTCTGGGCTCAAAAATCACTGCAGATGGTGACTGCAGCTATGAAATTAAAAGACTCTTACTCCTTGGAAGAAAAGTTATGACCAACCTAGATAGCATATTGAAAAGCAGAGACATTACTTTGCCAACAAAGGTCTGTCTAGTCAAGGCTATGATTTTTCCAGTAGTCATGTATGGATGTGAGAGTTGGACTGTGAAGAAGGCTGACAGCCGAAGAATTGATGGTTTTGAACTGTGGTGTTGGAGAAGGCTCTCGAGAGTCCCTTGGACTGCAAGGAGATCCAACCAGTCCATTCTGAAGATCAGCCCTGGGATTTCTTGGAAGGAATGATGCTAAAGCTGAAACTCCAGTACTTTGGCCACCTCATGGGAAGAGTTGACTCATTGGAAAAAACTCTGATGCTGGGAGGGATTGGGGGCAGGAGAAGGGGACGACAGAGGATGAGATGATTGGATGGCAGCGCTGACTCGATGGATATGAGTCTGAGTGAACTCCGGGAGTTGGTGATGGACAGGGAGGCCTGGCGTGCTGCGATTCATGGGGTCACAAAGAGTCGGATATGACTGAGTGACTGATCTAATCTGATCTGAATGGTCTAGTGGCTTTCCCCACTTTCTTCAATTTAAGTCTGAATTTGGCAATAAGGAGTTCATGATCTGAGCCACAGTCAGCTCCCAGTATTGTTTTTGCTTACTGTTTAGAGCTTCTCCATCTTTGGCTGCAAAGAATATAATCAATCTGATTTCAGTGTCGACCATCTGGCGATGTCCAAGTGTAGAGTCTTCTCTTGTGTTGTTGGAAGAGGGTGCTTGCTATGACCAGTGCATTCTCTTGGCAGAACTTTTAGTCTTTGCCCTGCTTCATTCCATATTCCAAGGCCAAATTTGCCTGTTACTCCAGGTATTTCTTGACTTCCTACTTTTGCATTCCAGTCCCCTATAATGAAAAGGACATCTTTTTTGGGTGTTAGTTCTACAAGGTCTTGTAGGTCTTCACAGAACCGTCCAGCTTCAGCTTCTTCAGCGTACTTGTCAGGGCATAGACTTGGATTACTGTGACAATGAATGGTTTGCCTCTGAAACAAACATTCTGTCATTTTTGATATTTCATCCAAATACTGCATTTCGGACTTCTTTGTTGACCATGACGGCTATTCCATTTCTTCTAAGGGATTCTTGCCCACAGTGGTAGATATAATGGTCATCCGATTTAAATCCAACCATTCCAGTCCATTTTAATTCACTGGTTCCTAAAATGTCGATGGTCACTCTTGTCATCTCCTGTTTGACCACTTCCAATTTGTCTTGATTCATGGACCTAACATTCCAGGTTCCTATGCGATATTTCTCTTTACAGCATTGGACTTTACTTCCATCATTAGTCACATCCACAACTGGGTGTTGTTTTTCTTTGTCTCTGTCTCTTCATTCTTTTCTGGAGTTACTTCTCCACTGATCTCCAGTAGCATATTGGGCACCTACCAACCTGGGGAGTTCATCTTTAAGTGTCTTATATTTTTGCCTTTTCATACTGTTCATGGGGTTCTCAAGTCAGGAATACTGAAGTGGTTTGCCATTCCCTTCTCCACTGCTTATTGGGCTGCTGTTTCTGCTTACAGGCCCTGGGTGGGGCAGTGTCCTTGGGACTGGACCAATCCATCATAGTAGAGCTGACTTGATGATGACGTCAAATAATACCATTATATTAATAACAGGATGGGAAAAGGGTGGAAGTGGTAGAGTTCCTGTTTCCTACTTCTCTTTCCTTTAAGAACTATATGACTCAGGATCACAGCAGAGGGGGCAAGAAGAGATGGGGAGTAGGCATTTGGAAAAGTCTCCTTAAGGATACCAGTGCCTTTCTTAACACCTTCTTTTCCACAATCTATGAGGTCACACAACTGTCAAAGGCCAACTCCTATTTGTGCTTTGATTCCCATCCTCCTCCTGTTGTTGGAATTTGTAAACTTTCTCTCTCCACCATGCCTACCCTTCCCCCACGCCTTTATAGGAGTGCTTTCATGATTTTATATATCACTTTAAAAATAGTCTTTTAACCTACACTGAGTACTGCTGCTGCTGCTGCTAAGTCGCTTCAGTCGTGTCCGACTGTGCGACCCATAGACGGCAGCCCACCAGGCTCCCCCATCCCTGGGATTCTCCAGGCAAGAACACTGGAGTGAGTTGCCATTTCCTTCTCCAATGCATGAAAGTGAAAAGTGAAAGTAAAGTCGCTCAATCGTGTCTGACTCTTCGCGACCCCATGGACTGCAGCCTTCCAGGCTCCTCCATCCATGGGATTTTCCAGGCAAGAGTACTGGAGTGGGGTGCCATTGCCTTCTCTGACACTGAGTACTACCTACTGTCAAAATTTCTCTGCTTCCCTTTCAGAAGATTCCAAATTGACTCTTTCTGTAGTCAACCCTCCTCTCCTTCCCTCAACCTTTCTATTCAGGCCAACATCTCCACCTCAAGTGTCCCTTAAGTTCAATGAGCATAAATGCCGAAACCAACCGTTACTGCTCTCTCTCTTCATTCCACACTCGTCCCTTGAAATACTTTTTTCCAGCTTTGGTAACCCCCTAGTTTTCTCCCGATCCTTTCCCACAGATAATACTTCCTCAGTCCCCTAGGTTGGCTTTTCTTCCTATATCATCTTTCCCTCTCTCCTAACTTGTAATACCTCTGTGTGATGATAACTCCCACTTCAGTGTCTTTATCCCTGACCTTTTCCTTCAACTCCAGACTGCTCTTTACCTACTTGATATATCTACTTGGATTTCTAACAGGACTCATATTAAATGTCTAAAATGATGATGATTACTCCCCAAATGCACTTCTCTGCTTTCCCCACATTATTCTGGGGCACCCACCATTCACTCTGCCAGAGAGGCATCCTGGATACTTCACAACCACCCTATGCGGCCCGTCAGCAATGTCTGTCAACTCTTATTTCCAAAACCTCTTTCAAACCTCTTCTCTTTCTGTCTCCACAGCTCTTTAATTCTTGCTCCAACTTTGAGGGGGAAAAAACCCTAAAACTTTTGAACATTTTTTCCCTCTGCTTTCTATCCTGTTCCCCTAGCAATCAGCAGTCAAGAATGATCGTCTTAAAACAAAAGTGACAGATCAAAGTCACTTCCCTGTTCAAAATTCTCACACCCAAGCACAGTTGGAAAATCCAGATTTTTAAAAAAGGGTCACAGATGTGTACCCTGCCTCCTGCTCTCACACATCACCCCCACCCCTTATCTGTATACTTCAGCCACATTTTCCTTCTTTCTTTTCTTCAAACACACCGAGTTCATTCTCACTTTAGGGGCTTTGTGCTCACTAGTGCCTCTGCATGGAACACTCGTCTTTGATTCCAGCCTGACTTTAACCTCTAATTGACAGACCTTCCATTTCACTCCAATTGTGTTTCCCCCACAGTATTTATTACTACTTGGTATCTTCCGTCAGTCCCTGTCCAACCAGAATGTAAACTTCAGAAGAGTAAGGACTTTTCTTTGGTCATCAGCGTTTCTCAACCACCTAAAATGGTACCTGGTTCAAAAAAGGGGCTCCAGTGTTTGTTGATGAGTGAATGACCCCGTTTGTCAAAGTAAACCAAACATTTCATATCTCAAGGGAGATGTTTATATCCAACCCTCTTAGCTCAGCTAGGGCTACTTATAAAAAATGGCAACACCAGAACAGTTTTCAAAGTCAGTCTATTGTTCAACACAACGAGGACTTGTCCCTTACATTAAGGCACTTGTGAAGCTTCACACAAAAGAAAGTGACTTTGATTATACCTCTTAACTTACAAACAAGCTGAAGCACTACATTCTGTTATCTTTTAAATTATACCTCATTTTGCTCTGCCTTTTTAGGCACATAGTTCAGTTTTTTGAGCATGAAAAAAGGTTTTGGGCAAGGTCTGCTGATATATCAAGGCGTACAATTGTCTTCAGACTCTCTGGATCCCTGTGGGCAAAACCTATACACAGCTAGTGTCTGATCACTAAACTTTCCCCATATATAGGCATTCCGGAACAACCTGATCAGTAGATCAAAACAAACCTACTAAAAGAGGGATCAACTCCAAATAACTTCCCTTTAAAGTACTGTATGATGTGATTAGCAGCTCTGTCCAGCAGATGCAAAGTTCTGAGGAAAGATGACTTACTTGTTCTTTGTGCGTTTACATCTTGTTTACATTTGAGTTGTCCCTCAAATACTTGTTGAATGAATAGTTCATCTTCTCAAACTAATTCTTACTCTCAAATATCTTAGTGTGATAAATAATCAAAATTCCTAGGGAAAAAATGGAAAGGTTTGGCTGAAGAAACAGGCCATACAACCCTAACTTGGAGCAGACTGGTTACTCAGTAAGTACCCACGTCTAGAAATACTTCGAAAAGCAAATTATCCTCCATAATCTTGGTTTAAACATAGTAGAGAAGTGGTAGAGCTTAGTCTGGGCTTCAGCCCTGGGCTATGATCTTATTTCCACGGTCACATACTCCATCCTAGCCTCCAGCTTCTGTACCAATTGTTTGTCCACGTGGTGGCAGAACAGGGGAAGAAGGTTGCTGGGGAAGGCCAGGGGTTCTGCCAGTGAGGCTGTGGGCATCTGAGCAATCTCCCAGGCAGTGAGAACCACCATGTCTGTCCTGGAGGGCAGAGAAGAAACACATCGGCATCTTAGTGTTTATGTGGGAAATAGACTCAGGGCCCAGGTTTCTTGTTATTTTTGACCACCACTTACCACCCTCTGCACCTACAGCAATTAAGATAGAGCGTTTGTCTGTTTGGTATGTGCCAGGCAATGCTTAGTGCTTTACACATCTTCTGTCTTGCTTAATCTTCAGGTCTCTAACTGGTTAGTACCATCATCCTTCGATCCCTAGTTTATAGGGGAGGAACGGGCTAAAGAAAGTGAAATAATGTGCCCCCATGTTATGCTGCTGGTAAGTGACAGAAGCAGAATTCACACCTAGGTCTGCTAAACTCTAAGGCTTGTCTCTATTCTTGCCTGGAGAATCCCATGAATGGAGGAGCCTGGTGGGCTACAGTCCACAGGGTCGCAAAGAGTCAGACACGACTGAGCGACTGCACTATATATTGCCTCCCATGGGGGACAGCTCTCTAGGCATTACAGAAAAAAAAAAAAAAGGCAAAACAGCTACAACTCTGCTAGTCGCCTCTTCTCTGTCTAACTTCCTCCCTGGTGCTTGATTAAACCACTCAGGAAACAGCTAATCTGGTTTAGCCTACATATCCCAGGGGGGTTCCCAGGTGGCACTAGCAATAAAGAACCTGCCTGCCAATGCAGGAGATGCAGGTTTGATCCCTGGGTTGGGAAGATCCCCTGGAGGAGGGCACGGCAACCCACTCCAGCAGTCTTGCCTAAACAATCTTATGGATAGAGGAGTCTGGCAGGATACAGTCTATAGGGTCACAAAGAGTTGGACACAACTGAAGCAACTTAGCACACATCCCAGTGGTACTGAAATAGTATTTACAAGGTTTTTATGATCTTACCAAGCTGAATGGTCACTGCTGGGCTCCTTGAGGGAAGAATTCAGTGATACCAGCTGCTCCCCATGACTTAGCAGTGCATAGAGCAAAGATATGCCAAACTGCAAGTGATAAAGTGTCAAAGTGTCCAGGGTAAAAATGAGTTTACCATAGGCACCCAGTGCTTCCCTGGCTCTGTTGTTTCCCAACTAAAAGGGTAAGTTCATAGGTACAGATGGAGTCCAACACCCACAACCCATCAAGTTTTACCCAGGCTGGCCAAGAAACTCTGAGCTCTTTCCAAGGAAATCACTGCTCTGAACTGTCCAAAAGATTCCTCTGGGAAGCTGATGATGAAATACACAGTTGTGGTCTCTACCCTGAGGAGTCAGAGACTGTAGGTTGGGAATGGACCCAGGAATTTGATATGGGTAGGATGTGGAGCCCATTTTAAGAGGCACTGCATGAGGCAAAGATCTTCAGAAGGGGTTCACAGGATAATCCACTAGAATATTAGAAGATATGAGATCTTTCACATATAGATCTCACCTTGTATTTATTATGCACCTAATTTAAGTATAGTGTTCCATTTATATGATTTATAAACACACAGGTGGTAGAGTTCAGAATATTTTTTGTAGTAAAAGGATTCACTATCAAAAATGTTTGGTGACTTCTGATCCAGAGGCACCATCATCATCTGGAGCTTGTTAAAAAAGTAACCCCACCCTGGGTCCATTCCAGTTAGCACCTGGAGCCTCCTGTGGAGAGACCGAAGCCTCCCACACGTGTTACCTGATTCTGAAGCACCATGGTGATTGGCCGCTCAGAGGAGCCAGGTGGTAGCCGAATGAGTCCCTGAAGTCCTTGGAGGAGTTCACGGAACGTCAAGTGCCTGATACATTTGCTCAGAGGTTGAAATAACATTTTCAGGGCCTGCAGAAAGATCATAAAGGGCCTCTCCGACTCCTTGACAACTTCACCTCCAGGCTCTTTCTTGCCAACCTGCTTCTAGCCCCTTCTGGTCAGCTCAGACCTACCAGGCCTATCACCACTTAAGTGCCTTCATCCCTAGCGGCGACCCCTCAACACCACTTGTCCTACATGCCTTCCCTAAGCGAAGGAGCCTGGGGCTCGGCACTTATCAGGTGGTCCTCATCTTCTCTAACCGCCAGAGCACATGCACACCTGTGTTACATATGCCCACGGGTTTTCCTTTCTTCACTGTGCCTGAAGATCAAAGATCATCAGCTGTTCCTGTGGCAGTCTTCTATAACCCCCTCCCCTGAGGGTGGCAGGGTGAGTCTCCCTCACCACCCAAAACCTTCTCTGGCTTCTCTGAGGGTGGGGAGTGGAAGGAGGAGAAGGGATAAGCATTGCTAACCCATCCACAAAACCATCCTCTCCTCCACTTCGTGCCACACTACCTGATCGGCCACATCCCTCTTGACCAGAAAGGGCAGGTGGCGGGTGATGGCCAGCAGCAAGCTGACAGCTCGATCCCGGGGCAGGATGGGGAGGAGCCGGGCCACCAGGGCTTTCCCCTTCCCCACGGACAGCGCCTGAAGGAAGCCGTCATCCGTCGCCCTGCAGGGACACAGGCGAACATCGCAGGGCTCCGCTAGAGTAGAGGGCCGGTGTTAGAAGGGAGGGGCCGAAGCTAAACTACTGTCTGCTCCTGGGAAGGGGTGTGACCGTCCCACACTCACTCCAGATTATTCTGCCCCTGGGCCTTTAAGGCCTGGAAGAGCTTCTCAACCCGGCTGCTCCGCTGCTCAGAGTCACGGGGCTGCGCAGGCGCATCCTGCTGGCCATCCTCTATCTCCAGCAACTGAAGGAACATCTGGGAGCGTGAGGGTGGGGAGAGAGGGCGAAGGGGCCAGTGTGAGCATATCCTGTTCTCAGCGGAGGCAAGGAACTCACTGCTAAGGCTGAGGTCTCACCTTCTCAATCCGGTACAGCACCCACAGCCTCTGACTGCTTGCAGCTGCTGTCTCCTAGAGAAAGAGTCCCTGGCTGTCAGCCACAACTCCAACAGCAGCAGCCCACGCCTAGCCAGGCCAGGACGTGAGCTGTAAAGACTAAATCTCAAAGCCTGATCACTCCCCTTTCTCTTAGCTCACAATCTGAACTCAAGGATGACAGTGCTCCAGACCTTTCTCCAAAACACAGGGAGAGAAAAAGGCTGTAGGAAGATAAATTCCTACCTGCTCTTGAGTTCCGTGGGGCACAGCATCGATAGCTCGGCGAGGGGTAAAACACGTCGATACAGCTACCTGGCCCAGGGAACCCTCGATTCGAACCACTGTGTGGAAGGAGTCAGAAAGGCACGTGCCCCTCTGCTTTCCACCTGGGTCCAGCCAGATGTCCGTCCCAACCCAGCAGGTCAGCCCCGGTCCTACCTGATTCATAAGCCTCCGCCTTCTGAATGTAAGGTGTGACCAGCTTGAGAGACTCAAATCTGCTTCTTTGCCCAAGCAGCTCTTCATCTGCCTGCTTCTTCTCTAGTTTCTGATAATATTCCTGAGAGTTCACGAATTAGTCAAATGTATACTCGTTGGTTAAACGTAAGAGTTAGGGTTCTCCAGTGCAAGCTCTTAGTACACCCTTGTCTATAGCATTCATTCCAGAAATGCTCCTGGGATGTAAGGCTCTTCTAGAGCCACAATAAAACATCTTCAGCACCCTAAGCCCCATGCCACCTGATCTGGGGCCCCCATCCTAAGGACTTGAAGAGCTAGGATGTAAAGGCAGAGAAGCAAAGCGGAGAGCCCAGAAGTAAAATGTGTCCCAGGGTCTGCAGGCTTCCTTCACTCCTTATTCTAAGTTATATGCGGTCGCCCCATCCTCCCCTCTCCCCATTTTAATTTGATGGTCCTACCTGTTCTGTCCCAAATCAGCATTCTCTGATGGCATGACAAACCACCTCTCTCCACTGAAGGACAGAGAGGACACTGCTGTCAACTGGCCTCTCAGCCAGTTCTACTCTTGTGTGGGCTGGCATAGCAGCTCTACTATCTGTGAAATCCAGAACTAAAATAAAGCCACTGACTGAGTTAAACAAAGGTTTGAAAAAGCTCCTTCATTGAGAAACAATGTCTAAAAGTCAAGAGTGTAAGATGATCACATTCAAATGATCCTGGCAGAAGGTAGAGGGGTTTTTAAGCATGGTGGGAAGAAAGGAGGAATCTAACATCAATAGGAAGGAGATAAAGGTGGGAACCTTGCTAGTGGTCTCAGGTGGTTGAAGAGAAAGTGATATAAAACTTAGACAAATCCAGAAAGTGAAAGTACTCAGTCATATCCGACTTTTTGTGACCCCATGGACTGTAGCCCACCAGGCTCCTCTGTCCATGAAATTCTCCAGGCAAGAATACTGGAGTGGGTAGCCATTTACTTCTCCATGGGATCTTCCCAACACTGGTATCGAACCCAGGTCTCCTGCACTGCAGGCAGATTCTTTACTGTCCGAGCCAAAGGGAAGCCCAGACAACCCAGAACTCATGGACAAAGGGTAGACAGGAAGAAGACAGAAAGGAGTCAAAAAACCTGCCACATTTGTTCAAGAAATTGAATTCCATTACCTATAAAAGTTTCTTGATTTAGATCTTAAAAAAATGTAAAAGGTAAGTAGACGAATGTTTATAACAAGTCATTTCTAAGAGAAACCAATGTGTATGAAAGATGAGAATGTTATTTTCAGACTGATTAGGAGAAATTCTTGTCAAAGGATGGAGACAAAAATCTCAGAGTGTTTAAGGAATCACAAATAATCCCCTGCAGCTGAAATTTAGGAGAAAGGGAAGGAGTTTGGATGTCAAGTATAGAAATATGACCCCATCCTTTCACAGTCGTCCCTCCCACGAGAAGGGACGTGGCGACTGTGAGCTGAAGGAAGGCTCTCAGGGCTATGGAGTCAGGCCATTTGGCTCCAAGGTCAGAGGCGCTGGGACTCACCTGGTAGTAATAGTCATCGAGGCGGGGGTTCTCACTCTGCAGCTGAACCATCTGCACTCTTACCACCCAGTCCTTCTCCTTCTGTGTCATGAGGTTAGCATAGGAGTCTGGCTGCTGGGGCCACTTCTTGGCTGGGGGACTTCAAGCCAGGAGGAGGGCTCTTTAGACCTACACCTCCCTGACCCCTCCTACCTCAACCCCACCTGCCTACCCCATCCCCAGAGAACTCCCCAAGGAGTAGACAGCCTGGAGCTGGATATCAGGGGACTGTGGGGGCTTGGGGGGCGGTGCCTTGCCGCAAGGGAAGACCCAGCATGCAGGGTGTTCCACTCAATCCTGCTCCTCCTCTAGGCTTTACCTTCGTGGTCGACCCTGCTGTTGCTGCTGCTTCAAGATCCGCTGGTGCTGAGGGTGGAGCTGGGTCAGATGACTGGGGAGACTTAGAAAGAAACGTGGGCTGGGTGGGAGCAAGCTCTTAGCATCCTCCCCCTTTCTTTTAGCCTCTGGGAACCTCAGCTGGACAGCTATGGGACCTGACCTGCTCAGGACCCTACCCAACGTCGGCCACATGAAGCATCACTATCCTAGCTCAGCAGGGTTCACATCCCCTCCAAGATGTATATCCCTGAGATGGGGCTGCAGGAAATCCCGACACGATAGAAAACCATTTGGCCTGGCTATCAGGACTTCTGAGTCCTAGGCTCAGTACTCCTGGGCCAGCTGACCTCAGATAGTGCTGGACTTCCATCTCCTCATCTGTGAGGGAAGGGACTGCATGTCACCTCATACGTCTCTTAGTGAGTTTCTCTAAGTATTTTTCTGTGGCAGCTGGTAGACGGGCAGCCATGCCTCCTCAGCTACTACCTCCCATCTTCTGGAGGTAACCCAGCCTGTCTGGACCCCAGGGGAGGGGCGCCCTGATCTAGCACCTGAGCCTCAGGGGCCACGAGGTGGGCGGGCTGCAGAGGAGCGATGGGTCTGGCGCAGGCAGTTGAGGTCCAAAGTGGCGGGCTGCAGAGCCGGCGCTGGGGAGGGAGGGTCGGAACGGAAGGGGAGCCAGGTGGTCCAGGGTCTGCGAGAGGAATTTCAGGGTCTGAGAGAAGCACGTCTCCACCAACAGATCCTGCCTTTGCTGCTGATTGCCTTTCTGCCCTAGGGTCTCACCTGCCTTTGCCTTGAAGAACCTCACCCAACATCTGCCACATAGGGGCCCCTCCAGCCAGTCATGAGGACACCAGACTGTGGGCTCCCTTGTTTCCAGCAGGTTTGTCACCCGCTAGGGAGTAACTCTTGGCCCCTGACAATGTGGGAGCCTGTGCTTTTTCCTCTGCATGTGGGTCAACTCCCCTTCTTTTCCCCCTCTGAGTGTCGTCAGACCTTGTCTTCAGCCCTTCTCAGCCTACAGTTCCCTTCTCTTCTCCCTGCTGGATTTCTGGCAGCCCCTCCAGTCCGGGTCATGTGCTCTTTCTAGCACGAGGCTCAGTGCTATTTATGTTCTGTAAGCTGGAATTGTTTGCCCTTTTTCTAGGAAGGCCAGCTGTCGCAGGACCCGCTCTGTCCTTTACCAAGCTTCTCTGAACAACAGGCGTCCCCCTGTCCATACCCTTACCTCACTTTGCTGCATCCCCAGAGCAAGGTCAAGAGCAGAGTGTAATGTTAAGAAAGGGGACCCTCCAAACACTGCTTCTCTGTACCCTGTCTTTTTCTCACAGCATGGAGACTGGAGACACTCATCTGCCACGGAAAGTGCAAGGAGGCAGGGGGCATCCCTGGAACACCAGGGGCCGTGATTCCAGGGGAGCTGAGAAGACCTTTCTGGAATGGGAGGGAGAAAAACTCAGGTAGAAATGAGCCCCTGTGATAACATCTACATTCACCAGTGTTAATGGGGGAGGTGAGCAGCAGGACCAACAATTTCCAGTACCCAGGATACAGGCAGCCTGGCCCTCCCTCAATTTCAGTCAGTAGGGTCAGGACCCCCTCTCCTTCCACCAAAGGGAAGCCAGCGGGCATCTGAGGAGTTAAGCTGAAGCAGGGTCTGAGTAACTTCATTTCTGCACGGGAACCCCTTGTGCCTCCCCACGTGCTGATGGAATCCAAGGGACTGCAAAGACCCGGGGCCCAAGGTCAAAGATGACTCATTTCATCAGCTGGAATGAAAACGACTCATTTCAGGAGCAGAGCCAGCATCCCTGGGTGGCTGACACAGCCCTGCTGGACCTGCATTCAAGGTGAGGGCAGCATCAGAAACTAAGCGGGAGACAGACAGAAGGAGGGAAGGAAGGTGAGAGTCTACTGGGGTTCAAGCCTGAAATAGAAAGTGTTCACCCACCTAGAGAGGGGTGAAGAGAAGAGAGATGTGGCGCAACAGCCTGTGCGACGCAGACGGCTCGGGACAACCCCACACCCTCCTGCCGCGGCACCTGGCTGTTGTGGACAGCGCTCTGGACAGCTGGGTCCCCCAGATCATTCTCCTCCTCCTCCTCCTCCGCTTCCTCCTCCTCCATGTCTGGTGCTAAATCTGGATCCAGTTCCTCTTCCTCCAATTGAGAGGCAGACACCAGCTCTTCCTCCAGAGCCAAGGGGACATGGGACTTGCCTGAGCCTTGGTCTAAGCGGGAGCCTGTGGAGGAAGTAGAAACAGGCTCAGCTGCGAAGCGCCCGGCCGAGAGAGGATGCTTCTCTTGGCACTTCTGCTCACGTGCCATCTCCAGCACATCTTCAAACATTGCCTCTTGCTGTATGAGTTCAACCCAGCCTCACTATCCCAGGACGCCCCTAGCCACCCCTGACTGCAGCAAATAGGACCTGGCAGGTACCAATCGCCTTCACCTTCCTCAGCCCCTCTTGCATGGCCTCATTAATACCACCACAGGCTTTTCCACCTGCTCATCCCCCTGACAGCCTTTTCTGTGCCTCTTTAATCAACCAAGTTCCAGCTGCCCTGACTCATGGCAATTTAACCCTCATGTGCCAGAGACTTCACATGTATGTTCATGTATCGCTCACAACAATACAAGGCTGGTGTTGATCATTTCTCTCTGAAGGTGAGGAAAATAGACCCATAAACGTGATTTCAGTCACCCTCATGATGTGGCAGTAGGTCAGAGAACTTGGGGATTACTCACAGCAGTTTGACTCAAACCCATGTCTATCCACTGAACCACATCACCAAGCCGCTGAACTCCTGGGACTTTTATCAGATACCACAGACCACTTGGTGATATTACCCTGGAGGCATTTTATCTTTTCGGGCTGGCAGACTTGCTCCAAGGCTGTTTCCTCTGGCGAGAGAGCATTGTTAGCCTCTGGAAGGTAAACCTGGAGCAGGGAAGAGACCCAGAAACCCCTGTCCT
>NW_011494785.1:11961892-11965570 GCF_000754665.1 Bison bison bison
AAAGGATGGTCTAGCATCGAAACAACCAAGGTCTCCCCCCAGCAAAGCTGTCAGAAAAGTTTTGATCCAGATCTCCAAGGAGCAGAATCCCAGGCTCTCAGACAGCCCTAAACCCCCCACTCTCTGACCTCAGCTCTAGGGAGCTATCCTGCAGAGGGACAGAAAAGAGAGGCAGGGCTAGGAGTTGGAGGAGAAGCACTCCCACACAGTCACTACCAGCCTCAGTCTGTGCACAGGGAGGGGCTCCCAGCCGCCTGGGTGCCAGCACCCACCCCAGCACCGTGGCTGTCCTTTCTGCTCGGCGTGGCCATGGCAGCCTGGGCCAGGCAGGCTCGCTGCCTGGGCTTTAAGATTCCCAGCCCCTGCCTTGCTCCCCTGTTAAAGGGCCAGCATCTCCAACCACTGCATCTTGGTAGAAATGTCAGAACACAAACTCATGAGAAAGAAAACCCTTGAAAGGGGGCAAGAGAATTAGAGTGCATTTTGAACCATCCGCGGTTGTGAGTACAGTTTACTGGGATGGGTTATTTGGGAGCAGGTATTTAAGAAGAGGATCCCTGTTTTCCACAGTCTTAATAAGAACTTTGTCAGGATATGTTCTCTTCAATCCCTAACCTTGCTCCATTAAATTGGATAGGAAATCCCTGGTGGATCGTGAGGCTACTACAGAGTAGCCAAGTTCTCAGTGCTTCAGGGCAGGATGCTTGTGGAACCTGAAGGGCCACCTGCAGATACTTGCCCTTCCTGGTGAACTTGTGTCTGCTTGAGCTTGAGTCTGTTACCCACTCTTAGTGAATGCAGAAGTCAGATTCTCCAGATGAAAACACTTCTGCACGAGTTATATAGATAACCCCCTATCTTCTTGGCTGCTGTAAATGGAAACCTGGTTCTGATGCTCAGGAGTAAAGATAAAAGGAAATAACAATAAAAATCAGCACTTCAGGACTGCTGGTAGCAAATGCTGAGACCCATCTGGGCCTCATCCAGCTCCTCAGTGATGCTGGGGTCTGTGCCCACATCCTGTGTTCAGCTGAAGTACACAGGCTTTACACAAGCTCTGAATAAAACTAAAGAGATGAAGATAACTCTCTGCATTAAAAATGCAAGTGAGAGGCCTATTGTCATGGTTATAGAGCCATGATTCTGGTGCCTCCAAAGAAAAATATTCTTTTCAAAAGTTTCTCTGTAGGTTAGAACTATATGAGTGAGGGGACAAATTTAAGTAGCTTGAAAGTTACTGATGCAATCTCAAAAACGACAGAATGATCTCTGTTTGTTTCCAAGGCAAATCACTTAATATCACGGTAATCCAAGCCTATGCCCCAACCAATAACGCTGAAGAAGCTGAAGTTGAACGGTTCTATGAAGACCTACAAGACTTTGTAGAACTAACACCCAGAAAAGATGTCCTTTTCATTATAGGGGACTGGAATGCAAAAGTAGGAAGTCAAGAAACACCTGGAGTAACAGGCAAATTTGGCCTAGGATTATGGAATGAAGCAGGGCAAAAGCTGATAAATTTTTGCCAAGAGAATGCATTGGTCATAGCAAACACCCTCTTCCAACAACACAAGAGAAGACTATACACATGGACATCACCAGATGGTCAACACCAAAATCATACTGATTATATTCTTTGCAGCCAAAGATGGAGAAGCTCTATATAGCCAGCAAAGAGAAGACTGGGAACTGACTGTGGCTCAGATCATGAACTCCTTATTGCCAAATTCAGATTTAAATTGAAGAAAGTAGGGAAAACCACTAAACCATTCAGGTATGACCTAAATCAAATCCCTTATGACTATACGGTGGAAGTGAGAGATAGATTTAGGGGACTAGATCTGATAGAGTGCCTGATGAACCATGGACTGAGGTTCGTGACATTGTACAGGAGACAGGGATCAAGACCATCCCCATGGAGAAGAAATGCAAAAAAGCAAAATGGCTGCCTGAGGAGGCCTTACAAATAGCTGTGAAAAGAAGAGAAGTGAAAAGCAAAGGAGAAAAGGAAAGATGTAAGCATCTGAATGCAGAGTTCCAAAGAAAAGGAAGGAGAGATAAGAAAGCCTTCCTCAGCGATCAGTGCAAAGAAATAGAGGAAAATAACAGAATGGGAAAGACTAGAGATCTCTTCAAGAAAATTAGAGATACCAAGGGAACATTTCATGCAAAGATGGGTTTGATAAAGGACAGAAATTGTATGGACCTAACAGAAGCAGAAGATATTAAGAAGAGGTGGCAAGAATACACAGAAGAACTGTACAAAAAAGATCTTCGTGACCCAGATAATCACGATGGTGTGATCACTCACCTAGAGCCAGACGTCCTGGAATGTGAAATGAAGTGGACCTTAGAAAGCATCACTACGAACAAAGCTAGTGGAGGTGATGGAATTCCAGTTGAGCTATTTCAAATCCTGAAAAATGATGCTGTGAAAGTGCTGCACTCAATATGCCAGCAAATTTGGAAAACGCAACAGTGGCCACAGGACTGGAAAAGGTCAGTTTGCATTCCAATCCCAAAGAAAAGCAATGCCAAAGAATGCTCAAAGTACCACACAATTGCACTCATCTCACATGCTAGTAAAGTAATGCTCAAAATTCTCCAAGCCAGGCTTCAATAATATGTGAACATTAGGACTGTACAGCACAGTATTCAGTATCCTGTGATAAAACATGGTGGAAAAATATAAAAAAGAATATGTATTTTTACATATATGCATAACAATCACTTTGCTATTCAAAAAAAAGTAACAGTATTGTAAGTCAGTTACTTCAACATTTTTTTAAATTTTATTTTATTTTTAAACTTTACAATATTGTATTGGTTTTGCCAAATATCGAAATGAATCCGCCACAGGTATACATGTGTTCCCCATCCTGAACCCTCCTCCCTCCTCCCTCTCCATACCATCCCTTTGGGTCGTTCCAGTGCACCAGCCCCAAGCATCCAGTATCGTGCATTGAACCTGGACTGGCGACTCGTTTCATACATGATATTATACATATTTCAATGCCATTCTCCCAAATCTTCCTACCCTCTCCCTCTCCCACAGAGTCCATAAGACTGTTCTATACATCAGTGTCTCTTTTGCTGTCTCGTATACAGGGTTATTGTTACCATCTTTCTAAATTCCATATATATGTGTTAGTATACTGTATTGGTGTTTTTCTTTCTGGCTTATTTCACTCTGTATAATAGGCTCCAGTTTCATCCACCTCATTAGAACTGACTCAAATGTATTCTTTTTAATGGCTGAGTAATACTCCATTGTGTATATGTACCACAGCTTTCTTATCCATTCATCTGCTGATGGACATCTAGGTTGCTTCCATGTCCTGGCTATTACAAACAGTGCCGAGATGAACATTGGGGTACACGTGTCTCTTTCCCTTCTGGTTTCCTCAGTGTGTATGCCCAGCAGTGGGATTGCTGGATCATAAGGCAGTTCTATTTCCAGTTTTTTAAGGAATCTCCACACTGTTCTCCATAGTGGCTGTACTAGTTTGCATTCCCACCAACAGTGTAAGAGGGTTCCCTTTTCTCCACACCCTCTCCAGCATTTATTGCTTGTAGACTTATGGATCGCAGCCATTCTGGCTGGCGTGAAATGATACCTCATAGTGGTTTTGATTTGCATTTCTCTGATAATGAGTGATGTTGAGCATCTTTTCAAGA
>NW_011494785.1:11965670-11966331 GCF_000754665.1 Bison bison bison
ATCTATTTGTGTCATCTTTGATTTCTTTCACCAGTGTTTTATATTTTTCTATATATAGGTCTTTTGTTTCTTTAGGTAGATTTATTCCTAAGTATTTTATTTTCATTGCAATGGTGAATGGAATTGTTTCCTTAATTTCTCTTTGTTTTCTCATTGTTAGTGTATAGGAATGCAAGGGATTTCTCTGTGTTAATTTTGTATCCTGCAACTTTACTGTGTTCATTGATTCAGTTCAGTTCAGTCGCTCAGTTGTGTCTGACTCTTTGTGACCCCATGAATCACAGCACTCCAGGTCTCCCTGTCTATCACCAACTCCCGGAGTTCACTCAAACTCATTTCCATTGAGTCCGTGATGCCATCCAGCCATCTCATCCTGTCATCCCCTTCTCCTCCTGCCCCCAATCCCTCCCAGCATCAGGGTCTTTTCCAATGAGTCAACTCTTTGCATGAGGTGGCCAAAGTATTGGAGTTTCAGCTTCAGCATCAGTCCCTCCGATGAACAATCAGGACTGATCTCCTTTAGGATGGACTGGTTGGATCTCCTTGCAGTCCAAGGGACTCTCAAGAGTCTTCTCCAACACCACAGTTCAAAAGCATCAATTCTTCGGCACTCAGCTTTCTTCACAGTCCAACTCTCACATTCATTGATTAGCTCTAGTAT
>NW_011494785.1:11966431-11973590 GCF_000754665.1 Bison bison bison
GTCTCCATAGTGGCTGTACTAGTTTGCATTCCCACCAACAGTGTAAGAGGGTTCCCTTTTCTCCACACCCTCTCCAGCATTTATTGCTTGTAGACTTATGGATCGCAGCCATTCTGGCTGGCGTGAAATGATACCTCATAGTGGTTTTGATTTGCATTTCTCTGATAATGAGTGATGTTGAGCATCTTTTCATGTGTTTGTTAGCCATCTGTATGTCTTCTTTGGAGAAATGTCTGTTTAGTTCTTTGGCCCATTTTTTTGATTGGGTCATTTACTTTTCTGGAATTGGGGTGCAGGAGCTGCTTGTATATTTTTGAGATTAATTCTTTGTCAGTTGCTTTGTTTGTTATTATTTTCTCCCATTCTGAAGGCTGTCTTTTCACCTTGCTTATAGTTTCCTTTGTTGTGCAAAAGTTTTTAAGTTTAATTAGGTCCCATTTGTTTATTTTTGCTTTTATTTCCATTACTCTGGGAGATGGGTCGTAGAGGATCCTGCTGTGATTTATGTCAGAGAGTGTATTGCCTATATTTTCCTCTAGGAGTTTTATAGTTTCTGGTCTTACATTTAGATCTTTAATCCATTTTGAGTTTATTTTTGTGTATGGTGTTAAAAAGTGTTCTATTTTCATTCTTTTGCAAGTGGTTGACCAGTTTTCCCAGCATGACTTGATAAAGAGATTGTCTCTTTTCCATTGTATATTCTTGCCTTCTTTGTCAAAGATAAGGTGTCCATAGGTGTGTGGATTTATCTCTGGGCTTTCTATTTTGTTCCATTGATCTATTTTTCTGTCTTTGTGTCAGTAGCATACTGTCTTGATGACTGTAGCTTTGTAGTATAGTCTGAAGTCAGGCAGGTTGATTCCTCCAGTTCCATTCTTCTTTCTCAAGATTGCTTTGGCTATTCGAGTTTTTTTTGTATTCCCATACAAATTGTGAAATTATTTGTTCTAGTTCTCTGAAAAATACCGTTGGTAGCTTGATAGGAATTGCATTGAATCTATAGATTGCTTTGGGTAGCATACTCTTTTTCACTATATTGATTGTTCTGATCTATGAACATGGTGTATTTCTCCATCTATTTGTGTCATCTTTGATTTCTTTCATCAGTGTTTTATAGTTTTCTATATATAGGTCTTTAGTTTCTTTAGGTAGATATATTACTAAGTATTTTATTCTTTCCATTGCAATGGTGAATGGAATTGTTTCCTTAATTTCTCTTTGTTTTCTCATTGTTAGTGTATAGGAATGCAAGGGATTTCTGTGTGTTGATTTTATATCCTGCAACTTTACTATATTCATTGATTAGCTCTAGTAATTTTCTGGTGGAGTCTTTAGGGTTTTCTATGTAGAGGATTCCAACAACAGACTGGTTCCAAATAGGAAAAGGAGTTCGTCAAGGCTGTATATTGTCACCCTGTTTATTTAACTTATATGCAGAGTACATCATGAGAAACGCTGGACTGGAAGAAACACAAGCTGGAATCAAGATTGCCGGGAGAAATATCAATAACCTCAGATATGCAGATGACACCACCCTTATGGCAGAAAGTGAAGAGGAACTAAAAAGCCTCTTGATGAAAGTGAAAGTGGAGAGTGAAAAAGTTGGCTTAAAGCTCAACATTCAGAAAATGAAGATCATGGCATCTGGTCCCATCACTTCATGGGAAATAGATGGGGAAACAGTGGAAACAGTGTCAGACTTTATTTTTCTGGGCTCCAAACACACTACAGATGGTGACTACAGCCATGAAATTAAAAGACGCTTACTCCTTGGAAGGAAATTATGACCAACCTAGATAGCATATTCAAAAGCAGAGACATTACTTTGCCAACAAAGGTCTGTCTAGTCAAGGCTATGGTTTTTCCAGTGGTCATGTATGGATGTGAGAGTTGGACTGTGAAGAAGGCTGAGTACCGAAGAATTGATGGTTTTGAACTGTGGTGTTGGAGAAGGCTCTTGAGAGTCCCTTGGACTGCAAGGAGATCCAACCAGTCTATTCTGAAGGAGATCAGCCCTGGGTGTTCTTTGGAAGGAATGATGCTAAAGCTGAAACTCCAGTACTTTGGCCACCTCATGCGAAGAGTTGACTCATTGGAAAAGACTCTGATGCTGGGAGGGATTGGGGGCAGGAGGAGAAGGGGACGACAGAGGATGAGATGGCTGGATGGCATCACTGACTCGATGGACGTGAGTCTGAGTGAACTCCAGGAGTTGGTGATGTACAGGGAGGCCTGGCGTGCTGCGATTCATGGGGTCGCAAAGAGTGGACACGACTGAGTGACTGATCTGATCTGATCTGATCTGATGTAGAGGATTATGTCATCTGCAAACAGTGAAAGTTTTCTTCTTTCCCAATTTGGATTCCCTTTATTTCTTTTTCTTCTCTGATTGCTGACCTAAAACTTCCAAAACTATGTTGAATTGTAGTGGTGAGAGTGGCCAGCCTTGTCTTGTTCCTGACTTTAGGGGAAATGCTTTCAATTTTTCACCATTGAGGATAATGTTTGCTGTGGGTTTATCATATATGACTTTTATTATGTTGAGGTATATTCCATGTATGCCTGCTTTCTGGAGGGTTTTTTATCGTAAATGGATGTTGAATTTTGTCAAAGGCTTTCTCTGCATCTATTGAGATATTCATATGGTTTTTATTTGTCAATTTGTTATTGTGGCATATCACATTGATTGATTTGCAGATATTGAAGAATCCTTGCATTCCTGGGATAAAGCCCACTTGGTCATGATGTCTGATCTTTTTAATATATTGTTGGATTTTGTTTGCTAGAATTTTGTTAAGGATTTTTGCATCTATATTCATCAGTGATATTGGCCTGTAGTTTTCTTTTTGTGTGTGTGACTTTGACTGGTTTTGGTATTAGGGTGATGTTGGCCTCATATAATGTGTTTGGCAGTTTACCTTCCTCTGAAATTTTCTGGAAGGGTTTGAGTTGGATAGATGGTAGCTTTTATCTAAATTTTTGGCAGAATTCAACTGTGAGTCCAACTTTTCCTGGGCTTTTGTTTGTTGGAAGATTTCTGATTACAGTTTCGATTTCCATGCTTGTGATGGTTCTGTTAAGATTTTCTATTTCTTCCTGGTTCACTTTTGGAAAGTTGTACTTTTCTAAGAATTTGTCCATTTCTTCCAAGTTGTCCATTTTGTTGGCATATAGTTTCTGATAGTAGTCTCTTATGATCCTTTGTATTTCTGTGTTGTCTGTTGTGATTTCTCCATTTTCTTTTCTAATTTTGTTGATTTGATTCTTCTTCCTTTTTTTCTTGATGAGTCTGGCTAATGGTTTGTCTATTTTATTTATCTTCTTAAAGAACCAGCTTTCAGCTTTGTTGATTTTTGCTATGGTCCCCTTTGTTTCTTTCTCATTTACTTCTGCCCTAATTTTTATGATTTCTTTCTTTCTACTAACCCTGGGGTTCTTCATTTCTTCTTTTTCAAGTTGCTTTAGGTATAGAGTTAGGTTACTTATTTGAATTTTCTCTTGTTTCTTGAGGTAAGCTTGTATTGCTATGAACCTTCCCCTTAGCACTGCTTTTACTGAATCCCATCGGTTTTGGGTTGTTGTGTTTTCATTTTCATTCGTTTCTAGGCAAATTTTGATTTCTTTTTTGATTTCTTTTGTGATTTGTTGGTTATTCAGAAGTGTGTTGTTTAGCCTCCATATGTTTATATTTTTAATAGTTTTTTAAAAGATGCTTGGAATGATTTCAATTTTCTTGAATTTACCAAGACTATATTTATGGCCTGGGATGTGATCTATCCTGGAGAAGGTTCCATGTGCACTTGAGAAAAAGGTGAATTTCATTGTTTTGGAGTGAAATGTCCTATAGATATCAATTAGGTCTAACTGGTCCATTGTATCATTTAAAGTTTGTCTTTTCTTGCTAATTTGCTATTTAGTTGATCTATCCATAGGTGTGAGTGGGGTATTAAAGTCTCCCACTATTATTGTATTACTGTTAATTTCCCCTTTCATACTTGTTAGCATTTGCCTTACATATTGCAGTGCTCCTATGTTGGGTGCATATATATTTATAATTGTTATATCTTCTTCTTGGTTGATCCTTTGATCATTATGTAGTGTCCTTCTTTGTCTCTTTTCATGGCCTTTACTTCAAACTCCATTTTATCTGATATAAGTATTGCTACTCCTGCTTTCTTTTGATCTCCATTTGCGTGAAATATTTTTTTCCAGCCCTTCACTTTCAGTCGGTATGTGTCCCTTGTTTTGAGGTGGGTCTCTTGTAGACAGCATATACAGGGGTCTTGTTTTTGTATCCATTCAGCCAGTCTTTGTCTTTTGGTTGGGGCATTCAACCCATTTACGTTTAAGGTAATTATTGATAAATATGATTCCATTGCCATTTACTTTGTTGTTTTAGGTTCAAGTTTATAAACATTTTCTATGTTTCCTGTCTAGAGAAGATCCTTTAGCATTTGTTGAAGAGCTGGTTTGGTGGTGCTGAATTCTCTCAGCTTTTGCTTGTCTATAAAGCTTTTGATTTCTCCTTCATATTTGAATGAGATCCTTGCTGGGTACAGTAATCTGGGTTGTAGGTTTTTCTCTTTCATCACTCTAAGTATGTCCTGCCATTCCCTTCTGGCCTGAAGAGTTTCTTTTGAAAGATCAGCTGTTATCCTTATGGGAATCCCCTTGTGTATTATTTGTTGTTTTTCCCTTGCTGCTTTTAATATTTGTTCTTTGTGTTTGATCTTCATTAATTTGATTAGTATGTATCTTGGGGTGTTTCACCTTGGTTTATGCTATTTGGGACTCTCTGGGTTTCTTGGACTTGGGTGGCTATTTCCTTCCCCATTTTAGGGAAGTTTTCAACTATTATCCCCTCAAGTATTTTCTCATGGCCTTTCTTTTTGTCTTCTTCTGGAACTCCTATGATTCGAATGTTGGGGCATTTGACATTGTCCCAGAGGTCTCTGAGGTTGTCCTCATTTCTTTTAATTCTTTTTTCTTTTTTCCCTCTTTGCTTCATTTATTTCCACCATTCTATCTTCCACCTCAGTTATCCTATCTTCTCCCTCAGTTATAACTACCTCAGTTATTCAAGTGTCAGTTCCCTCCAGAGTGTTTTTGATCTCAGTTAGTGCATTATTCATTATTGACTGACTCTCTTTTATTTCTTCTAGGTCTTGTTAAACTTTTCTTGCATCTTCTCAATCCTTGTCTCTAGACTAGTTATCTGGAACTCCATGTTGTTTTCAAGATTTTGGATCATTTTTACTATCATTATTCTGAATTCTTTTTCAGGTAGACTCCCTGTCTCCTCCTCTTTTGTTTGGTTTGGTGGGCATTTATCATGTTCCTTTACCTGCTGAATATTTCTCTGCCTTTTCATCTTGTTTAGATTGCTGTGTTTGGGGTGGCCTTTCTGTATGCTGGTAGTTTGTGGTTCCTCTTTATTGTGGAGGTTCCTCCTTGTGGGTGGGGTTGGATGAGTGGCTTGTCAAGGTTTCCTGGTTAGGGAAGCTTGTGTCAGTGTTCTGGTGGGTGGAGCTGGATCTCCTCTCTCTGGAGTGCAATTAAGTGTCCAGTAGTGAGTTTTGAGGTGTCTATGGGTTTGGTGTGATTTTGGGGCACCCCTATTTTAATGCTCAGGGTTATGTTCCTGCATTGTTGGAGAATTAGCTTGGTATGTCTTTCTCTGAAACTTGTTGGCTCTTGGGTGAAGCTTGGTTTCAGTGTAGGTATGGAGGCTTTTGGATGAGCTCTTGTCAATTGAAGTTCCCTGGAGTCAGGAGTTTTCTGGAGTTCTCAAGTTTTGGATTTAAGCCTCCTGCCTCTGGCTTTCAGTCTTATTCTTACAGTAGTCTCAAGACTTCTCTATCCATACAGCACTGATGATAAAACATCTAGGTTAATGGTGAAAAGATTCTCCACAGTGAGGGATACCCAGAGAGGTTCACAGAGTTACATGGAGAAGAGAAGAGGGAGGAGGGAGATAGAGGTGACCAGGAGGAGAAGAGGGGGAGTCAAAAGGAGAGAGACAGATCTAGCCAGTAATCAGTTCCCTAAATGTTCTCCACAGCCCAGAACACCCAAAAAGATTCACAGAGTTGGGTAGAGAAGAGAAGGGGGAGGGAGGAGATAAAGGTGACCTTGGGGAGAAAAAGGAGAGTCAAAAAGGGGGACAGAGCAATCAAGCCAGTAATCACACTCCTAAGTAAAAATTGGTACTGAAGAATGGATTCTTAAAGGTACAAAATTGATAACAAAAACCAAAAGGCAAAGATTAAAAATCTAGAGTAGAGGTTAGACTCTCAAAAATACAATATTAAAAAAAAAACAAAACAAAGTCACAGAAATTATAATATATATATATATATGAAATTTGCTTTAAAAATAGGGTCTTTTTTCCCCCAAGGTAATAATAGTAGGTTATAAAAATGAAAATTAAAGGAGTAATAAAGAACTTAAAAATTTTTAAAAATTAAAAAATGATAATAGTAAAGTATAGGCATTTTTCTGGAGCTGTTGAGGGCAGTGTGGGGGTCAGTTCAGTTTCAGATAGTTCCTTATTCCAGCTTATATTTCTTCTCGAGGTCTGTAGGCCCCTTCCAATGCAGTCAGTGCTAATTCCAGGGTTTTACTCTGTTGCACCTGTCACTTCCAGAGCACTTCTCTCTTTGTTTATTTTGGCTTTCTCGTTTACAAGTCTCTTCAGTGTCTAATTTCCACCCTGACACAAGGGGGCAAAAGTGGTCACTTATTTAGGCTCACTTGTTCAGTTGTGTTGTAGGGAGGGAGGAACGCTGCAAACACATATCACTGACATGTGTGGGGAGTGCTCGCAGTGTCTGGGCCACACTGGGTTTGCCCCCGCTCATGGCGCGTGTGCTTTTCTGGTCTATGCTGATCAGGCTCCAGGTTGTGCAGGGGAAGTCTAAAGCAGGCCCTGGGTTGTGTGCACTCCCCAGGTCTAAGCTGCTCAGCTTCAGGTTCTCGGGTACTCCACAAAGGCACAGACTCTGTTGGGCCTGCGTTTTGTGCCCTTCCTAGGTCCGAGCAGCTCAGGCGACCGTGCCTGGCGAGCACACTCTGCCAGCTGGGTGGTGAGCCTTATCACCTCCCGGGTCCCAGCCCCTCAGTTTCCTGGGTGTGCAATGGGAGCACCATCTCAGGCATG
>NW_011494785.1:11973690-11974083 GCF_000754665.1 Bison bison bison
CTTATCACCTCCCTGGTCCCAGCCGCTCGGTTTCCTGGGTGCGCAGCGGGAGCGCCGTCTCAGGTGTGCCGTGTGTCTCCTCTGGGGGAGCTGATCTCTGACTGTGGCCCTCCTGGCAGATGTCAACCGTCCAGGATCCCAGGAAGACTTGGTTAGTAACTGGGAGCCTGCTCACAGTTTGGTGGAGGATGCCATCTCTGGGGCTGAGATTTTCCCTTGCCTTCCAGCTCTGGCTGTCGCCCGCCTGTCTCTCTGCCTCTGGTGGGGGGAGTGGGGAAGGGCCAGTCTGCAGCCGGCTAGCTCTCCTCTGGTGATTGCTCAATCCTTTATTCTGTGAGAGCGCCAGGCTGTATCTTAGAGCTTTTCACAGAAAAGTTCTCTCTCTCTTTTTTT
>NW_011494785.1:11974183-11982636 GCF_000754665.1 Bison bison bison
CTGGCTGTCCCACAGTTTGGGTTGCTACCTCACATTAGCCCCTTCGGATTGTCCTCAGGGCTTTCAAGCCGGGTCCCTACCCTGTGCATGCATGCGCCTCCCTGTTCAGCCCCGCTCACTGCTGGTGGACTCAAGTGTCCGGGATACCAGAGTCATGGCGAGGCATGTGATCTGTCTCCCCACAGGCCTACTGGTGAGAGGGTTTCCTGGTGTTTGGAAACTTCTCCTTCACGACTCCCTCCCCGGGAAGGGTCTCCATCCCTAACTCTTCTATTTTGCCCTACCTCCTTTCGAAGAGAACGGGCTGCCTTTCTGGGTGCCTGGTGTCCTCCACCAGCGTTCAGAAGTTGTTTTGTGGAATTTGCTCAGTGTTCAAATGATCTTTCAATGAATTTGTGGGGGAGAAAGTGGTCTCCCTGTCCTATTCCTCTGCCATCTTAGGACTGCCCCCACCTCCTAATAATATCACCTTGGAGGAAAGGATTTCAACATGAATTTGGGGAGAACACAGATATTTATTCCAAAGCCATGACCTTTGAGGAATATAGGCTAACGGTATAAAACTACTATTTTTTAACTGATATTTTATGTTAAATTATAATATTTGGTTATGAAAATCTCAAAAATGATACTGTTCCCTAAAACTATGCTTGTACTTGCATTGTAGGATAGGTGCATATGTAGACAGAGAAAGTTGAAACTTTTGAAAAGTTTGAAAACTTTTCCAAAAGTTTTTCAAAAGTTTGAAACTTTTCCAAATCTATATTCGATCTGTAGTCAGGTAATTCAACTTTCTGTGATTAATCTGAAATTGCCATATTTACAAAGAAAACTCCTAGTTAAGAGAAACATAAATAAATGTTGAGCAACTAACACTTCATTTCAAATTTTTTTACTTTTTCACTTCAGTGTTCATCTATTTAAATCATCTGTGACATTTAGAAAATTTTTTCACCTTAGGATAATACAGTTATTAATAGGGCTTCATTGAATTATACCTAAACTCTGCAAAATATTTGTTATACACAATTGAATGAATTACAACTCAATAAATTAGATTGCATAAACAGACAAAAATGAAGGCTTTCACACTGAAATTATATTTGTTTTATTTTTCAGACTGCTTGAAAACAAGTTGGAGGAGACTGTTAATGATAGGCAAGTGAAAGTTTATTACATTTTTCAGCCTCTTTTTTTTTTTCATGTTAAATAGCTTGGAGTTTTAAGTTCAACTTTTCTGCTTACTTTCATATAGATGAATTAACATAAAACTGAATGGCTGACACAACACCAGGACCATTAAATGGCTCATAGACCAGAACTTAACTCTATTAAAAGTTGCTTCTTTGTACAGTTTGATCATGAACTTCAAGTGTTCTAAGTAGAATGTGGATAGGACTACTGCTGCTAAGTCACTTCAGTCGCGACCCCATAGATGGCAGCCCACCAGGCTCCGTCATCCCTGGGATTCTCCAGGCAAGAATACTGGAGTGGGTTGCCATTTCCTTCTCCAGTGCATGAAAGTGAAAAGTGAAAGTGAAGTCGCTCAGTCGTGTCCGGCTCTTAGCGACCCCATGGACTGCAGCCCACCAGGCTCCTCCATCCATGGGATTTTCCAGGCAAGAGTACTGGAGTGCGGTGCCATTGCCTTCTCTGGTGGATAGGACTACGTTTGCTTAACCCTGATTTGATGGTGATGATGGTTCCAGGATGTCTTTTGGTTTCATATCCAACTCTTCTGTGCCTAGAATATACCACCCCCTGTGCTTGGTCCACTTCCCCAACACTGGGCTTTCCTGGTAGCTCAGGTGGCAATGAATCCACCTGCAATTCAGGAGACCAGGGTTCAATCCCCATAGTATCCAGGATGAATTCAAACAGTCACCTTTCAGAAATGGTGCTGAATGTATAGTCACCAGCCTCAGTGTCTACACTGTGTACTCCACCTGATTTTCTCTGTTCAAAAACTGAGGTTTTCCTTCCTGGAGAGGCAAGATGAAAGTCAATATCCTTTCCTGCTTTACCTGAAATGTGGTAATTGCTATCCACTGAGGTCAATGTCTCTCTAAATTAGGGCTGAGGCTGGCTCTTGTCATCCATCCTATTGAGCTGGAAGAGGTGGACTCAACCAATTTGGCTGAGAATCTTCAGATAGTGGTATCAGTCATCCTCAGATCTGGAAGGATGGTCTGAGACAGGTGAGAACCAGGATGGGCTGTGGTCACTTTCTGAACCCTTGTGAGAGTCTGCCTCCTCACATTTCATTTTGAAAAATTTTAATCTTACAAAAAGTAGAAAGAATGATAAATTTAACTTCTGTGTATCCTTCACTTAGTATTTGATAACATTTTGTCTATCAGTATTCTTTAAATAAACTTCTCTGCTGTATCAGGCGGTATCTGTCTCCAGTGATCAGGGACTTCAGCTAAGAGACTATAAACAGAAAATTCGCAGAAGGAAAACAAATAATATGTAAACATGTGAAATATGTTAAACATTTCCTCTTGAGAATATAAATTCTTTGGACCAGCCCAGCACCCAGCACCTAGCAAGGCGACAGTAGAGGCGGGCAGCACCTGACTGACTGCTGTGAACACCAAGGCCTGATGGACAGGCTGGGGCCGGACCAAGAAGAAAGAAGCAAAAGCTTTGGGCACCGTTGTCCTGGGAACTAGAGGGCTCCCGCTCTTACTCTCGTTCCCTGTTCAGCATGGCAACCACTGGTAGAACAGGAATGGTTTGGCCCACTGGGTGCATGGTGGAGGAGTTAAATAGGCCAGAAATTGCAGGGCCCAAGACTCCCGACCAAGCCAGGCTACAGCAAAGCTCCTCCACGCTCATCTGTAGAGCTGATGAGAGCTCTCCCTCACAAAGGAGAGTATCCCGAGTGTGCTGTGTGGCCAGATTTGGTTAACCAACAGGAAAAGACAACATGGAAAAGGCAAATATTTATACTGACCTGGATATCTGGCAACAAAGGCCCAAAACTGATTCTGGAGCCATTTTTTTTTTTTTTTTTTTCCCTTGCTGCTGTTATAAAGTACAACAAACCTGATAGCTTAAACCAACACGATCTATCATCCTCCAGTTCTGTAGGTCAAAAGTTCAACACACCTCTCCTGGGCTTAAAATTAAGCAGGGTTGCTTTTCTTGCTGGAGACTCTGGGACATTCCATGAGCTTACCTTTGCCAGCTTCTAGAAGTTGCCTGCATTCTTTGACGCATGGCCTCTTCTTCACCTGCAAAGCCAGCATGCTGCAGCTCTCTGATTACGCTTCTGTAGTCACATCTCCCTCTGACCACAGTCAGGGAAAATTTTCTGCTTTTAATGACCTCTGTGTTTATACTAAAGACAGTGAAAGTAAAAGTGAATTCACTCAGTCGTGTCTGACTCTTTGTGACCGCATGGACTGTAGCCTGCTAGGCTGCTCCGTCCATGGGATTCTCCGGGCAAGAATACTGAAGTGGGTTGCCATTTCCTTCTCCAGGGGATCTTCCCGACACAGGGTTTGAACCTGGGTCTCCTGAGCTGCAGGCAGACACTTTACCTTTACACTAGGCTGACCCCAGTCATCTCTGATAATCTCCCCATCTCAGGGTTCCTAACCTTAATCACACCTGCAAAGTCCCTTATGCTATGTAAGGAAACATATTGAGAGGTTCCAGGAATTAGGCTATAAACATCTTTTGGGGGGATGAAGGAGACATTATTCTCCCTACCACAAGGTGTGTTATGGAGAAAAGTCTAGCATTGTTAATGGTAAGTAGGCAGTTCTGTATATAATGACATGGAAAATATCTATGATATATTGTGAACTAGAAATAAACATGTTCAGTAAGTATTTATAGTATGTCCTAATTTTGTAGAATTTCCATTGTTCCCAATAAATGCTGAATGAATTCTCTCTAAGCCACCCCCACTGCCAAAGCTGGCTTCTGGGGGCAGATGGTGGAGCCTACCTCACCCCTCAGCTCTCAGGGTATTGGGTGGCAGCCGGGGTGGTTTTGCTGTCATTGGTCATTAGATTTTTGGCTAATTTGACAAATGATTAGTTGTCTTTTAGCAAACCCATTTGTGGCAAATTGATCTAACAATGATAGTAACAATGATGACAATAAATAATGAAATAAAAAATGATCACAGATTCACCAACCGTCTATTTACTGGCTCCCTCCTTTGCACCTAGACTGCTCCTACTCTGTGTTTGATGGCTCTTGTGTTTGATGTGTATTCATCCCTCGCATTTTTGTCCTGTTCATTTTGTTTTAAATTTCTGATTCTTCACTGGACAATTCTTTCTTCACAGTCCTGTTTAAGGAGAAGTGTTTAGAAAAGTTCAAGAAACCAGAAAGTAGAGAGGAAAGAATCTGATGCAGGTATAGGAGGGGGTGGCCAGAAAGGGCCACACAGTCTGATTGGTCAGAGGCAGGTGTCAGTCAAGCAAGCTGGAAAGTGGGAAGGTGGGGTTTAGAGGAATTTGCCGAGAGGGAAAAAGGACATTTGCAGGAGATTCTTAATTTTTGAGAGTGCTGCATGGAATCCCAGGCAAGATAGAAAATCCAAGTTGGGATTCTACAGTTTGGGGTAGGTTCTGAGATGCAGACCCAACAGCCTATGAGGGGAAGAGACCCAAGAAAGGAGGCTGTGCCAGTAACTCAGTCACTGGTGCAGTAGTCCCCAGGCTTGGTGCCTAAGCCTTGGCTCCTGGGGTTGTCCTATGCCCCTACGCTGTTGGGGGGCCTTGGCTTTAGCGTTTAGCCAATGCTGCTCTTGATCCAAGCTGAGGACTGAGGCTAACTCTAACTCCATTTACGCTTTTAGTGGACACTGAGTTCTGAACACCGAATAAGAGCAGGCTCTGTAGTTATAATTTAAAAATTCATCACCTTCCAAACTATATACAATATTCCAATATATCCACGAAGGCATGGGCAGCAGAGCTTAACTGCTTCCTGAGGGGAGGAGAGTGAGCGGCAAGAGGCACAGGAGGGTGCTCTCACCTTCACTCGGTGGGCCTCTGTCTCCATTTTGGCAGCAGACCCACATTCACATACAGGAACTGTAATTAAAAATAAAAAGAAGTCAATACTTGATACATTGTGGTTACTACTGTTTATAGCTCTGCACTGCTTGATTTATTTAATACCCAGTTGGTATGATTTTCCAATGAGATCACATTGGCAGTTGGAAGAGTGTTGTGGTTACAAACAAGCTTGTGGGCAGAGATTCCTCAGCAACCAGATCCTTCATCTATCTCAAGTTTAGTCTGCCCAGGTAACTCTCCCTCAATTAGTGATAACAGTACTTGGTTTCCCAGGATCCTGCCAGGTTTTTGCCCTCTTTTCTATGGCTTCTGACTTAGTAACTCTCAGCACACAAAACAACTGCCCTCTGTGTCCCATTTCCTTTGGATCTGTTGCCTGTTCTATAACAGCACAAACCTGAGAATTCAGTCAGAATGAACACCTTAGGTGGCTGCTAATAAGTTAATTTATTAGCAGGAGCAGCGGCTCAGAGGAGTTACCCCACGTCCAAGTTCAGGAGCGATGGCAAGAGAAGATACCCCATGTCCAAGGTCAGGAGTGGCGGCGTGAGGAGATATCCGACATCCAAGGTAAGGAGCAGTGGCTGCACTTTGCTGGAGCAGCCATGAAGAGATACCCAACATCCAAGGTAAGAGAAACCCAAGTAAGATGGTAGGTTCTAAGAGAGGGCATCAGAGGGCAGACAGACTGAAACCACAATCACAGAAAACTAACCAATCTGATCACATGGACCACAGCCTTGTCTAACTCAATGAAACTAAGCCATGCCATGTGGGGCCACCCAAGATGGTCATGGTGGAGAGGTCTGACAGAATGTGGTCCACTGGAGAAGGGAATGGAAAACCACTTCAGTATTCTTGCCTTGAGAACCCCATGAACAGTATGAAAAGGCAAAAAGATAGGTCACTTAAACATAAACTCCTCGGGTTGGTAGGTGCCCAATATGCTACTGGAGATCAGTGGAGAAATAACTCCAGAAAGAATGAAGGGATGGAGCTAAAGCAAAAACAACACCCAGTTGCGGATGTGACTGGTGATAGAAGCAAGGTCTGATGCTGTAAAGAGCAATATTACATAGGAACCTGGAATGTTAGGTCCATGAACCAAGGCAAATTGTAAGTGGTCAAAAAGGAGGTGGCAAGAGTGAACGCTGACATTCTAGGAATCAACGAACTAAAAAGGACTGGAATGGGTGAATTTAACTCAGATGACCATTATATCTACTACTGTGCACAGGAATCCCTTAGAGGAAATGGAGTAGCCATCATAGTCAACAAAAGAGTCCGAAAAGCAGTACTTGGATGCAATCTCAAAAACAACAGAACAATCTGTTTGTTTCCAAGGCAAACCATTCAATATCACGGTAATTCAAGTCTATGCCGTGACCAGTAATGCTGAAGGAGCTGAAGTTGAATGGCTCTATGAAGACCTACAAGACCTTGTAGGACTAACACCCAAAAAAGATGTCCTTTACACTATAGGGGACTGGAATGCAAAAGTAGGAAGTCAAGAAACACCTGGAGTAACAGGCAAATTTGGCCTTAGAGTACAGAATGAAGCAGGGCAAAGGCTAATAGAGTGTTGGCAAGGGTAAGCACTGGTCATAGCAAACACCCTCTTCCAACAACACAAGAGAAGACTCTACACATGGACATCACCAGATGGTCAACACCGAAGTCAGATTGATTATATTCTTTGCAGCCAAAGATGGAGAAGCTCTATATAGTCAGCAAAAACAAGACCGGGAGCTGACTGTGGCTCAGATCATGAACTCCTTATTGCCAAATTCAGACTTAAATTGAAGAAAGTAGGGAAAACCACTAGACCATTCAGGTATGACCTAAATCAAATCCCTTATGATTATACAGTGGAAGTGAGAAATAGATTTAAGGGACTAGATCTGATAGAGTGTCTGAAGAACTATAGCCAGAGGTTCGTGACATTGTACAGGAGACAGGGATCAAGACCATCCCCAAGAAAAAGAAATGCAAAAAGGCAAAATGGCTGTCTGAGGGGGCCCTACAAATAGCTGTGAAAAGAAGAGAAGAGAAAAGCAAAGGAGAAAAGGAAAGATATAAGTAGCTGAATGCAGAGTTCCAAAGAATAGTAAGGAGAGATAAGAAGGCCTTCCTCAGCAATCAATGCAAAGAAATAGAGGAAAACAATAGAATGGGAAAGACTAGAGATCTCTTCAAGAAAATTAGAGATACCAAGGGAACATTTCATGCAAAGATGGGCTCGATAAAGGACAGAAAGGGTATGGACCTAACAGAAGCAGAAGAATTAAGAAGAGGTGGCAAGAATACACAGAACTGTACAAAAAAGATCTTTGTGACCCAGATAATAACGATGGTGTGATCACTCACCTATAGCCAAACATCCTGGAATGTGAAGTCAAGTGGGCCTTAGGAAGCATCTCCACAAACAAATCTAGTGGAGGTGATGGAATTCCAGTTGAGCTATTTCAAATCCTGGAAGAGGATGCTGTGAGAGTGCTGCACTCAATATGTTAGCAAATTTGGAAAACTCAGCAGTGGCCACAGGACTGGAAAAGTTCAGTTTTCATTCCAATTCCAAAGAAAGGAAATGCCAAAGAGTGCTCAAAGTACCACACAATTGCACTCATCTCACATGCTAGTAAAGTAATGCTCAAAATTCTCCAAGCCAGGCTTCAGCAATACGTGAACCGTGAACTTCCAGACGTTCAAGCTGGTTTTAGAAAAGGCAGAGGAACCAGAGATCAAATTGCCAACATCTGCTGGATCATGGAAAAAGCAAGAGTTCCAGAAAAGCATCTATTTCTGCTTTATTGACTATGCCAAAGCCTTTGACTGTGTGGATCACAATAAACTGTGGAAAATTCTTCAACAGATGGGAATACCAGACCACCTGACCTGCCTCCTGAGAAACCTGTATGCAGATTAGGAAGCAACAGTTAGAACTGTATATGGAGAAACAGACTGGATCCAAATAGGAAAAGGAGCACGTCAAGGCTGTATATTGACACCCTGCTTATTTAACTTATATGCAGAGTACATCATGAGAAATGCTGGGCTGGAGGAAGCACAAGCTGGAATCTAGATGCTGGGAGAAATATCAATAACCTCAGATATGCAGATGACACCACCTTTATGGCAGAAAGTGAAGAATAAAGAGCCTCTTGATGAAAGTGAAAGAGGAGAGTGAAAAAGTTGGCTTAAAGTTCAACATTAAGAAAACTAAGACGATGGCATTTGGTCCCCTCACTTCATGGCAAATAGAAGGGGAAACAGTGGAAACTGGCTGACTTTATTTTTCTGGGCTCCAAAATCACTGCAGATGGTGATTACAGCCATGAAATTAAAAGACGCTTACTCCTTGGAAGGAAAGTTATGATCAACCTAGACAGCATATTAAAAAGCAGAGAC
>NW_011494785.1:11982916-11987497 GCF_000754665.1 Bison bison bison
GTGTTCATTGGAAGGACTGATGCTGAAGCTGAAACTCCAATACTCTGGCCACCTGATGCGAAGAGCTGATTCATTTGAAAAGACTCCGATGCTGGGAAAGATTGAGGGCAGGAGGAGAAGGGGACGACAGAGGATGAGATGGTTGGATGGCATCACCAACTCAATGGACATGGGTTTGGGTGGACTCTGGGGGTTGGTGATTGCTGGGAGCCGGCATATTGCATATTGAGTGCATATTGCATATTGAGTGCAGCACTTTCCACAGCATCATCTTTCAGGATCTGGAATAGCTCAACTAGAATTCTATCACTCCATGGCAAAGGTCATGAGGAAGGAGGCTCGGCATATGCAAAGGCGGGATCAAGCCTCAGGATTCCCCCTGGAAATTCTCGAGCATCTACCCCCAAACCAGAGTCTGCCTACTTTCTGCTTTGTGCTTTCACCTACACCTCTGACTTTACGGGGGTCTGTCCCCCACTACCTCTCTCTGAAAAAAGAGTTAGCTTACAGCTCCAGTTAATAATTCCTGGGTGTGACAGTGTTTCAACCTACAAACTCCTTTGGAAATCCTCTAGCCTGCCTGAATAGGTTTTTTCTGGCCACATGTGATTGTTCAGAGCCTCCCAACTGTGAGAGGCAGGAGATGTTCTAAACTGTCTAAACACAGATTCCTTTGAGTAGTTAAAAGATTGATTAGAAATTGTATTGGTGAAGGGTTTTTCACTTATTGGGCCAATGTTTGCTGCTAAGTCTCCATACTCCTTTCCTACTGTGTCCTTGGCAGTGTATTGATTGATATAATGGATGTATAGAAATGTAAGTAGTAGCCTCAATGTTTGTAACCTTGGACCCTTGAGTTAATTCTTTCCTTGATTGAGCACACCTCACCTTTGCCCTATAGGAATGCAGCTTTGTCCAATGCTTTTTTGGAGGCTGGTGCCTGACTTTGGAATAATCACCTTTAGAGAAAAGTAAGTTTCTTAAAATGTTAACAGGCCTCCTGGCCAGAAGATGATGTAAATCACCTGAACTTTTGCATATGATAAGTTTGAAAGCCTGGCTTCGATTAGAACCAGGAACTGTTGTCCTTGCATGACTCCACCTCTTCCCCCATTATCCTCTATGCATAACTTAAGGTATAAAAACTACTTTGGAAAATAAAGTGCAGGCCTTGTTCACCGAAACTTGGTCTCCCCATGTCGCTCTCTCTCTCAAATTCTGGCTGAGTCTCCATCTGGAGCGCAGAACCCGCCATGCTTGCTAATTATGCCTGGGCTTCTAAGATCCGACCGGGGAGGCCTCAGTGTCTCCTCTCCTTCGGGAGAACGGAAGGACGCCTGCGGCCTACGTAAGTGGTGCAAACTTCTTGTCTTGAAGTTTTATTGGTCTCCAGCGTAAACCAAGCTACTCAGCCTCTTTTCTCCACTGAATTTTCCTATCCTCATTCTATTACTTTTTATATCTTTGATAAATATCTAAATAAATAGGTCACCTATGCTGTCTCTCCTTCGAATACCCTGGATCAGCCGGGGCTGGACCCCGGCAGGTGATGTACAGGGAGGCCTGGCGTGCTGTGGTTCATGGAGTCATAAAGAGTCGGACATGACTGAGCGACTGAACTCTCCTGAATAAATTAGTTATTGTGCTGATTTCAACTCTAGGTTGGTATCTCCTGGTTGGTAACCTGGGGTCTTCTTATGCTTTATTTTTCCTTACAGTATTTACATTTGCCACAAAGCTTGCACTCAACTGACATTGCCTGCATTTAATAGAATTTAACATAAATGATTGAGGATTACCATCCCCCAAACAGACCTAATCAGGATGAATTTGTACGAAGGCAGCCATCATCAAACTCAGCAAGTAAAAACATTTAATGATAATTCTCTCTGCATTGCAGAATCCCTGGGGTTTTAATTTTCTTCTTCATAGTTTTTAGATTGTTCCAATTTTCTATCATATGTGTATAATACTTTTTATCTATGGCAGAAAAAAGTAAATGTGGCTTTAAAACAATACCCCAAACTACTACACATTGTGTTAATAGTTCCTGCTTCTCTGCATCATTCGTATGCTTTTAATTCTTGCCCTGAGCCAAGCCACCCAGTGAAACATTTCCTGTGAACCTTCTCAGAAGTGGTTTTCAAGTGGATATATGAAGCCTTTCAAATCACATGGGCTAGCACTTGAATCATAGCTCAGAGTGAACATGGACCAGCGTCTTAATTCTCTGAAACTGTCTCTTCATCTGTAAAAGGAAGACCTACCTTCTGGATTGTCATGTAGTTGGATCAGCAGCCTCCCAAACTTTAATGTGTTGACGAATCACCTGGGGGGTTGTTAAAATGCAGGCTCTGACTTAGCAGGTCTAGGATGGCCCCAAGGGTCTGCATTTCTAAGAGCTCCTAAGGCGGAGCTGAGGTTGTGCTGCATGAACCACACTCTGATGAGTGACACAACATCTGCCAGAGCCCGGGCACGGAAGTCCTAGCTGTGCTCGTTCCTCTCCTTCCAGGGCGCCTGGGTTTTCTGGCTGCTTGATGAGCCCGCCTCAGAGAAGTGCTGACTGAGATCTCTTAAGGTGAACCCAACTCACCTGAGCTTCAACCTATTCCTATTTTCTCCCCACTTCAATATCCTTACTTTGTTTTTTTCTGTTCAAGGACTTCATTCTTTTTTGGCCTAACAAAGATACTGGCACCTATGCTTTCAGGTTATAATTTTTAATTAATTACTTTATTTTTGGCTCTGCTGGGCCTTAGCTGCTGCGTGCAGGCTCTCTCTAGTTGCGTGAGCAGGGTCACGCTGCGGTTCTGAGGCGTGGGCTTCTCGTTGCGGTGACTTCTCCTGTTGTGGAGCATGGTCTCTAGGGCACGCCCGCTTCAGTAGTTGTGACCCAAAGCTTGCGCAATCTTCCCGGGCCAGGGATTGAACCTGTGTCCCCTGCGTTGGCAGGAGGATTCTTAAAACGCTGGACCACCAGGCAAGTCCAGATTATTTTTAAAAGGTTATTGAGGTATAATTGATATATGATAAATTGCACTTAGAGTATATGATTTAATAAGTTCTACAGTATGTATACACTTGAGAAACCATCATCATACTCAAGATAATAACATATCCATCACCTGCCCTAAGTGTCCTTAAGCTCCTTGATGCACCCTCCGACCCCTGGATACCAACCATCTGCTTCTGTTACATAGACTAGTCTGCCTTTCCTAGAATTCTAAATACAATGAATCATGCACATTTACTCTTTTACTATCTGACTGTTTATCTTTCAGCCTAATTATTTCGACCCTATGGATCATAGCTCGCCAGGCTCCTCTGTCCATGGGATTCTCCAGGCAAGAATACTGGAGTGGGTTGCCATTCCCTTCTCCAGGGGACCTTCCTGACCCAGTGATCAAACCCGCGTCTCTTATGTCTCCTGCACTGGCAGGCGTGTTCTCTACCACTAATGAAACCTGGGAAGCCTCATTTATTATCTCACTTTTTTCTTTCAGCCTAATTATTTCATCCATGGTATTGTGTGTACCAGTAACTCATGCCTTATTTATTGCTGATAGTGTCTCACCGTATGGATAGCTGCCATAATTTGTTTACCCATTTGCCTGTTGATGGAAGTTTGGCTTTTTTCCAATTTCTGATTGTTACCAATATAGCTGCTTTTAGCAGTTTTGTACAAGTCCTTGTATCGACATACACTTTCATTTTCTCTTGGGTAAACACCTAGAGTGGAGTGGTTGGGTCATATGGCCAGTGTATGATTAAGTTTACAAAACTTAATGTATTCTCCAAAATAGATGTACCATTTTACATTATCAACAGAAGAGTATGAAGTTCCATTTCTTCCACATTCTGGACAATATTTACTGTGAATAAACACAGTAAAAATTTTTTTAGGAAAGTCATTAGGGCCAAAAAAACCATTTCCATCATTCATCCTACTCATGGGAGATAACACTATTGAGAGAGTCATTTCCTAGGCAGGTTGATAAGAAGTCTAAGGGGTCTGGAATTCTCAAGGAGGAAGAAAAGACAAACTTTTCCTTCTCTACATTCCTTAGGATTATATAACAATAATGTATCCTGCCTGAGGACAGTCTCTGGATTAAACCTTCTGCCTAATTCTGTTATCTTAAAATGTAAATTATGGGAGTAGGTCTGGTGAGGTCTTTACAACCTCCAGACATTCTTTGGATTCATTGGAGAGTACATAACTTCATTGCTAAACTAGCAAGGGGGTACTCTTTCTGCCCCCTTCTGATGCCTATGTCAGAAGCTTTCTCTATCTCCTTTATACTTTAATAAAACTTTATTACACAAAAGCTGTGAGCGATCAAGCCTTGTCTCTGGCCCTGGATTGAATTCTTCTCCTCCGGTGGCCAAGAATCCCAGTGTCTTCCCGTGATTCAACAACAATCTTTCACTATTGAAAGGCCATCTTTGTAGATTTCCAGAAGTTTGCTCTCATAAGAGAATATAAAAAATTGAAAAAAGCACTTTTCTCTGTCTTCACTGCTTTTTAAAAAAGTGTTTTTAAAATAGATTTTCTTAGGGAATAGATCAGATTCTATC
>NW_011494785.1:11990110-11992719 GCF_000754665.1 Bison bison bison
CCCCAGGTCGCCAGCTTCCCCGGGATGTGGGGAGGGAGCCCCTGGCTCGCCCGGACGGTACCGCGTGGGTCGGGACGGAGTTCCTGGGTGCGGATGTGGTTCAGGGCGGGCGAGGTGGGGGAGGGATTCTCTTCCGCTGGTTCGCGGGGCTCTGGCTGCCCCCGCGCATCTCTGGAGTGGGGGGCGGGCTGGCGGGTCCCAGAGGGCAGGGTTGCGGGCTGCGAACGGGTGGAGACAACGCGTGGGCTTTGGGGGAGTCGCCGCCAGCGTATGTCGGCCAGCTGGCATCCTGAGGGCCTGGAGCTTCCAGCAGGAGCCGGGCAGGTTCACCTGCCCCTCTGTACTTTTCCCCAAATAAGGGACCAAACCAGAATGAGGAATTTTCTGGCGACTTTCGTGGAATGCCTTGATTCTCGTCGTTAATTCTCTTGTTCTCCTTACACTTCGCTTTTAATAATAATCATAGAGGTCCCCGTTGACAGCTGTCTGTCCCGCACTCTGTGCTGCGTCATTTAATTGTGAAAGGGGTCTGCGATGTAAATACGGTGCCTATCATCAGAATGTCACAAATGTGGAAAGGGAGGCTAAAAAGTTGAAGTAAGTTAACCCCGCAGGGGATCAGTCGCAGACAGTAGAACCTGACCAGAGCCTTGGCCGGGTGGTGCGCCCCTTGGGCAGTCACTGGTGCGTTTTTCACAATCTTCTGGGGTGAGATTCTAGGGAGCAAGCTGGGCGGGTATGGGCTGTGACCTTTGTTCACAAAGGGCTTCCTCCTTTGGCTCCTTGCCTGGTTCTTTCCAATATGAAGTGTGTCTCTACTTTCAGTTTTGAGTAAGTGAAGGTTTATCAGTCAGAAAGGTTGTAAAACTAGGGCTGAATAATCAACACACTTACCCAGGTTGTCAGGGACACTGTGTTTAGATACCTTCTAAGTACACTGAAGCTCGGATTTCTCTTTCATGTGAAAATGGAATTTAAAATTTATTTGCCAAAAAAACACATGATATCTGTATTATCACTATTATTGATATTTTGTTGTGGCTATAGAATTCTTTCAAAAAATAACAAGCAGACACTAAAAAGTATGTTCATTAGAAAATTTCCAAGATAATACATGCCTGGAAAATACACGGGGGATTTCTAGAAGACAGACAAAAAACATGTAAGTGTGATTCGCTTTGGGAGGAAGAGGTCTATTTTCTGCTCTTTCCCTGTGTAGGTTTTATTTCAGTCTGGGTATAAATTAAGTTTTCAGTTAAACTACAGAAGCTAAAATAACTCCCCCCAGTAAGTTAGGCCAGATTCAAAGTAGGCCTGTCTGATACACCGCCTCCTCTTCAGTTCAGTTCAGTTCAGTCGCTCAGTCGTGTCCAACTCTTTGCGATCCCATGAACCAAGCACGCCAGGCCTCCCTGTCCATCACCAACTGCTGGAGTCCACCCAAACCGATGTCCATTGAGTCTGTGATGCCATCCAACCATCTCATCCTCTGTCATCCCCTTCTCCTCCTGCTCTCAATCTTTCCCAGCATCAAGGTCTTTTCAAATGAGTCAGCTCTTTGTATAAGGTGACCAAAGTATTGGAGTTTCAGCTTCAAAATCAGTCCTTCCAGTGAACACCCAGGACTGATCTCCTTTAGGCAGAACTGGCTGGATCTCCTTGCAACCCAAGGGACTCTCAAGAGTCTTCTCCAACACCACCATTCAAAAGAATCAATTCTTCTGTGCTCAGCTCTCTTTACAGTCCAACTCTCACATCCATACACGATCATGGAAAAACCATAGCCTTGACTAGACGGACCTGTGTTGACAAAGTAATGTCTCTGCTTTTTAATAAGCTGTCTAGGTTGGTCATAACTTTCCTTCCAAGGAGTAAGCGTCTTTTAATTTCATGGGTGCAATCACCATCTGTAGAAGTCAGCCACTGTTTCTACTGTTTTCCCTTCTATTTGCCATGAAGTGATGGGACTGATGCCATGATCTTAATTTTCTAAATGCTGAGCTTTAAGCCAACTTTTTCACTCTCCTCTTTCACCTTCATCAAGAGGCTCTTTAGTTCTTCTTCACTTTCTGCCATAAAGGTGATGTCATCTGCATATCTGAGGTTATTGATATTTCTCCTGGCAATCTTGACTCCAGCTTGTGCTTTTTCCAGTCCAGCATTTCTCATGATGTACTCTGCATATGAGTTAAATAAGCAGGGTGTCAATATACAGCCTTTTCCTATTTGGATCCAGTCTGTTTTTCCATATAGAGTTCTAACTGTTGCTTCCTGACCTGCATACAGATTTCTCAAGAGGCAGGTCAGGTGGTCTGGTATTCCCATCTCTTTCAGAATTTTCCACAGTTTATTGTGATCCACACAGTCAAAGGCTTTGGCATAGTCAATAAAGCAGAAATAGATGTTTTTCTGGAACTCTCTTGCTTTTTCCATGATCCAGCAGATGTTTGCAATTTGATCTCTGGTTCCTCTGCCTTTTCTAAAACCAGCTTGAACATCAGGAAGTTCACGGTTCACATATTGCTGAAGCCTGGCTTGGAGAATTTTGAGCATTACTTTACTAGCGCGTGAGACGAGTGCAATTGTGCGGTACTTTGAGCATTCTTTGG
>NW_011494785.1:11992819-11993972 GCF_000754665.1 Bison bison bison
TCACAGCATCATCTTTCAGGATTTGAAATACCTCAACTGGAATTCCATCACCTCCACTAGCTTTGTTTGAGATGCTTCCTAAGGCCCACTTGACTTCACATTCCAGGATGTCTGGCTCTAGGTGAGTGATCATACCACTGTGATTATCTGGGTCATGAAGATTTTTTTTGTCAGTTCTGTGTATTCTTGCCACCTCTTCTTAATATCTTCTGCTTCTGTTAGGTCCATACCATTTCTGTTTTTTATTGAGCCCATCTTTGCATGAAATGTTCCCTTGGTATCCCTAATTTTCTTGAAGAGATCTCCAGTTTTTCCCATTCTATTGTTTTCCTCTATTTCTTTGCATTGATTGCTAAGGAAGGCCTTCTTATCTCTCCTTACTATTCTTTGGAACTCTGCATTCAGCTACTTATATCTTTCCTTTTCTCCTTTGCTTTTCTCTTCCCTTCTTTTCACAGCTATTTGTAGGGCGCCCTCAGACAGCCATTTTGCCTTTTTGCATTTCTTTTTCTTGGGGATGGTCTTGGTCCCTGTCTCCTGTACAATGTCATGAACCTCCATCCATAGTTCATCAGGCACTCTATCTATCAGATCTAGGCCCTTAAATCTGTTTCTTACTTCCACTGTATAGTCATAAGGAATTTGATTTAGGTCATACCTGAATGGTGTAGTGGTTTTCTCCACTTTCTTCAATTTCAGTCTGAATTTGGCAGTAAGGAGTTCATGATCTGAGCCACAGTCAGCTCCCAGTCTTGTTTTTCCTGACTGTATAGAGCTTCTCCATCTTTGGCTGCAAAGAAAATAATCAATCTGATTTCAGTGTTGACCATCTGGTGATGTCCATGTGTAGAGTCTTCTCTTGTGTTGTTGGAAGAGGGTGCTTGCTATGACCAGTGCATTCTCTTGGCAGAACTCTATTATACTTTGCCCTGCTTCATTCTGTACTCCAAGACCAAATTTGCCTGTTACTCCAGGTGTTTTTTGACTTCCTACTTTTGCATTCCAATCCTCTGTAATGAAAAGGATATGTTTTTTGGGTGTTAGTTCCAGAAGGTTTTGTAGGTCTTCATAGAGCTGTTCAACTTCAGCTTCTTCAGCATTACTGGTTGGGGCATAGACTTGGATTACTGTGATATTGAATGGTTTGCCTTGG
>NW_011494785.1:11994142-11994300 GCF_000754665.1 Bison bison bison
GTTTGCTGATTCCTAGCCTGTTGATGTTCACTCTTGCCATCTCCTGTTTGACCACTTCCAATTTGCCTTGATTTATGGACCTGACATTCCAGGTTCCATTTGTGATATTCTTAGGAAAAAACCCAGTGAAACAAACACCCTACCCCCTACCCCACCCC
>NW_011494785.1:11994400-12002540 GCF_000754665.1 Bison bison bison
GCCCCCCCACACATGCACACAAACCTGCCCATCTCCCTCAAAGGGGAAATGCCAGGGGGGTGAAAATGTGCTTTCACTACTGTAGTAGTATGTACAGTACAATAACAAGTTATTAGAAATTCAAATGCACAGAGGTTTCTGATTTATCTTCACTTTCAACTGTGGAAAAATATCAGGGCTTCATTGTATTTCCAACCTACCTCTTGGTACAACTGGGGACATTTTCTTTGATAATAGGATGTTTCTAGAGAGATACATCTGATCACAGTGGCCTGGCTAATAGAGAAATGGAGTTTATAATATTTTCTTTCTACATTCCCATGAAGTGTCTAGACATGCATTCCATTAGCAAACCCCCTGTTCTGTAGCAACATATAATATCGTCAACCTGGCAGAGTATGGAAGTCACTTGACCATGCTCATTAAAAATGCAGATTCCACTGTCACATGCATGACTCCACTTGGTCCTAATGGAGAGTATGATGTTTCCCGTTTGCCACAGTCCTCACTCTTCCCTGTTGTTCTTACCCAGCCCAACCCACTCATCTGAGGTGTTTTCCAGCCCCTGTAGGTGCTTCACTTTTGTTTCTTTGTTGTCTGGCTCCTGAAATCAGGTGCACATTCAGATAGAGATTTGTCATATACACTCTAGACATGATGAACAGGTTGTGTTCTGTAGAAATATACTTTGGGTTGACTCTGTTAGGAACCTGAGCAAGCAGGTAACAGTAGTTACACCTGCCATTTACCAAGCAGCTGCGCTGTACAGGGCTCTGTGCTAGGCACCTATTGAGAAGTCTGGTGGGTGTGCATCTAGACAAGAGACCAGGAAGAAAGAAGTCAATGTGAGGCAAATAGTTGACGGGGCTGAAACGGTATAATCAGGGAGTGTTTTGATGTGGCCACTCTGGAGGGTGTGTGACGTGAGAAATGAAGCTCGATCAGTAGACTGGGGCCAAATCATGTAGACTCTTGAGTGATATAGATTCTGTGTGCTGAGGAGCCATGAAGCCTTCTTGAGAGCCTCCACACACAATTCTTAAAAGATACAGCACAATGTCCATTGACAGAAAAAGATGTTACTAGAAATCTGCTAGAAAAAGCCTGGAAGACATGTGCAGGGGAATTATGTTGGAAAGATACTAAGTCGTGGTGTATCCCACAAACTGGAGGTGGCCTTTTGCAAAAATGGAAGGTCATTTGGCCCGAGGGAAAGTGGAATTGGGAGAAATGGGGGATCCAATATAAACATTTGGTGCCTGATCTAGCTTTAGACCAAGGTAGCCCCAAGTGGAATACTCTGCAATTTCATCTGTCTTTCCCTGCCGCTCCTCAGGTCCTCCAAAGATTCAAGTGTACTCAAGACATCCACCAGAAGATGGAAAGCCAAATTACCTGAACTGCTATGTGTATGGGTTCCATCCACCCCAGATTGAAATCGATTTGCTGAGGAATGGGGAGAAGATTAAATCGGAGCAGTCAGACCTGTCTTTCAGCAAGGACTGGTCTTTCTACCTGCTGTCCCACGCTGAGTTCACTCCCAACAGCAAGGATCAGTACAGCTGCCGAGTGAAACACGTTACTTTGGAACAACCCCGGATAGTTAAGTGGGGTAAGTTTTCAAGTTCTTTGGTTAACCACTGACAGTTGTATCTGAGCACAGCTGCGGCATATAGCTGCTTTGATATAAAAACATCTGCATACTGGGATTATCAGGGAATGTTATTAAACCTCTGCGTAGTGGCACCCTCTGAGAGAGCTGGGCACAGTGTGGTCGCTGAGAACACTGGCTTCCCTGCAGTGAGAGCGGGGAGCAGTAGCACGTGCACAGGCACTCCCAAGGCTTCTTCCCTGTGGCCTCCTTGGCTCTCCTGACAGCCTCGGGCACACCCAGGACCAAGGAGGGTCTCCGGAAGGCACGGGCCTTGTGTGCAAGCCCTGCTATGGTAGGGCCCTCCAACCCTGGCATCCTCCAGTTCTCTGGATGGCTTGGGATCTCAGGCTGGTAGGAAAGGTCTAGGTTTTTCTTCACAGGCTCTTCTGCCATCTTTGTTTATAACAATTTTAGACTTTTGTAGTACTCAGTATTTCAGAAGTCAAACTTAACTGTTTCCTTTCTCCATTTTCTTTTCCATAGATCGAGACCTGTAAGCAACACCATCGAGGTGGGTTTCTAACCTTAAGAAGCTCTATTGTAATATCAGTATCCTGGGGACCATTACAGACAGCTCTAATATGATAAGCCTCACAGTCTGGAAGACATTAATCAGGGTAACAATTCAGCAGGCAGAGAAGAATCCCATGGGGTCGCATTCCCTGCCCCTGGGAGCAGGGGAGATGAGGAAGGCTGTAGTCCTGGGTGTGGCTTTCCCAGCATCACTAACGCTCTAAAGGGAGGACAGAGGAGCTGCAGGTGTGGGGTTACAGGCAGAGGCAGCTGTTACCCACAGCACCTGCAAGTGTTTGCTCTCCTGCCATTTCCATGTTGGGCATCTCTGGGCCTTCAAAGGTGAACTGTCCCTCCCTTTGCGTGGCAGCTCTTTGCTAGATAGCCTGAAGAGAAGAGTGACATGGTTCTGCAGAGACACCATTCCTAAGTGTCTGGGCACTGTAGTTGGGTCTTGAAGCTCCCAGTCCAATAGAGGAGAGAGGTGGAAACAAGATTGTTGTAACTCAGTGTAAAGACACTGTAACAGATGTGTTGCAGCTCTAGCACCTAACTCTAGCAGCATGAAACGGAGGGATTGGACTTCTCGGCCACTTCAGGTGGAGGCCAGAGGCAGATAATCCAGCTTTTCTGGGAAATTTTATTACTCAGTGTATCTTGGCATGGAAAACCTATTCAAATTTCCTATTGCACTGTAGGACAGGGAGGTTAATTTGCAAGAGCATCAGAGAGTTTGGCTGACCTGCCCAGCATCACACAGTTACTAAATGTTAGAGCGAGGATCTGAACTCTAATACCAGCACTCTCTTGTCTAAGGTTGTAGGAGAACCAATGGGATAAACTAAATGGTTTGCAAAATCACCTGCAGTTTTATCAACAGAGATTTATACAGTGAAAGTTAGATAAGTTTGGTGGTGCTGTGATCTAAAATAAATGTATTTATTATTATTCCTTTTCTCTTTTTTTTTCAGATTTGAACATTCTTCATTTAGTATAATATCTGGAAAATTCTGTTTCCCTGCTCTTTAATACTGATATGCTTTTATGCTTTATGCACATAATCAGAAGTCATATTCATGTTACCACAAATACCTTCTTTATAATTTTACCTTGGGTGCTACATGTCCATGTTTGACCTTCCTAGGCAGGTGTCTGCAGTGAAGGTGCTGGCATCTTAGAGGTGGGGAAGACAATTTCAGATTTAACATCAACATCTGGGTGTCTTCTGCATACAAAACTGGGTAATAAGATACTTATGCACGTTAAAGTAAGCCTCCAATTTTGTAACTTTGGTTACAATTTTGGGAAAATTTTGGAAAGATAATTTTTAGAGTTATGGAAATTTGTTAATTTTTAGAATTATGGAGATTGTAGATGAAGCATCTTGCCATATAAAATTTATATGTTATCTCCTATATCTGTTAGAAACTTGGTTGTGCCTGGTTTCACTATATATGTTGTTTCACTAAAACAATGGTAAAACATTGTATGCAGCTTCTCAAAGGAAGAACAGCTGACTTCTCAATGTCAGTGGGATCCAGAACATAGCATAGAAAGTCATCATGAATGTGATGAAACAACTTCCTACCTAAAATTCTCTATTCAATAAAAATCTTTAAAAAAAAATGACTGCATGATAAACATTATTAGATAACTAAGATTGCTGCGCCTGTCAGATCCTCACTAAGCATCTAAATGATACATTTGAGGCAGAGGGAAGGCCTAGTGAGAGAAAAGGGAGAGTAATAGAAATGTATCAATTTTGTAATCTAAATATAAAATAGTAATGGTTGGTAAAGTGGTTAGAAAAATAAAACACAATAACCTAAGTGTAGAAAGAGTAAACAATGTTAAAGTATTTGATGGACTTTTTACCCTGAAGGGTAAAGTTACAGACTTTTTGGTAATTTAAATATGTACAATATATTTTTGGGCTGTCCTCAAAAAGAACATAGGCTGAATGTTTAATATCCAACTAGAAGATGGCATAGGAGCTTATGGAGTGGTAGTAATGTTTTTTTCCAATACTCAGTGAATTTATCATAAAAAACTCATAGCTGGGGAAAAAGGCAAATTTACTTAGACTTATAAAGGTTTTCTTAATATACATAAGCAGACACATGCACTCATTAATAGAAGTCTATTATAGGTATTTTACAGGTAAAATCAGAAATAAGGATCTTTCCTGAAGTTACACCATAGAACTTCCCTGGTGGCCCAGTGGCCAAGACTCTGTGCTCTCAGTGCCACAGTGAGAATTTGTACGCCTCAACCGAAGTCCCACATGCTGCAACTAAACACCAGAGCAGCTAAATAAGTAAATACTTTAAAAAAATAAAAAAAGATGCCCACTGCCCCCTTTGAGTGATGTTATACTAGAGGTCCCAGCAGCAAATCAAGACAATGAAAAAAAGTAAAAAGAATAAATATTTGAAGAGAAGAAACAAAATTGTATTACTTTGATGCTATATATAGATTATATAGAAATGTCAATAAGATATAAAAGATAAATTCTCTTATTAATCCTAATAATAAATTTGCTGGACAAAAACATAAAAATGCATTTCTTTGTACTGGTAACAAAGTAAATTAAAAATATGTAATTTATAATAGCAGTAGACATAGTACTTAGATATATATAAATGGGCTTCCCAGGTGGCGCTAGTGGTAAAGAACCTGCCTGCCAATGCGAGAGACTTAAGAGACATGTGTTTGATCCCTGAGTCAGGAAGATCCCCTGGAGAAGGGCACAGGAACCCACTCCAGTATTGTCTGGAGAATCCCATGGACAGAAGAGCAATTTATGATAGCAACAGACATAGCACTTAAATATATATAAAATAGATACGCTATATATGTTCAAATAGTGTTTAAATGCACATGCCGATATAAAGCTAACAAAAGATGTCAAGCTTTTAATGGAAAAAGTATAATGTTTTATTGAAATAATGACAAAAAATGAGAGAGTAAGGTTATGGATAGGGAGATTAAGTATCCTAAAGACATAATTTTTTCCCAACCTGATATATAGACCTACTGTAATTATTTTAAAACATTTTAATAGGTTTTCATGATACTTGACAAGTTGATCCTAAAATATGGAAGAGGGTTAATGGAGGGAGAAAGATAAAGATGCTCCTGAAGAATAATAAGGTGAGAGATTTATAATTAAAACAGAATGGAAATGACTCAGGATGGATCAAGACCAACGAACAGAATAGAGCCCAGAAACAAACTTGTGAATACACGGAAACTTGATACACAAGGCATTTCAGATCAATCGTAAAAGGAAGGGCTTTTGAAAAAACATGGTGCTGAGACAAATGGCTATCAATATGTGGTGGAAAAATAAGTCCCTACCTCACACTATGGGCTTCTCTGATGGCTCAGTGGTAAAGAGCCCACCTGCCAATGCAGGAGACATGGGTTGGATTCCTGGGTTGGGAAGATCCCTTGGAGAAGGAAATGGCAACCCACTCCAGTATTCGTTCCTGAAGAATTCCGTGGACAGAGGAGCCTGGCGGGCTACAGCCCAATGGCATCGAAGAGTCAGACACGACTTAATGACTCAACAACAACCACCTCACACTATGCACAACTGTAAGTTCCATCAGAAGAAGAGCTAAATACCAAACAAAAATTTTAAACACAGGAAAAAAACCCCCATTTTTATGACCTCAACATAGAAGTCACAAATTATATGCATATAGCTAAAGACTGATTGATTAATCTCATGCTTTAGAACTACAATACAATTAGACTCCATAAAAAAAGTAAAAAGTCAAGTCACAGATTTGAATATATTTGCCATACCTAAAACAAAGGATTTGTATCTAGAATATATCACACTACAAACCAATACAGTATTATATATAATAAATTAATGGAGTATGTATATACATAATGCAAATTAAAACCCATCATACCATCAGAATGACACAAGCTTTAAAAATCTGGATATGCCAAGTGTTGGGAAAAACATACCCTAAGGAGAACTCATTACATTGCTGGTGAGAGCATAAACTGATAAAACAACTTTGGAAAACTAGAGTATTATGTAGTAAAGTTAAATATGCACATGCCCTATGACCCAGCATTTCTACTACCAACATAGAGAAAGTCTTGCACAGGCACTGAAATAGGTGTAAAAAACAGTTTATTCTGCAACACTCTTTCTAATGGCAAACAACTGGAAACAAAGCTGGATAAAAAAGATATATTTAGACAATGGAATGCTATACAGGTTGAAAATGAAAGAATTGTCCAAATGTCCTTATAAAAATGAACATGGATGAATCACAAAAAAAATGTTAGTGAAGAAAATCCAGCAAGTTCCCCCAAAATATCTACAGTGATTCCATTGTATACAAAATTAAGCACTGCCCAAAAGTAAATAGCATTATTTATATATATGTTTATATGGAGCAAGTAAGATAAATAATTGTTGTAGTGTTATTTACAAGAACTAAGACAAGGAAGCGACCTAAATGTCCATCGGCAGATGAATGGATAAAGAAGAGACAGTACATATGTGGGCTTCCCTGGTGGCTCAGATGGTAAAGAATCCATCCGCCTGCAATGTGGGAGACCTGGGTTCGATCCTGGGGTTGGGAGGATCCCCTGCAGGAGGGCATGGCAACCCACTCCAGTATTCTTGCCTGGAGAACCCCTATGGACAATGTAGCCTGTCCACGGGCTTCAAAGAGTTGAGCATGATTGAACTACTAAGTACACACTACACACACACAATGGAATATTACTCGCCGTTAAAAAGAATGAGATACAGGGTAGGAAATGGCACCCGCTCCAGAGTTCTTGCCTGAGAAATCCCATGGACAGAGGAGCCTGGTGGGCTACAGACCATGGGGTTGAAAAGAGTTGGATATAACTTAGCAACTAAACCATCATCATATTTCTATCAGTTCAGTTCAGTTCAGTCACTCAGTCGTGTCCGACTCTTTGCGACCCCATGAACCATAGCACGCCAGGCCTCCCTGTCCATCACCAACTCCCGGAGTTCACTCAGACTCACGTCCATCGAGTCAGTGATGCCATCCAGCCATCTCATCCTCTGTCATCCCCTTCTAATGTAAGTCTGGGAATATACATTCCAGTTCATTAGAAGCGGGTATTTTTTGATGGTAGTTTTAACAGGTGATTTACATTTTTATCTTTATTTTTACCTATGTTGTGTGAACTTTTCATAAGGGATACGAACTTTATAATTTGAAAAAATAAGCTAAGTGGAAAAGTTACTTAAAATACCAAACAGAAATTGCTGTAAAGAAACCAAAAGGAAAAAACAAAAACAAAGCCCCAGTTCTGCTGGCACCAGCATCATGGTCCAAAGGTTAAGTCCACATTCTTTTTCTTGGCACCAAAGTCCTTCACAGGCTCTTTGAACCCTCTATGTGAAATAGGTTGCTTTTCTGTAATCATAATCTATCCAAGGTATATGAACCAGAATGTCTGAACTCTTTGAGAAAAGAATTTTCCCCAGACCAGCCCAGCACCCAGCACCTAGCAAGGCGACAGTAGATGCGGGCAGCACCTGACTGACTGCTGTGAACATGGAGGCCTGATGGACAGGCTGGGGCTGGACCAAGAAGAAAGAAGCCGGAGCTTCGGGCACTGTTGTCCTGGAGACTAGAGGGCTCCTGCTCTCTGCATGGCAACCACTGGTAGAGCAGGAGTGGTTTGCCTCAGTGGGTGCGTGCTGGAGGAGTTGAACAGAAATGGCAGTGCCAGCTGGGCCTACATCCCCGGGGCTGCCTCAGCTCAGCCGGGGCCATGGCAGGAGGAGAGCGCCAAGGCTCCTGACCAAGCTGGGGCCCAGCAAAGCTCCTCCCCTCAGCTGCTGGGCTGCTGAGAGCCCTCCCTCATAAGGAAAGTATCCCAAATGCGCCGTGTAGCTAGATCTAGTTAACTAACAGGTAAAGACAACACAGAAAAGGCAAATGTTTACACTGAGAT
>NW_011494785.1:12002640-12006804 GCF_000754665.1 Bison bison bison
AGGCTCCTGGCAACACATGCCCGAAACTGTATGATTCTGGAGCCGTATGAATGTTTTTGTTTTTTTCCTTGCTGCTGTTATAAACTACCACAAACCTGATGGCTTAAAAAATACAACCTATCACCCTACAGTTCTTTAAGTCAGAAGTCCAACACCAATCTCCTGGGCTTAAAATTAAGCAGGGCTGCTTTTCTTGCTCGGAGAAGGCAATGGCACCCCACTCCAGTACTCTTCCCTGGAAAGTCCCATGGACGGAGGAGCCTGGTGGGCTGCAGTCCATGGGGTCGCTAAGAGTCGGACACGACTGAGTGACTTCACTTTCACTTTTCACTTTCCTGCATTGGAGAAGGAAATGGCAACCCACTTCAGTGTTCTTGCCTGGAGAATCCCAGGGACGGGGGAGCCTGGTGGGCTTCCGTCTATGGGGTCGCACAGAGTCGGACATGACTGAAGTGACTTACCAGCAGAAGCTTTTCTTGCTGGAGAGTATAGGATATTCCATGTGCTTACCTTTCCCTGATTCTAGAAGTTGCTCACATTCCTTGATCCATGACCCCTTCTTCACCTGCAAAGCCAGCATGCTACAGCTCTCTGATCATGCTTCTGTAGTCACAACTCCCTCTGACCACAGTCAGGGAAATAAATTTCTCTGCTTTAACGACCTCTGTGGTTATACTGAGCCTATCCAAATCATCTCTGATAATCTCCTCATCTCAACGTCCCTAACCTTAATCACACCTGCAGAGTCCCTTATGCTATGTAAGGTAACGTATTGAGAGGTTCCAGGAATTAAGCTATAAATATCTTTTTTAGGGTATGGGGGGGAGGCATTATTCTCCCAACCACAGAAACGTCTATTATTGTTCATGATAAGTAGGCAGTTCTCTATATAAAGATCTGGAAAATATCTGATATATTATGAACTAGAAATCAGCAAGTTCATTAAATATTTATAGAATGTCCTAATTTTGTAGAATCTCCATTGTTCCCAATAAATGCTGAATGAATTCTCTCTGACCCACCCCCCACCCATCATATCCTGGCTTTTGTGGGGTAATGGTGGGGGCTACTTCATCCACTCAGCTCTCAGGGTATTGAACAGCAGAGGGGAACGTCCCACCTCAGTTTTGTAGTCATTGGTCATTAGATAGATTTTTGGCTAATTTGATAAATAAAAAGTTGTCTTTTAGCAAACCCATTTGTGGCAAATTGATCTACAGTTAAAACCATAATAGACAATGATAACAAATAATGAAATAAGGGAAAATGATTACAGACTCATCACACTTCTACTTACTGGCCCCTCCTTTGTACCTACACTGGTCCTACTGTGTGTTTGATGCCTCTTGTATATACATCTCTGGCATTTTTTTCCCTGCTTGTTTTAAATTTCTGATTGGTTACTAAACAATTTTTCCTGGTTTCTTCACAGTCCTGTTTAAGGAGAAGTGTTTAGAAAAGTCCAAGAAACCAGAAAGTAGAGAGGAAAGAATCTGATGCAGGTTCAACATAGGAGGGGGTGGCCAGAAAAGACCACACACTCTGACTGGTCAGAGGCAGGTGTCAGTCAAGCAAGCTGGGAAGTGGGAAGGTGGGGCTTAGAGGAATTTGCCGAAAGGGAAAAAGGACATTTGCAGGCGATTCTTAGTTTTTGAGAGTGCTACATGGAATCCCAGGCAGGATCAAAAAATCCAAGTTTGAATTCTGCAGTTTGGCGTAGGTTCTGAGATGCAGACCCAAGGGCCTATGAAGGGAAAACACCCAAGACAGGAGGCTGTGCCAGTAGCTTAGTTACTGGTGCAGTGGTCCCCAGGCATGGTGCCTAAGCCTTGGCTCCTGGGGTTGTCCCGTGCCCCACAGTGACAGGGAGCCTTGGCTTCAGCATTTACCTAACCTCACTCCACATCCAAGCTGAGGACTGAGGCTAACTCTAACTCTCTTTATGCTTTTAGTGGACACTGAGTTCTGAACAGCTAATAAGAGCAGGCTCTGTAGTTATAACTTAAAAATTCATCACCTTCTAAATTGTATACAATATTTCAATATATCTATGAAGGGATGGGCTTCCTAGCTGGCACTAGTGGTAAAGCACCTGCCTGCCAGTGCAGGAGATGTAAGACACACAGGTTAGATCCCTGGGTCAGGAAGATCCCCTGGAGAAGGAAATGGCAACGCACACCAGTATTCTCGCCTGGAGAATCCCATGGACAGAGGAGCCTGGTGGGCTACAGTCCACAGGGTTACAAAGAGTCAGACACAACTTAGCATGCAGGCAAATGAAGGGATAGGCACCACAGCTGAACTGTTTCCTGTGGGGAGGCGAGAGGGAGGAGCAGACACAGGAGGGCAACTCTCACTTTCACTCAGTAGACCTCTGAGTTATTGCATTTTGGCAGCAGACATCCATCATGTATTGGAATTGTAATTAAAAATAAGAAGTATTCAGTACTTGCAACACTGTGGTTACTACTCTTTAGTTTTGTACTGCTTAATTTATTTTATACCCAGTCAGTATGATTTTCCAATGAGATCACATTGGCAGTTGGAAGAGTGTGGTGGTTACACACAAGCCTGTGGGCAGAGATTCCTCAGCAACCAGATCCTTCACCTGTCTCAACTTTAGTCTGCCCAGATAACTCTGTCTCAATTTGTGATAACAGTACTAGGCTTCCCGGGATTTTGCCAGGTTTTTCTAGTCCTTGGTATGGCTTCTAACTCTCAGGAAACAACACTCCCCTCTGTGTCCCATTTCCTTTGGATCTGTTGTCTGTTATATAACAGCACAAACCTGAGAATTCAGTGAGAATGAACATCTTAGGTGGCTGCTAATAAGTTAATTACTGTGCTGACTTGAACTCTAGGTTGGTATTTTCTGGTTGGCAGTCTAGAGTCTTCTTCTGCTTTATCCTTACAGTATTTACATTTGCCACAAGCCTGTACTCAACTGACATAGCCTGTATTTAATGGCTCAGACAAGTAAGGATTCTACCTGCAATGTGGGACACCCAGGTCAATCCCTGGGTTGGGAAGATCCCCTGCAGGAGGACATAGCAACTCACTCCAGTATTCTTGCCTGGAGAATTCCATGAACAGAGGACCTTGGTGAGCTACAGTCCATGGGGTCGGACACAGCAACACTCACTCATTCAATGGAATTATCAGGCGAGTGTATCCTCCTCGGTTCTGTCTTGTCATAACAAAGATTTGGAGTGATGGACATGAAAGCCCTCAGCGCGTCACAGCTCTCAGGTCTTGGACAGACTGTGTTATAGCTCTTAGACAAATTAGTGTTATAGCTCCATTTTATTTAGAAAATAGCAAGGGACTCCATCCTCGAGGTGTGAGGGCATGCCGACCCAAAGACGTGAAGGGAAGAGAGTGGGGGAAGGTGCCAGAGTGCGGGAGAGAGAGAGAGCGCACTTTCGCTCCTCTTTTTATGTTTTTCCTCCCCATGGGCCTGCCCTATGTAAATTGGGCTAGCCAGGAGTGCTGTTTGTTCTACCTGAGGTCCTCATTCCGGTCCTCGGAGCTTCTTTTGACCTTCCTTTGTTCTATTTTCAAGGGCTTTCCCCTTCCTTGTCTTTTAGCCACCACTATTTTGGACTCCTGTTTCCTAGTCTAACTACCTAACAGAATTTAACACAAAAGACTGAGGATTTCCAGCCCCCAAACAGATCTAACCAGGATGGAATTTTATTTTTTTATATGAAGTAGAGTTTATTTACAATGTTGCGCCAACCTTTGCTGTACAACAAAGGGATTCAGTTATACACGTATAGACATTCTTTTGAGCAGGCAGCCATCTTTAAGCTCATTAAGCCGATTAACGATAGTCCTCTGATGTGCAGAATCACTGTGGTTTTAAGTTTCTTTATAGTTTTTAGATTGTTCCAATTTTCTATCATATGTGTATAATACTTTTTATCTATGGCAGAAAAAAGTAAATGTGGGTTTAAAACAATACCCCAAACTACTACACATTGTGTTAATAGTTCCTGCTTCTCTGCATCATTCGTATGCTTTTAATTCTTGCCCTGAGCCAAGCCACCCAGTGAAACATTTCCTGTGAACCTTCTCAGAAGTGGTTTTCAAGTGGATATATGAAGCCTTTCAAATCACATGGGCTAGCACTTGAATCATAGCTCAGAGTGAACATGGACCAGC
>NW_011494785.1:12007320-12009596 GCF_000754665.1 Bison bison bison
CTTAGCTGCTGCGTGCAGGCTCTCTCTAGTTGCGTGAGCAGGGTCACGCTGCGGTTCTGAGGCGTGGGCTTCTCGTTGCGGTGACTTCTCCTGTTGTGGAGCATGGTCTCTAGGGCATGCCCGCTTCAGTAGTTGTGACCCAAAGCTTGCGCAATCTTCCCGGGCCAGGGATTGAACCTGTGTCCCCTGCGTTGGCAGGAGGATTCTTAAAACGCTGGACCACCAGGCAAGTCCAGATTATTTTTAAAAGATTATTGAGGTATAATTGACATATGATAAATTGCACTTAGAGTATATGATTTAATAAGTTCTACACTATATGCTGCAAGGAGAGCCAACCAGTCCATTCTAAAGGAGATCAGTCCTGGGTGTTTATTGGAAGAACTGATGCCAAAGCTGAAACTCCAATACTTTGGCCACCTCATGCGAAGAGTTGACTCATTGCAAAAGACTCTGAACCTGGGAGGGATTGGGGGCAGGAGGAGAAGGGGATGACAGAGGATGAGATGGCTGGATGGCATCATCGACTCGATGGACATGAATTTGAGTAAACTCCGGGAGTTGGTGATGGATAGGGAGGCCTGGCGTGCTGTGATTCACAGGGTCCCAAAGAGTCGGACAGGACTGAGTGAACTGAACTGAACTGAACTGAACAGTATGTATACACTTGAGAAACCATCATCATACTCAAGATAATGACATATCCATCACCTGCCCTAAGTGTCTTTAAGCTCCCGATGCACCCTCCGACCCCTGGATACCAACCATCTGCTTCTGTTACATAGACTAGTCTGCCTTTCCTAGAATTTTAAATACAAAAAATCACGCACATTTACTCTTTTACTATCTCACTTTTCCTCTTTCAGCCTAATTATTTCAGCCCTAAGGATCATAGCCCACCAGGCTCTTCTGTCCATGGGATTCTCCAGGCAAGAATACTGGAGTGGGTTGCCATGCCCTCCTCCAGGGGAATCTTCCCAACCCAGTGATCAAACCCATGTCTCTTATGTCACCTTCACTGGCAGGAGTGTTCTTTACCACTAATGAAACCTAGGAAGCCTCATTTATTGTCTCTCTTTTCTTTCAGCCTAATTATTTCATCCATGGTATTGTGTGTACCAGTAACTCATGCCTTGTTTATTGCTGATAGTGTTTCACTGTATGGATAGCTGCCATAATTTGTTTACCCATTTGCCTGTTGATGGAAGTTTGGCTTTTTTCCAACTTCTGATTGTTACCAATATAGCTGCTTTTAACAGTTTTGTACAAGTCCTTGTATCGACATACACTTTCATTTTCTCTTGGGTAAACACCTAGAGTGGAGTGGTTGGGTCATATGGCCAGTGTATGATTAAGTTTACAAAACTTAATCTATTTTCCAAAATAGATGTACCATTTTACATTATCAACAGAAGAGTATGAAGTTCCATTTCTTCCACATTCTGGAAAATATTTACTGTGAATAAACACAGTAAAAATTTTTTTAGGAAAGTCATTAGGGCCAAAAAAACCATTTCCATCATTCATCCTACTCATGAGAGATAACACTATCAAAAGGCCATGTTTGTAGATTTCCAGAAGTTTGCTCTCATAAGAGAATATAAAAAAGAAGTAATTGAAAAATGCACTTTTCTCTGTCTTCACTGCTTTTTAAAAAAGTGTTTTTAAAATAGATTTTCTTAGGGAATAGATCAGATTCTATCTTGTAAGAATTTTAAGTATTACAGTATTTGTCTGTGATGTGGTAACAAAGACTATAGAAGTTTCCACTAGCTCTCCTTCTTCCTGTACCCCCAGGGCAGTAGAAAATAATTCAACACTAACATTACAGGCCTTCAGTGCAGTTCAGTTGCTCAGTCCTGTCCGACTCTTTGCCCCCCATGGACTGCAGCACACCAGGACTCCCTGTCCAACTCCCAGAGTTTACTCAAACTCATGCCCATTGAGTCGGTGATACCATCCAACCATCTCATCCTCTGTCGTCACCTTCTCCTCCCACCTTCAATCTTTCCCAGCATCAGGGTCTTTTCAAATGAGTCAGTTCTTTGCATCTGGTGGCCAAGGTATTGGAGTTTCAGCTTCAGCATCAGTTCTTCCAATGAATATTCAGGACTGATTTCCTTTAGGATGGACTGGTTGGATCTCTTTGCTGTCCAAGGGACTCTCAAGAGTCTTCTCCAACACCACAGTTCAAAAGCATCAATTCTTTGGCGCTCAGCTTTCTTTATAGTCCAACTTTCACATCCATACATGACTATTGGAAAGACCATAGCTTT
>NW_011494785.1:12011546-12014668 GCF_000754665.1 Bison bison bison
CCCCAGGTCGCCAGCTTCCCCGGGATGTGGGGAGGGAGCCCCTGGCTCGCCCGGACGGTACCGCGTGGGTCGGGACGGAGTTCCTGGGTGCGGATGTGGTTCAGGGCGGGCGAGGTGGGGGAGGGATTCTCTTCCGCTGGTTCGCGGGGCTCTGGCTGCCCCCGCGCATCTCTGGAGTGGGGGGCGGGCTGGCGGGTCCCAGAGGGCAGGGTTGCGGGCTGCGAACGGGTGGAGACAACGCGTGGGCTTTGGGGGAGTCGCCGCCAGCGTATGTCGGCCAGCTGGCATCCTGAGGGCCTGGAGCTTCCAGCAGGAGCCGGGCAGGTTCACCTGCCCCTCTGTACTTTTCCCCAAATAAGGGACCAAACCAGAATGAGGAATTTTCTGGCGACTTTCGTGGAATGCCTTGATTCTCGTCGTTAATTCTCTTGTTCTCCTTACACTTCGCTTTTAATAATAATCATAGAGGTCCCCGTTGACAGCTGTCTGTCCTGCGCTCTGTGCTGCGTCATTTAATTGTGAAAGGGGTCTGTGATGTAAATACGGTGCCTATCATCAGTTCAGTTAAGTTCAGTCACTCAGTTCGTGTCCCACTTTTTGCGATCACATGAACCGCAGCACGCCAGGCCTCCCTGTCCATCACCAACTCACCAACTCCCGGAGTCTACGCTAACCCTAACCCTTGAGTCTGTGATGCCATCAAAGCATCCTCTGTCGTCCCCTTCTCCTCTCGCGCTCTATCTTTCCCAGCAGCATGGTCTTTTCAAATGAGTCAGCTCTTCCCATCAGGTGGCCAAAGTATTGGAGTTTAGCTTCAACATCAGTCCTACAAATGAACACCCAGGACTGATCTCCTTTAGAATGGACTGGTTGGATGTCCTTGCAGTCCAAGGGACTCTCAAGGGCCTTCTCCAACACTACAAGTCAAAACCATCAATTCTTTGGCGCTCAGCTTTCTTTATGGTCCAACTCTCACATCCATACATGACTACTGAAAAAACCATGGCCTTGACTTAGACGGACCTTTGTTGACAAAGTAATGTCTCTGCTTTTTAATATGCTGTCTACGTTGGTCATAAAGGAAGGAAAGTATGACCAGCCTGGAGAGCCTATCATCAGGATGTCACAAATGAGGAAATGGAGGCTGAAAAATTAAAATAAGTTAACCCCGCAGGGGATCAGTGGCAGACAGTAGAACCTGACCAGAGCCTTGGCCGGGTGGTGCGCCCCTAGGGTAGTCACAGGTGCTTTTTTCACAATCTTCTGGGGTGAGATTCTAGGGAGCAAGCTGGGTGGGTATGGGCTGTGGCCTTTGTTCACAAAGGGCTTCCTCCTTTGGCTCCTTGTCTGGTTCTTTCCAATATGAAGTGTGTCTCTACTTTCAGTTTTGAGTAAGTGAAGGTTTATCAGTCAGAAAGGTTGTAAAACTAGGGCTGAATAATCAACACACTTACCCAGGTTGTCAGGGACACTGTGTTTAGACACCTTCTAAGTACACTGAAGCTCGGATTTCTCTTTCATGTGAAAATGGAATTTAAAATTTATTTGCCAAAAAAACACATGATGTCTGTATTATCACTATTACTGCTATTTTGTTGTGGCTATAGAGTTCTTTCAAAAAATAACAAGCAGACACTAAAAAGTATGTTCATTAGAAAATTTCCAAGAGAATATATGCTTGGAAAATACACGGGGGATTTCTAGAAGACAGACAAAAAACATGTAAGTGTGATTCGCTTTGCGGGGGGTGGGGGGTGGTGGTGTCTATTTTCTGCTCTTTCCCTGTGTAGGTTTTATTTCAGTCTGGGTGTAAATTAAGTTTTCAGTTAAACTACAGAAGCTAAAATAACTCTCCCCAAAATGCAGAAGCAGTAAGTGGCTAAAGCCAGATTCAAACCCAGACCTGTTGGATATACCTCCTACTTTTGGAAATTACTATTGTGATACCCTTGCAAACCCGCCCCCTGCACAAACCTGCCTAGCTCCCTCTAAGGGAGGATTCCAGGTGGGATGAACCTGTGCTCTCAATACTGTAGTATGTATTATGGTCTAGTTATTAGATCCGCCTGCAATGCGGGAGACCTGGGTTCGATCCCTGGGTTGGAAAGATCCCCTGGAAAAGAGAAAGGCTACCCACTCCAGTATTCTGGCCTGGAGAATTCCATGGACTCTATAATCCATGGGGTTGCAAGGAGTCGGACATGACTGAGCAACTTAACTGTTACTTATTAGAAGCTCAAATGTAAAGAGGTTCTGATTTATCTTCACTTTGAACGATGGGAAAATACCAGGGGTTCATAGTATTTCCAGTCCAGCTCTTAGTGGGACTAGGGATCTTTTCTTTGATGATTGGATGATTCTACAGAGAGACATCCAGTCACAGTGGCCTGGACTCCTCCTCTGTACCTCCTGGACATAGAGGATGAACTGACCTTTGTAATCATGTCCCCTGAGTGTATTTGTATTTGGATTATATACATATATTTATATCAGTCTGTAAATTTAGTAGCATTAACAGTTCACTTAGAAAAATATATATAGCTTATAATATTTTCTTCCACATTCTCATGGAGGGTCTAAACATGCATCTCATTTTGGAATCCACCTGTCCTGTAGCAATATGTAATATTCTCAACCTGGCAGAGTATGGAAGTCAGTTGACCATGCTCATTAAAAATGCAGATTCCACTGTCACATGCATGACTCCACTTGGTCCTAATGGAGAGTATGATGTTTCCCGTTTGCCACAGTCCTCACTCTTCCCTGTTGTTCTTACCCAGCCCAACCCACTCATCTGAGGTGTTTTCCAGCCCCTGTAGGTGCTTCACTTTTGTTTCTTTGTTGTCTGGCTCCTGAAATCAGGTGCACATTCAGATAGAGATTTGTCATATACACTCTAGACATGATGAACAGGTTGTGTTCTGTAGAAATATACTTTGGGTTGACTCTGTTAGGAACCTGAGCAAGCAGGTAACAGTAGTTACACCTGCCATTTACCAAGCAGCTGCGCCGTACAGGGCTCTGTGCTAGGCACCTATTGAGAAGTCTGGTGGGTGTGCATCTAGACAAGAGACCAGGAAGAAAGAAGTCAATGTGAGGCAAATAGTTGACGGGGCTGAAAC
>NW_011494785.1:12014768-12015290 GCF_000754665.1 Bison bison bison
TTCAGAATTTTCCACAGTTTATTGTCATCCACACAGTCAAAGGCTTTGGCATAGTCAATAAAGCAGAAATAGATGTTTTTCTGGAACTCTCTTGCTTTTTCCATGATCCAGCAGATGTTTGCAATTTGATCTCTGGTTCCTCTGCCTTTTCTAAAACCAGCTTGAACATCAGGAAGTTCACGGTTCACATATTGCTGAAGCCTGGCTTGGAGAATTTTGAGCATTACTTTACTAGCGCGTGAGACGAGTGCAATTGTGCGGTACTTTGAGCATTCTTTGGCATTTCCTTTCTTTGGAATCGGAATGAAAACTGACCTTTTCCAGTCCTGTGGCCACTACTGAGTTTTCCAAATTCGCTGACATATTGAGTGCAGCACTTTCACAGCATCATCTTTCAGGATTTGAAATACCTCAACTGGAATTCCATCACCTCCACTAGCTTTGTTTGAGATGCTTCCTAAGGCCCACTTGACTTCACATTCCAGGATGTCTGGCTCTAGGTGAGTGATCATACCACTGTGA
>NW_011494785.1:12018514-12038718 GCF_000754665.1 Bison bison bison
CTCTCCTGCCATTTCCATGTTGGGCATCTCTGGGCCTTCAAAGGTGAACTGTCCCTCCCTTTGCGTGGCAGCTCTTTGCTAGATAGCCTGAAGAGAAGAGTGACATGGTTCTGCAGAGACACCATTCCTAAGTGTCTGGGCACTGTAGTTGGGTCTTGAAGCTCCCAGTCCAATAGAGGAGAGAGGTGGAAACAAGATTGTTGTAACTCAGTGTAAAGACACTGTAACAGATGTGTTGCAGCTCTAGCACCTAACTCTAGCAGCATGAAACGGAGGGATTGGACTTCTCGGCCACTTCAGGTGGAGGCCAGAGGCAGATAATCCAGCTTTTCTGGGAAATTTTATTACTCAGTGTATCTTGGCATGGAAAACCTATTCAAATTTCCTATTGCACTGTAGGACAGGGAGGTTAATTTGCAAGAGCATCAGAGAGTTTGGCTGACCTGCCTAGCGTCACAGTTACTAAATGTTAGAGTGAGGATCTGAACTCTAACACCAGTATCCTTTTCTTTAATGTTGTTAGTGAACCAGTGGGATAAACTAGTAGGTTATGCTCTTTTAATTTATTTGGAAAATCTCCTGCAGCTACTACTGTTACCAAGAATGATTTATATACAGCACAAGTTAGATAAGTTTGGTGGTGCCATCTGTAATCTAAATAAAATAAATGTATTTGGTAATAACCCTTTTTTTCTTTTTTTCCCCCAGGTTTGAAGATGCCTCATTTGGGTTGGACTAATTCCAAATTCTGTTTTCTTGCTTTTTAATACTGATAGACTTTTATGCTTTGTGCACATAAATAAGAAATTGTATTGATGTTACCACAAACATCTTCTTTTAATTCTCTTTGTGCCTGCGTTTCCCTGTAGTGTGGTCTGTGTTGGCAGTAAGCCGCAGTGCAGGTGCTATGCTGGCATCTTAGAGGTGTGGAGGGAAGAACTCTGACGTCCAACATCAACATCTTGGTCAAGTAAAGTCTTCAGGGTGTTTTGCGCACAAATTGTAGTCAGATAGCTATGCGTGTTTAGAGTAAATCTCCAATTTGTAATTTTCCTTAGAATTTTGCAAAATGTTGTGACAGATATTTGTCGGAATTATTGGAAATATGTTATGGTGGATGGCATTTTTTCATATAAAATTATATTTCTTCTGTTGAGACATGGCTAAGCCTGTTTTCATTTTATTTTGTTTTACTAATTAAAATGTGGTAAAACTTGATGTGTATAGTACTTATTTTTAACTCCTCTTCTAATGCCTTTGTTCAAACAGGGAAGTGGTCTTCAGATATCATTTGGAGAAGAATGTAAACTCTTGATGTGTAGGGTTTTGCTCACAGTGAAAGGAGCATCAACAATTTGCATTTTACAAATGAGGAACAGCCTCCCTAAGAAGTTAAATAAGTAAAGGGTCTGTGGTCTGCTGGGAGATCTCGCTTCTGTCTTTTAACCAGAATTCTGTTCCCTGGGCTAAGGAATGAGGAATGTGCAGACTCTCAGAGGGAGCAGAAGTATCTGGAGGATTTTTTAGTAAGCGATATATCCCAGTGAAAAATACTAGACTTAAAAACCTCATAAGGCATAAATGAGGCATAGTTTATACTTGATGATCAGGTTTGTACATTTTTAAAAACTTGATGGTGAATTTGAGTTAGTGCTAGGTTCTGACAAGGTGAATAAAACTCAATACTGCTCTCAAATTGCCTTAGTGGGGGTGGAGACATGCACTTAAATAGTTAAAATACTTCCTGATAAGCAGTATAGCATAGTTATGTCCAAAGAACTCGGTGATAGGAGAATGTGTTCAGGGAATAAAAAACTTCTGGTAGATTGTACAGTAGTTCTGATTTATTTAAGGAACTCCTATATTGTTTTCCATAGTGATTGCTAATTTACATTCTCATCAACTATGTACTAGGGTTCCCTTTTCTCTAATATTTATCTATCTTTCTGACTGACTAACTTTCAATATGCAAAAACACAAACTTTAGGTAAGTGTTAGGGAGCCATTTGCTTGTGCTGAGTTTTCCTGGGTGGTGGTTCTTCCAGTTAAATGGGGCCTGAGTTAAGGAGGTAAAATGGTGAGATGTATAGAGGTGTGACAGGTGTGGATAACGCCAAACAGTGGTGCAAGGATGAAACGCGCACCCTGGATGCACGTTAGAATTGTAGGGTAAGGGAGTTAGAGAAGGCAGGGTTTGGAAAAAGAATGAGACCGACACTTTACAGGAACAGATCACCTTTAAGGAGGCAAGAAGGGGCAGCAGTCAGATTAGTGAGCTGCTGCCCTAACCCAAGAAAAAAGTAAGTATATATAGGCATATATGTGGAAAGCTACTGTCCCTTAAGGGGCCTGTTCTCCAAGGTTGTTCAGAGTAGTTTTCTCTTAAGTGGCTGGGGCAAGGAATTTTGGAGATCGGCCAGAGGCTGGACCAGCTGGGAGCTGGGTGTAATCAGCCTTAAAGTCCATTTTTTTCTTCAGGTGAGAGGGTTGTTTGTTTTGCATAGAATGGTGGGGAGGACCTGGAGGGGAGTTTTAATTCCTGGCTATTCTGAGCCATGTAACTTTCCTTCAAGAATTACCTATGAAACTTAAATAAAAAATACCAGCTCTAAAAATTAAAGCCTATTAAAAAAACCCACCACCTTCCCAAGCACCAATCCAGACCAACTAAATCACAATCTGTAAGTATGGAGCCCACATATCAGTAGTAGTATTTGTTTTTTTGCAGTTAAAGCCTTATTTTTTTTACAGCAGTTTCGGGATCTCAGCAGCACTGAGGGGAAAGTGCAGATATTTCCCATACACCTCGCACCCACACATGCGTAGCCACTATCAACATCCCCCACCAGAGTGGTGCATTTATTAAAACTGATGAACCTACAGTAACACCTCATAATCAACAAGGTTCATAATTCAAGGTTGTTCTTGGTGTTTAGTTCCATAGGCATAACCCAGATGAACTTTTTGGCCAACCCAATATCATAGCATGTATCCATCATTATACTGCCCTAAACTATGTGCTCTACCTATTAATTTCTGCCATCCCTGGAAATCATTGATCTTTTTTTCACTGTCTCCAGTTTTTCCTTATCCAAAATGTTATATCCAGAATCATGCAGTATGCAGCTTTTTCATATTGACTTTTTAGTTATATGCATTTAAAGTTCCTCCATGTCTTTTTTAAATGACTTTATAACTCATCTTTAAGCTTTGAGTAATATTACATTATCTGGATGTACCACAGTCTATCCACTCGTCTACTGAAGTACATTTTGGTTTGCTCCAAATTTGGGTAATTATGGATGAAGCTGCTATAAACAGCATGTGCAGGTTATTGTGGATGTAAGTTTTCACAGGATTTGCTTAAATTTTTACATAGTTCTTATGTACAGCCAAGGTTGAGACTCATTGAATTACATCATAAAAGGCTTTTTTGTTCCATGTCACTCAACAACTATTTTGTGAAAAGCTGCTTTGCTGGCTGATGTTTCAATGTAATGATACTTTGGAGCATGCTTTAGTCTCCCATTTCAGAAGAAGAGATTGATCGAAGAGGAGAAATACTGGAGCTTAATTATGCTTATTAACTATAACTGCAGTTGCAAATTAAAAAGTAATAAAGAATTAGATCTTATATTCTGACTTGGAAGAATACCCATGTTCTATGGCTGAAGCAGAAAAGCAGTTTCTAGAAAATATATATTGTAAGCCTTTATATATAAGTACATGCATTTTATATTTGTATCATACACCAAAGCCAGTCTGATAAGTAATGCCCTGCTCTGAATTATTATTCAAGGCAAGGATGAGGGTAAATAAAGAGAAAGCAAGTCATTTTCCTTAGTGTCAGCTGGTGTTTTTCAGAAACCATATGTACTCGGGGGAGTGGGGAGGGACTTGGGGGAGGGATGGGAGTTGGGATTAGAAGGGGAAACCCCAGGCTCAGACTCTGAGCAGTGGTGTTCCCCTCCTGCTGTTTACCGTGGCCAACAGTGAGGCCTGTGCCTTGCTCTTCTCAACACAGAGATGTGGCAGCTGAGCCAACCACCACCGACCATGGCCTGGCCAGATGGAAGGAGGGTAGGACCTATCAATACTGCCCACATTCTCCCAGGCAGAGAACTGGTCTCACTCCCGGCTAGGCTGGTGAAAGGGCCCAAGGAAGCTGTCGCTCAGTTTGGAGCAAACTGATTATTTGAAGAATTGTTTTGCTAATTGATATATAATTTTTTTTCTTTCAAGAAATTGATTTTATAATTGTTTTAAAATTGCCCCCCTTATCAGGTGGTGCTAGTGGTAAAGAACCTGCCTGCATTGGCAGGCAGGAGACATAAGACTCGAGTTTGATCCCTGGGTTAGGAAGATCCCCTGGAGGAGGGCATGGCAACCCATTCCAGTATTCTTGCCTGAAGAATCCCATGGACAGAGGAGTCTGACGGGCTACAGTCCTCAGGGCCACAAAGAGTTGAGCACAACTGAAGCGAGGGCACACATAACACACACATCATCAAGTAATGAAAATAAAAAGAAAATATTACAAACCTTTGTAATCTCTCATAACAGGTTTACCACCTTTTGGATCCCACTGGATTCTCTCAACCCATCATTCTCCATTTTATGTTACAGAGATCTTTGTTAAATAGATTCTCCTTGCATTTCCTTGTAATTTCCCACTTAGGAGAATTTAGAAAGATCCAAGAAACTAGAGAAAGACAGCACAGAATTGGATGTGAGTTTTAGAACTGCAGGACAGCCTGAGAGAACCCCATAACTTCACTGACCAAAGCAAGTGATACTGAGAAAAAGCTGTAAGGTGGGAGCTGTGACTTAAGGCAATAAACCATAGTAAAGGGAGAAAAAGCACCTGGAAGAGTCTAAAGAAACACAGAAACGCAGGTTAGAATTCAACAATTTTAACAGAACTGCTCTGCTGACCCAAGGAAACATCAAGAGATGAGACTGGGACTGTAACTTCGTGGTTTGTGGATAATATTCCTCAAGAATGGTGCTCAGATCTTGGCAACGTGGCAGTCATCCTGCTCATTCATTTCAGAGCATCAGTATTTACAATCTCAGGTATTCCATGCTGAGGTGCTACCTCTGATCCCATTTTTATATAGGCTTAAAACAAACCATATTAACCTTTTAACTTTTTTTCTCAGTCTCTCTAACCAGATTAACACCAACAAGAAAAGGTCCACAAATGTATACAACAATCTCTTAACGATATTTATCTAGGGGCAAGGGCCAAGATGTCAGGAGAACACGAAGACAGAGTTTAAAATATAATTCTACATACTTCTTTTATTATTTGAATGTATGTTCATAATTTTTGAAAAACAGAAAGTCTGTATAGGCAAAAGAAACCCAAAACCAACTTGTGAATTCCACCACCCAGAGATGATGTTCATTTTGGTATGATTAGTTTAAAAAAATATTTTTACTTATTTTGCTGCACCAACTCTTGGTTGTGGCACACAGGATCTTTGATCTTCACTGAGGTATGTGGGATGTAGTTCCCCAACCAGGGGTTGAGCCTTGGTCCCCTGCACCGGGAGTGTGGAGTCTAGCCACTGGACTACCAGGAAGTCCCTAGTGTGGTTAGCTTTTCAGGAGATTTTAACTTTTGTTCTATCTTTTAAAAATTGGTCATTGTTATTATTTTTAAATTTTTTGGAATAATTATTATATCTCACTTTGTTTCCACTGTCCCCAGTGAAAACATGGCATAAAGGGAAGCAGTACAGAGGGCTGGCAAATGTTCATTTCTAGTTTTTGTCAACAACTACTGTCCCAATATGTTTGGGCTGTCGCTTTTACTTATATTTCTTACATTTTAAACCAGGTAAAACTCAAGGCCTTTAATAAAATCAGCATTTTGTCTGTGATGTAGCCATCAAGATTTTGCCTCACTTTTTCCTTGAATTCTAGGCTTTTACCAAAAAAAAAAAAAAAAAAAAACCAAAAAACCCTGAAGACTAAAATTGGGGTCCCAGATATCTTAAAAGAAATAAAGTTATCTGTGAGTACCTTAATTGGAAATGTTATGCATTAAAAAATATTCTGATACTTCAGAGAGCACAAGAAGAGTTTAATAGAAAAAAAAAACCCAAGTAGTAAATGTAATTACAAATCACACTTTGATCACATATCAATTACTTAAGTGAAAGTCACTCAGTCATGTCCAATTCTTTGGGTCACCCCATGGAATTCTCCAGGCCAGAATACTGGGTGGGTAACCTTTTCCTTCTCCAGGGGATCTTCCCAACCCAGGGATTGAACCCAGGTCTCCCACATTACAGGCAGGTTCTTTACCAGATGAGCCACAGGGGAAGCTCAAGAACACTGGAGTGGGTAGCCTATCCCTTCTTCAGTGAATCTTGCCAACCCAGGAATCGAACCTGGGTCTCCTGCACTGCAGGCAGATTCTTTACCAACTGAGCTATGAGGGGAGCCCAAGTACTTACTATGCACTAAATTCCATATATCTCCTCTCATTAATTGGATACAGTTATTTATCTTCCTTAGTCCTCCACAACACAGATGATCACAAATTCTACAAAACTACAGCATATTAAGAAGCAGAGACATTACTTTGTCCACAAAGGTCCGTCTAGTCAAGGGTATGGTTTTTTCAATGGTCATGTATGGATGTGAAAGTTGGACTATAAAGAAAGCTGAGTGCAGAAGAACTGATGCTTTTGAATTGTGTTGGAGAAGACTCTTGAGAGTCCCTTGGACTGCAAGGAGATCCAACCAGTCCATCCTAAAGGAGATCAGTCCTGGGTCTTCATTGGAAGGACTGATGTTGAAGCTGAAACTCCAATACTTTGGCTACCTGATGGGAAGAGCTGACTCATTGGAAAAGACCCTGATGCTGGGAAAGATTGAGGGAAGGAGGAGAAGGGGATGACAGACGATGAGATGGTTTGATGGCATTACCTACTCAATGGACATGGGTTTGGGTGGACTCTGGGAGTTGGTGATGGACAGGGAGGCCCGCAGTTCATGGGGTTGCAAAGAGTCGGACATGACTGAGTGACTGAACTGAACTGAAGGAGATGTTATATTTCTATAGCACACAGGCCCAGCTGAAGATGGCAGTGATGTGCAATCTTCCCCTCCTCCATGGGCCACTTCCTCTTTTTACTGTTTTTCATTTAGAAAACAGAGAGGACTCTTGATGCCACATGATGCCATACTGTTACTTGAAGTGGTTTTCTAGGTATATTAAGCTGTCTGCAACTGTGTATACTATTTTCCTCATCTGAAGAGTCAGTGAATGTTTTACATATTGTTCTTGCAGAAGCAGGCCCTGAGTCAAGGATCTGGATGTATTAATCGTGGTGATTTAGGGCTTCCAGGAGAAATCAAAAAGGGCCTGGGGATGAAGGATAGGAAATGAGAAGAAGCCAAATGAGGGTGTGATTTCAAAAATCCTACACTCAACCTATGCCCATGGGAGCTCAGAACACAGGAGTGCACGTCAGAGATTGTCCTGCCTTGTAGCAAAGGAGCTGGGCTTAGGGTTAGTATTCCACATCAGCCTGGCTTTGCTTGGACGATGCCAGGAGTGTGAAGGGTGAAACAGAATGCCCAGGTACTTTCAGCTCACTCCAGTGCCTGAGGGTAATTTGCAGCCTAGGGGTAATGTGCACGTGCTAACTGATAGCAGCAAAATATGAAAAAGCTGGGGATGGACTCACAGACCGTGGGTGGGGCATCAGTTTGCTACTGTGGGTTTCCTGTAAACTTCCTCTGGGGGTACACAGCACATGTAATCACAAACTTCCATTGTAAATTATAAGTTTCTGACCATAAAGAAGGCAGAGTGCCAAAGAATTGATGCTTCTGAATTGTGGTGCTGGAGAAGACTCTTGAGAGTCTCTTGGACTGCAAGGAGATCAAACCAGTCAATCATAAAGGAAATGAACCCTGAACACTCATTGGAAGGACTGATGCAGAAGCTGAAGTTTCATTGCTTTGGCCACCTGATGCGAAGAGCCGACTCACTGGAAAAGATCCTGATGCTGGGAAAGATTGAAAGAAGAAGAAGGGGACGATAGAGGATGAGGTGGTTGGGTGGCATCACCGATTCAATGGACAAGAACTTGAGCAAATTCCAGGAGATGGTGAGGGACAGGGAAGTCTGGTGTACTGCAGTCTATGGGGTCACAAAGAGTTGGACACAACTTGGTGACTGAACACCAAAAACAAAGCATTAAAGTGTGAATGAATGCCACTGAACTCAGACTTGAGTTTAAACCCTAATTCCACAGATGGAATGGGAAAAGTCATTGTTACTGTCTTGATTCTCTGTCACCAAATCCATAAATAGGAGAGTCATCTTGACATCAAATGTTTACTCATTTATTTGGTCAATCATTCATTCAGTGAATATGGAGTGTCTACTCTGAGTCAGGTTCTGTTCCAGGGTTATTCTGAGAAGGGGATAGTGGTAAGAAGAGCTCCATAAAATGTAAAGCTCTAGGCAACTGCTTTATTTCCAGTGGTTATTTATTTTCACAGCTCACTAGAACACATAAAATTGCCTAAAACCACAGCAGGAGATACAAGGAAAAACTTCATACACAGCTGGTTGGGGGAAAAAAACCAACTAGAGCTGTTTCCAGAGTGTCTAGACCTGCCTCTGTCACAGTTCATCTTTTTTCAAATCTCTTAACATTTCCTATCATTGGTTTCCTTATCTGTAAAATGAACAGTTCTCAGCTACTAACCAGTGATTACCTGTTAGAGAGGCTTCAACTCCAATCGTATCTAGCACCTCCTGTTTATAACAACTGTTTAATGGTAATCTTTTTACTAATTTGATTATGAAAGCTAAGCAACTTAGTATGTGAATGCTCTAGCCTGGCTGCACTGGCTACTGTAAAGAACTGTCAGATGCTCGCAACTGGCCTAGGATCTCTGTCACCCATGACATTGATGACTGAGAATTGCATTATATGCATGGCTCCAGTTCAGATATGGTATCGCTTGCTGGGGTATGATTCTCTGAAATGGTGAAAAATCTCTAGGTAAAAAACCAAAAGCAAACAAACAAACAAAACCAAATACATATCTTCCTTTGAGTTCCCTGGTAGTTGCCTTCTTGGAAAATTCAGTGTATATGGGTCTGGCATAGTAAATGATCAGTAAATAATCAAGGAAAAAAATTAAAATAATTGAAAAACAAAACTCACTTCATCATGTGATTGTAAAGCCCAGATTACAAGCAGGGTTTTTAAAGATAGAGAGGAAGAAAGAAACAGAGTGCGTGTATACGCTGGGGTCCCTGGCTCAGCCCTTAAATATCCAGAGGGACCCCATCACCTGAACAAGCAAAGGCAGCCCTATTAATTTTCAAAACTTCTCCCAGAGAGACATACTGCCATTAGGAACCAGTTTTCCAGAAAGTGAGAGTTGCTAATCTAATGACTAGGGGGAAAAAGGAGAAGGCAATGGCACCCCACTCCAGTACTCTTGCCTAGAAAATCCCATGGAGGGAGGAGCCTGGTAGGCTGCAGTCCATGGGGTCGCTGAGGGTCAGACACGACTGAGCAACTTCACTTTCACTTTTCACTTTCATGCATTGGAGAAGGAAATGGCAACCCACTCCAGTGTTCTTGCCTGGAGAATCCCAGGGACGGGGGAGCCTGGTGGGCTGCCGTCTCTGGGGTTGCACAGAGTCGGACACGACTGAAGCGACTTAGCAGCAGTAGCAGCAGGGGAAGAAAAACAAACAAACAGGGCAACCAACTTGGCCCCTCCCCTTTCTCGGAAAACAGACTTCAGAGAAGACTCCGGACTGCGAAGTCCCCTTTCTAACCTGAAACAGCGCTTTCTGCCCGGAGACTTGTGACAAGCTACCACGGGCTTGGATTTTAATTGGGCAGTTGAGAAACTAAAACAGCGGGTTAAAAGGAGAGAAAGCCTGTGATTTCTGCCAACGGGATGGTGGGGATGGGGGCCCTGACTCTCGCTCCGTGACCTTGGCTCTGTTCTCTGGGCACTGCCGCCAGCCTGACACGCTCACCTGAGACCCCGCGCGCTCCCGCCCGCCCCGCGCTCTGCTTCTTCCGTGCAGCCCGGACCTCTGGCTCCTTGGTACTCTTTCCCCGCCCAGTGTAGCTAGGCACCTGGGCTCGGCTTGTTCAAGCTCAGTCTTGAGCAGACCCACAAGCCGCGGAGAGGCCAGAAACTGGCAGCTGCAGGAGCGCCGGCTTCCTGTTCTGTTCTCACAGGACAGCTACCAAGACGGGACAGGGAGAAACAGCAGACAACATCACGGTCCTTGATAGCTGCTGGGTGCGTGGGTGGGGGTTGAGGACGCTGGGCACTGCTTTGCAGGGCCGCCTGGTGTCACCCCCAGGGTTCTCTTTTCCTGGGCAGAGCGGAGGAGGGGCAGGCTGGTCACGAGGTCAGTGGTCTGTTGGGAGACAGGCGTTTGTGGGTCCAAGATAAGGACCGCCTGAGTCAGCAGGTTAGCGCTTAAAGTGGAGCGTTAAGCACTGGGCACTGTCCCCTTCTGGGCCCCCACCATTCTCCTCTGGGGCGCCACTCTTCCTCGCTAGCTTCAAGGACTTGTATCGGAATATCTCACACTGTTGTGCGTATCACTTCTGTGGCATCCTAGGTGTTTTTTTTCGTTAAAGCTTTATTGAGGACTAATTCACAAATCGTAAAATTCACCTATTTACAATGTTCTTCAGCGGGTTACAGTATATTCATGGAATTGTGAAACTATCTTCTCAATGTTAAAACATTTTCATCACCTCCAAAAAGAAACATTGTATCGATTAGCCATCACTACCCATTTCTCCCCAACCACTCCCAGGCTAAGGAAACACTAATGTTTCTGGATGGATTTGCCTATTCTTTATAAATCATATAAATGGAATCATACAGTACGTGGTCTTCTGTGACTGGCTACTGTCACTTGCTATAGTATTTTCAAAGATTATCCATTTTAGCAACTATTGGCACTTTATTTCTTTTTATTGCTGAATAATATTCCATTGTATATTACACTACATATTGTTTAGTCATTCATTAGTTAATGAGCATTTTGGTTATTTCGACTTTTTGGCTATTAAAAAATAATACTATTATCGACTTTTATATGCATGCATGAATTGAACTGATGTATGCTAAGTCATTTCGGTCGTGTCCAACTCTGTGTGGCCCTATGGACCGCAGCCTGCCAGGCTCCTCTGTCCATGGAGTTCTCCAGGCAAGAATACTGGAGTGAGTTGCCATGCCTTCCGCCAGGGGATTTTCCTGACCCAGGGATCGAACCTGCATCTCTCATGTCCCTTGCACTGGCAGGCAGTTTCTCACCACCAGCACCACCTGGGAAGCCCACCAACACGCATGTACAAGTGTTCAGTCCTCTTGGCTGGAGTGGAATTCCATCTAGAAGCGGAATTGCTGGGTCTTATAGTAACTATGTCTTTAACATTTTCAGGAACTGCCAGGCTGTTTTCCAAAGATGCCACACCATTTTACCTTCCCACCAGAAGCATATGAGAGTCCCAATTTTCCTACATCCTTGCCAACACCTTTTTCTCTTCCCATCTTATTGTGATATAATTGACATACAGCACATAAGTTTAAGGTATTATATCACAATATGATTATCACAATAAGTTTAGTGAACATCCATAATTTCATATAGATACTAAATTAAAGAAATAGAAAAAATGTTTGTCTTGTGATGAGAACTCAGGATTTTCTCTCTTAACTTTTATATATAACACCCTACTGTTCATTATATTTATCATGTACATTTAATCCCTATACATATAACTGGAAATCTGTACCTTTTGACTGCCTTCACTGAATTCTCCCTTCCACAACCCCCTGCCTCTGAGTAACCACACATATGATCTCTTTTCCTATGAGTTTATTATTGAAGTATAACTGAAAATGCTATATTAGTTCCTGTTACACAATGTAGAGATTCAATGTTTCTATTCACTTCAAGATAGTAACCGTGATTATAGTCAGCATACAAAGATGTCACATGGCTACACTATGCATTTTATGCCCGTGACCTATTTTTCAACTGGAAGTTTGTACCTCTTAATCTCCCCCACTGGTTTCTTTCCTTCCTCACTCCCTCCTCTCTGGCAACCACCAGTTTTTCTCTGTAGTTAGAATTGTTTCTATTTTGTTATGTCTGTTCATTTGTTCTGAAGTTGAGATTCCACATCACATGTAAGTGAAATCAGACAGTATTTGTCTGTCTGACTTATTTCATTTAGCGCAACACCGTCTAGGTCCATCCGTGTTGTCACAAAAAGCAAGATTTCATTCTTTTTTACGGCTGAGTAATATTCATTATATAAATGTATATGCCACAACTTCTTTATCCATTCATCTACTGATGGGCATTTAGGTTGCCTCCATGTCTTGGCTGCTGTAAATAATGCTGCAATGACAGAGAGGTACATATATCTTTTCTAATTAGTTTTCTTTGAATAAGTTTGTTTTCTTTGGATAAATACCCAGGAGAGGAAATGCAGGATTATGAGGTAGTTCTAGTTCTATTTTTCATTTTTTGAGTAATTTCTATACTATTTTCCACAGTGGCTGTACCAATTTACATTCCCAGTTCACAAGGGTTCCCCTTTCTCTACACCCTTGACAATACATCTTATTGGTTATCTTTTTGATACTGGCCATTCTGAAGTGTGAGGTGATATCTCATTGCAGTTTTGATTTGCATTTCTCTGATGATTACTAATGTTGAGCATCTTTTCTTATGTCTGTAGCCATCTGTATGTCTTTGTTGGAAAAATGTCTATTCAGATTCTCTGATCATTTCTTTTTTATCTTTTGTTATGTAAGTCCTTTGTATACTATGGATATTAACCCCTTATTGGATATAAATTTGCAAATACCTTCTATTCAGTAGGTTGCCCTTTCATTTTGTTAATAGTTTCCTTTGCTATGCAAAAGCATAGATTAAGTCCCATTTGGATATTTTTGCTTTTATTTCCTTCCTTTGCCTGAGGAAACATATCCAAAGAAATATTACTAAGAGTGATGTCAGACAGCTTACTGCCTTTATTTTCTTCTAGAAGGTTTGTGGTTTTAGGTCTTCTATATAAGTCTTTAATCCATTTTGAATTTATTTTTGTGTATACTGTGAGAAAGTAATCCAGTTGTTTTTTTGCATATAGCTGTCAAATTTTCCCAACATCATTTACTGAAAAGGCTATCTTTCCCCTACTGTACTATTCTTGCTTCCTTTGTCCTAGATTAATTGCCTATAAAATGTGGGTTCATTTCTGGCCACTGTGTTCTGTTCTTTGGTCTATTTGTCTGTTTCTAAGATGGGCGGGTCATGGTGGAGAGGTCTGACAGAATGTAGTCCACTGGAGAAGGGAATGGCAAACCACTTCAGTATTCTTGCCTTGAGAACCCCATGAACAGTATGAAAAGGCAAAATGATAGGATACTGAAAGACGAAGTCCCCAGGTCAGTAGGTGCCCAATATGCTACTGGAGGTCAGTGGAGAAATAACTCCAGAAAGAATGAAGGGATGGAGCCAAAGCAAAAACAATACACAGTTGTGGATGTGACTGGCGATAGAAGCAAGGTCCGATGCTGTAAAGAGCAATATTGCATAGGAACCTGGAATGTTAGGTCCATGAATCAAGGCAAATTGGAAGTGGTCAAACAGGAGATGGCAAGAGTGAATGTCGACATTCTAGGAATCAGCGAACTAAAATGGACTGGAATGGGTGAATTTTACTCAGATGACCATTATATCTACTACTGCGGGCAGTGAAAGGTTGTTGAATCACACGAAGACACTGGGATTCTTGGCCCCCAGAGAAGAATTCAATCCGGGGCCAGAGACGAGGCTTGATCGCTCAGAGCCTTTGTGTAATAAAGTTTTATTAAAGTATAGAGGAGATAGAGAAAGCTTCTGACATAGGCATCAGAAGGGGGTAGAAAGAGTACCCGCTTGCTAGTGTTAACAATGAAGTTATATAATCCAAAGAATGTCTGGAGGTTGTAAAGACCTCATCAGACCTACTCCCATAATTTACATTTTAAGATAACACTGTCCTCAGGCAGGATACATCCTTGTAAAGACCAGGTCTACTCCCATAATTTACATTTTAAGATAACAGAAGGTTTAATCCAGAGACTGTCCTTAGGCAGGATACATTATTGTTATATAATCCTAAGGAATGCGGAGAAAGAAAAAAAGTTTGTCCTTTCTTCTTGAGAATTCCAGACCCCTCTCTCCTTGGGGACCCCTAGACTCCTTATCAACCCGCCTAGGAAATGACTCTCTCATTCCCCTCTTTTCTTTTAGGAGAATTATGTTGCCTAGGGAAAAGGGGCATCGTTCTCGTTCCATAACTGCTTCCAAACTGACAAGGGGCATTGTCCCTAAATTGGTGAGGCAACGTATTCTCCTAATCCTCATACTGAGGATATCTGATCCAGGGGCCCCAAATAGTAGCTGGAGGAAGCTGCAGCAGTAGCAGGAGTTTGAGTAATCATTTGTAACTTAAAAGTTTTCATGCAGCTAGAAACAAATCCAGTTATACCATTACAGATGCAGGGAGCAAAGAGCAAAAACAAAACAATCAGAATCAAAATTAAAAGTCACATTATGTCCATAGTTAAAGTACAACGTGTTGCACCAGTCCATTTTAGGGTTGGTAGATGTCATCAGATGAAGAAGAGGCATCGCATGTGATTGTTGTCGAAGGTATTCACAGACTTGGAGAAAGTCTTTTCCTTGAAGTGGAGATGTCCACCTCCGGAAGCCTTCCACTGATGAAGAGGGGAGTGCTCTGCAGACCCAGCAGTTAGACCCATTGTGGAATGCAGCATAGGAGTGAGCCCAGGACAGGAAGGCATTGTCTTGAGGCTCAAACAGCAGACTCAGGATTTTTGGAGTCAGCAGAAGTAGACTCACATAGATGATCAGGCCCATCTGCTGCCCTTTGCTTAACTCTAGAGCTCAGGTCAGAGCCACAAGCTCCGCTAACTGAGCATTGGTTCCCTGGGGGAGAGATTTTGCTTCCAAAACCTGTTCAGCAGTCACCACGGTGTAACCTGCTTTACGCTTTCCATCCCGAACAAAAGAATTGCCATCTGTAACTATTTCCATGTCAGGATTGTCTAATGGGGTATCCTTTAGATCCTCCTGAGCTGCACAGTTTAAAGTTAGGAATTGAGAACAATCCTGATCAGGTGTTTCATTTTCCTTCTCAGGAAGGAAAGTGGCAGGATTTAGATTTCCACAAACTTTAAGCTTAGTTACTGGTCCTTCTAACAACAATGACTGATATTTAAGAAGCCTACTGTCTGTCATCCAAATATTAACCTTAGAATTTATGATTCCACTCACATTATGAGAAGTCAGTAAGGTAAGGTTTCATCCATTAATTATTTTTAAGGCTTCAGGTGCTAATAAAGCCGCTGCCCCAATTACTCTTAGGCAGTGGGGCCACCCACGTGAAACTATATCTAATTCTCTGCTTAGATAAGCAATACGTTGCTGGTGAGGCCCTCGGGGTTGTGTCAAAACTCCCAGTGCCACACCTTTTCTTTCAGTGACAAACAAATTAAATTCTGACCCTGTGGGCAAGCTAAGAGCTGGAGCTTGCATGAGAGCAGTCTGAAGAACCTTAAGTCTTTTGAGTTTCTGGAGACCAAACCAGTTTGTCAGTTTGGGCCTGCTGAGTTTCAGCTATAAGTTTATACAAAGGCCGGGCAAGTTCCCCATAACCCGGAATCCAAATGCGACAGTAACCTGTGATTCCCCAAAATCCTCTCAATTGTCCTAAAGTCATAGGTAGGGGATGATTTAGTATAGGTTTAATTCTCTCAGGGCCTATGGCCCTAGTCCCTTCTGATATGATTAGGCCCAGATATCTAACCCGATTGTTGACAAAGCTGAGACTTTTCTCTTGATGCCTTGTAACCACAGCCTGCCAGAAAGTTTAAGAAATCTTCTGAGGCTCACAAACAAACTTCCTCTGTCTCAGCACAGAGCAAAATATCATCTACATACTGTAACACCACCGCTTCAGAGATATTAAAGTTTTGTAGATCCCGTGACAAACTTTGTCCAAATAAGTGAGGACTGTCACGGAATCCCTGGGTCAAAACTGTCCAGGTTAACTGAGAAGCTGGCTGAGCAGGGTCTTCAAAGGCAAATAGGAATTGACTTTCTTCCACCAAAGGCACTGAATAGAAGGCATCTTTTAAATCAATTACTGAGAAATATTTGGCCCATTCAGGAATTTCAAACAATAGAGTATAAGGATTAGGCACCACGGGGTGTAAAGGAACTACAGCCTCATTTATTATTCATAAATCTTGAACTAGTCTCCATTTACCATTCGATTTCTTTATACCCAAAATAGGAGTGTTGCAAGGACTGTTAAAGGGAATTAATAGTTCCTGCTTCTTTAAATATTTGATGGTAGGTTTTAACTCTTCCTCAACTTCAGGTTTCAGTGGATACTGCTTCTTATGTGGGAGTACGTGCGGGTCTTTGAGCTTGACAACTACAGGAATAGCATTTTGTGCTCGACCCACAGATTTTCCATCAGCCCATACTCGAGGATTTACATTTTGTTCAACTAAAGGGAGAGAAGGGGAGGGCTCCATATTCATGAAAACAGAGGCATGGACCTTGCTCAGTATGCTGCTGCTGCTGCTAAGTCGCTTCAGTCGTGTCCGACTCTGTGCAACCCCAGAGACGGCAGCCCACCAGGCTCCCCCGTCCCTGGGATTCTCCAGGCAAGAACACTGGAGTGGGTTGCCATTTCCTTCTCCAATGCCTGAAAGTGAAAAGTGAAAGTGAAGTGCTCAGTCGTGTCTGACCCTCAGCGACCCCATGGACTGCAGCCTACCAGGCTCCTCCGTCCATGGGATTTTCCAGGCAAGAGTACTGGAGTGGGGTGCCATCGCCTTCTCCGTTGCTCAGTATATCCCTTCCCAAAAGGGGTGAGGGAAATTCTGGCACGATCAGAAACTCGTTTGAAAACAGCACAGAATCCCAGTTGCAAGATAAAGAATAACTGAAATAATACCTTTTGGCTCATCCAGACAGTCCCATTACAGAAGCGGATCGGGAAGAAAGTGGGCCAGGGGCTTCAATAAGCACAGAGTAAGTTGCCCCAGTATCTAAAAGGAAACCTACGGATTGGCCCCCCACAATTATTAATACCCGGGATTCCTCAGGTGTAATTAGGACAGGAGCTTGTGTGGGGACCCCCGGGCACCTTCAGTCCTGATTGTCTTGAGAGTCCGACTCCTGAGACCTACGCCTCTGGGGGCAGTCTCTCTTCCAGTGTGGTCCTTTGCAGACCGGACATGGAGCCGGGGGCGGCTTAGATGCCTGAGGGCAATCCTTCTTGAGGTGCCCCTCCTTTCCACAGTAGTAGCAAGCCCATCCCTTTTCACCTGGGTCCCTCTGGGCATTTTTCTCAGGCTGTTTAAGAACGTTTTTCATAGCCATGGTGAAGGCTTCCGCCTTTTCCTTTGTCTTTTTTTGCCTTTCTTTCTTTTCCTCATATTCCCTAGCATAATAGACTGTCTGAGCCAGTTGTAACAGAGTATCTAAAGACTGATTTGGTCCATACACCCGTTAATAGCTTACCGCGGATATCTGGAGCCGACTGAGTGAGAAATCTATCCTTTAAGATCACTTTTCCCTCTTCACTTTCAGGATCAATCTCAGTGAATCTGCGAAGGGCTTCTCTCAGTCTATCTAGGAATTTACCAGGAGCTTCCTTCTCCTGTTCTATGTCGCCAATTTGCCATAGTTTAAAGGCTTAGAACGCGCCTGCCTAAGTCCCTCAAGAATACATCTAACAAAATGACTCTGATCGCATCTTCCTTTAGCTGTGTTGTAGTCCCAGTCTGGTTCTATAGTTGGGACCGCCTGATTCCCAGTGGGGAGGGCCGCTATCTCGTTCTCCCTCCTCCCTACTGATTCATTACCAAGCCATTCATCTCCATAAGCAACCGCTTTTCCCAAAACTCGAGTCTTTGACTCGGGAGTCAGCGTTTGTCCCAAGATATACATCACATCCTTACAAGTGAGGTCATAAAGCAGAGTAACACCTTTAAAAGCTCTAATATATTTTTCTGGGTCCTCTAGATAGTTTACCAGATCCTCCTTGATTCTTTGTATTTCTTGATAAGAGAAAGGCTTGTTAACTCTCACAGACTGATTATTTCTCCCGGTGGGTGTTTCATAAAGAGGCAACAGCTTGTGTGGCTGTTCCTCAGTCTCTCTGGCTGTTCTGCGCATATGATCCCAGGGATAGATTGGAGAAACCTGTTTTTCCTCTTCTCTTTGTCTCCTGTCCTCCATCTCATCTCTTACTTCGATGCTCTGAGTTTCTACTGAAAGCAGAGTAGTCTGAGGTCGTACTGGGACAGGAGTTGTTTGGACCTCCATGTGGGCAGTTTGAATCTCAGTTTGGATTTCCACTGAGACCAAGGCAACCCTTCTGAGGGGGGTTCTCTGGCTTTCAGTTTGCTCAGCTTGGAGCCCCGGGTACGGGGGCAAAGTGGGAGGACAGGAGGGAGCTGAAGGTTTCACGCCCAAATCTATACCCTTAGGACATAAGTCTGGCATATTTCGCAGAGAGAAAAAGGGCAACACATATGCCATTTCTACCCATTTCCCTTGTTCCTTACAGAACCGGTCTAATTATAGAACAGTATTAAGTATCCCTCCAACTGGCCACCGTTTGCCGTCCTCCAGTGGATACTGTGGCCATGCAGTATCACATAGGAAGACCAGGTATGTCCTCTTTAAGCCCTGGGGATCAAATCTATCCCAGTTTTCAGGATACAGTTCAAAGGAGTGAGGCTGGAATTGTTAGCTCCCATCTGTAAGAGAGAAAAAAGCGACCAAGGCCATTTTTCTACCAGAGGTGTCCCTCCCTGCTCTAGATGGGGGTGTAGACAGACGTTACACCAAAAGCTTTTCCTTCCTGGTCGGACTTAGTCTGTCCCTTACCGACGCAGGCGCCGTACTCGTCCCTCCCGGTTCTACCACCGAGACGGGGTGGGGATGTACCAGGGGTAGACTTGATAGCATCCCTACTTGACGTCCAGCTCTTCACCTTTAACCTTGCTTGCCTCTGATGTCACCCGGGGGGACACTACTGGGGGAAACATTCGTCACCTGAGTGCCTGTGCACGACCCTGAGTATTTCCTGACCACAATAAGACCGACACGAACATAAAACTGAGATGTTCTTTTCAAGCATCACCACACCAGTTTAAGAGCCTCCTCTGATCCACTAAGAGCCGGCGTTACCAAAGAAAAAAAACCCATTGCAGTCCCAATCTGAAAAACCTTTAACCTCAGAGATGTTCTTGGAGCTAGAGCTCCATCTAGCTTCCGAACTTTTGATTTCTACCGAGGCTAGGTGCTTTCTTGGCTACCAATCCAAGTTTGGGACCTAAGCCACAGTACACTGTAACAGTATAGATCACAAGTCCCTTGAAAGTCTATGATCCACCAGATTACATTAGTACTTCTAATTCCCAAGGAGTTATGAAATGGTCAAAGAGACAGAAAAGTTTGACCGAGAAAGGAGAGTTCAGTCCACAAGCTTTGCCCATTTCTGGTTGGTTCCCGAAGGAGACATTGGGTGCCTCCGACATTGGCAGGTCGGTATAACCCCCTGACAGGTTTCTGCCATAAGCCGTATGAGATCACCGTGGAACCGCAGAGCAGGGCTCCTTACTTGCTTCACGCAGGGCATGTCATTCATTCACACAAGCACGCCGTAGAGTTAGTAAAGCATGGCAGACAACATGTTTGCTAAGAGAACAAAGAACTAAAGCTCCAAGCATCCTTACCTTGTCCTGAAGGATCCCGGACGAGCCTCCAAGATGAAAGGTTGTTGTTGAATCACACGAAGACACTGGGATTCTTGGCCCCTGGAGAAGAATTCAATCCGGGGCCAGAGACGAGGCTTGATCGCTCAGAGCCTTTGTGTAATAAAGTTTTATTAAAGTATAGAGGAGATAGAGAAAGCTTCTGACATAGGCATCAGAAGGGGGTAGAAAGAGTACCCGCTTGCTAGTGTTAACAATGAAGTTATATAATCCAAAGAATGTCTGGAGGTTGTAAAGACCTCATCAGACCTACTCCCATAATTTACATTTTAAGATAACACTGTCCTCAGGCAGGA
>NW_011494785.1:12038818-12046190 GCF_000754665.1 Bison bison bison
AGGCAGGATACATCCTTGTAAAGACCAGGTCTACTCCCATAATTTACATTTTAAGATAACAGAAGGTTTAATCCAGAGACTGTCCTTAGGCAGGATACATTATTGTTATATAATCCTAAGGAATGTGGAGAAAGGAAAAAGGTTTGTCCTTTCTTCCTCCTTGAGAATTCCAGACCCCTCTCTCCTTGGGGACCCCTAGACTCCTTATCAACCTGCTTAGGAAATGACTCTCTCAGCAGGAATCCCTTAGAAGAAATGGAGTAGCCATCATGGTTATCAAAAGAGTCCGAAATGCAGTACTTGGATGCAATCTAAAAAAATGACAGAATGATCTCTGTTCGTTTCCAAGGCAAACCATTCAATATCACAGTAATCCAAGTCTATGCCCCAACCAGTAACGCTGAAGAAGCTGAAGTTGAACGGTTCTATGAAGACCTACAAGACCTTGTAGAACTAACACCCGAAAAAGATGTCCTTTTCATTATAGGGGACTGGAATGCAAAAGTAGGCAGTCAAGAAACACCTGGGGTACCAGGCAAATTTGGCCTAGGAGTATGGAATGAAGCAGGGCAAAGGCTAATAGAGTTTTGCCAAGAGAACGCACTGGTCATAGCAAACACCCTCTTCCAACAACACAAGAGAAGACTCTACACGTGGACATCACCAGATGGTCGACACCGAAGTCAGATTGATTATATTCTTTGCAGCCAAAGATGGAGAAGCTCTATACAGTCAGCAAAAACAAGACAGGAGCTGACTGTGGCTCAGATCATGAACTCCTTATTGCCAAATTCAGACTTAAATTGAAGAAAGTAGGGAAAACCACTGGACCATTCAGGTATGACCTAAATCAAATCCCTTATGATTATACAGTGGAAGTGAGAAATAGATTTAAGGGACTAGATCTGACAGATAAGAGTGCCTGATGAACTATGGACTGAGGTTCGTGACATTGTACAGGAGACAGGGATCAAGACCATCCCCATGGAGAAGAAATGCAAAAAAGCAAAATGGCTGTGTGGGGAGGCTTTATAAATAGCTGTGAAAAGAAGAGAAGCAAAAAGCAAAGGAGAAAAGGTAAGATATAAGCATCTGAATTCAGAGTTCCAAAGAATAGCAAGGAGAGATAAGAAAGCCTTCTTCAGCGATCAATGCAAAGAAATAGAGGAAAATAACAGAATGGGAAAAACCAGAGATCTCTTCAAGAAAATTAGAGATACCAAGGGAACATTTCATGCAAAGATGGGCTTGATAAAGGACAGAAATGGTATGGACCTAACAGAAGCAGAAGATATTAAGAAGATGTGGCAAGAATACACAGAAGAACTGTACAAAAAAGATCTTCAAGACCAAGATAATCATGATGGTGTGATCACTCATGTAGAGCCAGACATCCTGGAGTGTGAAGTCAAGTGGGCCTTAGAAAGCATCACTACGAAAAAAGCTAGTGTAGGTGATGGAATTCCAGTTGAGCTATTTCAAATCCTGAAAAATGATGTTGTGAAAGTGCTGCACTCAATATGTCAGCAAATTTGGAAAACTCAGCAGTGGCCACAGGACTGGAAAAGGTCAGTTTTCATTCCAATCCCAAAGAAAGGCAATGCCAAAGAATGCTCAAGCCACTGCACAATTGCACTCATCTCACACGCTAGTAAAGTAATGCTCACAATTCTTCAAGCCAGGCTTCAGCAATACGTGAACCGTGAACTTCCAGATGTTCAAGCTAGTTTTAGAAAAGGCAGAGGAACCAGAGATCAAATTGCCAACATCTGCTGGATCATTGAAAAAGCAAGAGAGTCCCAGAAAAAACATCTATTTCTGCTTTATTGACTATGCCAAAGCCTTTGACTGTGTGGATCACAATAAACTGTGGACAATTCTTCAAGAGATGGGAATACCAGACAACCTGACCTGCCCCTTGAGAAACCTATATGCAAGTCAGGAAAACAACAGTTAGAACTGGACATGGAACAACAGACTGGTTCCAAATAGGAAAAGGAGTACGTCAAGGCTGTATATTGTCACCCTGCTTATTTAACTTATATGCAGAGTTCGTCATGAGAAACGCTGGGCTGGAAGAAGCACAAGCTGGAACCAAGATTGCCGGGAGAAATATCAATAACCTCAGATATGCAGATGACACCACCCTTATGAAAGAAAGTGAAGAGGAACTAAAAAGCCTCTTGATGAAAGAGAAAGAGGAGAGTGAAAAAGTTGGCTTAAAGCTCAACATTCAGAAAACTAAGATCATGGCATCTGGTCCCATCACTACATGGGTAATAGATGGGGAAACAGTGGAGACAGTGTCAGACTTTATTTTTTTTGGGCTCCAAAATCACTGCAGATGGTGATTGCAGCCATGAAATTAAAAGACGCTTACTCCTTTCAAGGAACGTTACGACCAACCTAGATAGCATATTGAAAAGCAGAGACATTACTTTGCCAACAAAAATCTGTCTAGTCAAGTCTATGGTTTTTCCTGTGGTCATGTATGGATGTGAGAGTTGGACTGTGAAGAAAGCTGAGCGCTGAAGAATTGATGCTTTTGAACTATGGTGTTGGATAAGAGTTTGGAGAGTCCTCTGGAGTGCAAGGAGATCCAACCAGTCCATTCTAAAGGAGATCAGCCCTGGGTGTTCTTTGGAAGGAATGATGCTAAAGCTGAAACTCCAGTACTTTGGCCACCTCATGCGAAGAGTTGATTCATTGGAAAAGACTCTGATGCTGGGAGGGATTGGGGGCAGGAGAAGGGGACGACAGAGGATGAGATGGCTGGATGGCATCACCGACTCGATGGACGTGAGTCTGAGTGAACTCCGTGAGATGGTGATGGACAGGGAGGCCTGGTGTGCTGCGATTCATGGGGTTGCAAAGAGTCGGACATGACTGAGCGACTGAACTGAACTGAACTGATGCCAGTAGCATACTGTTTTGATGACTGTAGCTTTGTAGTAGAGTTTGAAATCAGAGCATGTGAGACTGTCAGCTTTGTTCTTCTTTGTCAAGATTATTTTGGCTAGTCAGGATCTATTATGTTTCTTTGCAAATTTTAGAATTATATGAAGAGTGCCACTGGTATTTTGATAGGGATTGGACTGAATCTGTAGATTATTTTGGGAAGTACGGTCACTTTAGCAATATTAACTCTTCAAATCCATGGACACAGTGTATCTTTCCATCTGCTTATTTCATCTTTGATTTCTTTTATCGCTGTTTATAGTTTTCTGAGTACAGGTCTTTTATGTCCTTAGATTTATTCTTAGGTATTTTATTCTTTTTGATACGACTGTTAATGGGGCTGTTTTCTTTCTTTTTTTACACAGCATCACAGCAGGATTTATTGTTTCTTTGGTACTGTTTTCTTAATTTTTCTGACAGTTCATTGTTACTGTATAGAAATGCAACAGATTTCTGTATATTAATTTCATATCCTGCTACTTTACCAAATTCATTGATGAGTTCTAGTAGATTTACGGTGGTGTCTTTAGGATTTTCTACATATAATATAATGTCATCTGCAAACAGTGAAAGTTTTACTTCTTCCTTTCCAACTTGGATTTCTTTTTTTTTCCTTTTTCTTGTCTTACTGCTATAGTTAGGACTTCCAATACTACACTGAATAAAAGTGGTGAGAGTAGTGGGGAGAGTAGGTATCTTTGTCCTATTTCTGATCTTTCAGCTTTTCATTATTGAGTATAACATTAGTTGTGGGCTTGTCATGTATGGCCTTTATTATGTTGAGGTATATATTCCCTCTATACCCACTTCATTGAGTTTTTAATCATAAGTAAATGTTTAATTTTGTCAAAATCTTTTTCTGCATCAATTGAGATGATCATATAATTTTTATTCAGTTCAGTTCAGTCACTCACTCGTGTCTGACTCCTTGCGACCCCATGAACTGCAGCCTCCCTGTCCATCACCAACTCCTGGAGTTCACCCAAACCCATGTCCATTGAGTCGGTGATGCCGTCCAACCATCTCATCCTCTGTTGTCCCCTTCTCCTGCTGCCCCCAATCCCTCCCAGCATCAGAGTCTTTTTAAATGAGTCAGCTCTTTGCATCAGGTGGCCAAAGTATTAGAGTTTTAGCTTCAACATCAGTCCTACCAATGAACACCCAGGACTGATCTCCTTTAGGATGACTGGTTGGATCTCTTTGCAGTCCAAGGGACTCTCAAGAGTCTTCTCCAACATCACAGTTCAAAAGCATCAATTCTAAAAAAAAAAAAAAAAGCATCAATTCTGCGCTCAGCTTTCTTTATAGTCCAACTCTCACATCCATACATGACTACTGGAAAAACCATAGCCTTGACTAGATAGACCTTTGTTGACAAAGTAACATCTCTGCTTTTCAATATGCTGTCTAGGTTGGTCATAACTTTCTATCCAAGGAGTAAGCGTCTTTTAATTTCATGGCTTCAATCACCATCTGCAGTGATTTTGGAGCCCAGAGAAATAAAGTCTGTTCTTGTTTCCACTATTTCCCCATCTATTTGCCATGAAGTGATGGGACCGGATGCCATGATCTCCGTTTTCTGAATGTTGAGCTTTAAGCCAAGTTTTTCACTCTCCTCTTTCACTTTCATCAAGAGGCTCTTTAGTTCTTCTTCACTTTCTGCCATAAGGGTGGTGTCATCTGCATATCTGAGGTTATTGATATTTCTCCTGGCAATCTTGATTCCAGCTTGTGCTTCCTCCAGCCCAGTTTCTCATGATGTACTCTGCATAGAAGTTAAATAAGCACGGTGACAATATACAATTAATGTGATGTCCTGTGAATGCTCACCCATCCATGCATCTCTGGGATTACTTGATCATGGTATATGATCCTTTTAAGGTATTGTTGAATTTGACTTGCTAATATTGTATTTTGTAAGGATTTTTACATCTATGTTTGTCAAGGATTTTGGCATATAATTTTCTTTTTTTGTGATATTTGTTTGGTTTTGGTACCAGGATGATACTGGTCTTATACAGTGAGTTCAGAAGCATTCCTTCCTCTTCAGTTTTTTGGAAGAGTTTGAGAAGGATAGGTGTTAACTGTTCTCTAAATGGTAAGTCATCTGGTCATGGGCTTTTTTTTTTGATTGGGAGTTTTGGAATTACTGATTCAATTTCATACTAGTAATTGGTCAGTTAATATTTTCTCTTTCTTCCTGATTCAGTCTTGGGAGGCTGTACATTTCTAGGAATTTTTCCATTTCTTCTAGGTTGTCCATTTTATTGGCATATAATTGTACCCAGTAATCTCTCTTTCGCTTTGGTTTTCATTTATTTGGGCTCTCTCTTTTTCCTGATGGGTCTGGTTAATGCTTGATCAATTTTGTTTATCTTAAAAAAAAAAAAAACAACAAAAAAACACAAAACTCTGACGTTTCATAGATCTTTTCTATTTTTCAAGTACCAATTTCATTTATTTCCACTCTGACACCTTTATGATTTCTTTCCTTACACTAACTTTTGAGTTTTGTTTATTCTTCTTTTTCTAGTTCCTATATATGTAGAGTTAGGTTGTTTATTTGAGAGTTTTCTTATTCCTGGGGTAGGTTTGTATCACTATAAACTTCCCCCTTAGAACTGCTTTCATTGTGTCCCATAGATTTTTGGATCACTGCATTTTCATTTTTGTTTGTCTCCAGGTATTTCTTTTAAGATGTGATAATTTTATTTATTTATTTTTGGCCATGTTGCAAGGCATGTGGGATCTTAGTTTCCGGACCAAGGACTGAACCTGCATCCTCTGCATTGGAAGCAGAGTCTTAACCACTGAACCGCCAGGAAGTCTTGTCTCCAGGTATGCTTTTAATTTCTTCTTTGATTTCTTCAGTGATCCATTGATTGTTTAGTAGCATATTGTTTAGTCTCCATGTGTTTTTTCCCCTTGTAGTTATTTCTAGTCTCATGGCATTGTGGTTGGAAAGATGCCTGATATGATTTCAGTTTTCTTAAGTTTGTTGAGACTTCCTTTGTGGCCTAGTACTTGAAAAATGTGCATTCTACTTGAAAAAATGTGTATTCTACTGCTTTTGCATGGAATGTTCTATATATATCTGTTCAGCTGTTCTAATATAGTGTTTAAGGCAGTGTTTCCTTATTGATTTTCTGTCTAGATGATCTACTGATGTATGTGGGGGTATTAAAGTCCCCTACTATTATGTTACTGTTGACTTCTTCCTGTATGTCTGCTCATATTTGCTTTATGTATTTAGGTGCTCTGTGTTGGGTGAACAATTGTTATTATCTATTTTTTTTTTTTTTGCCATGCCATGTGGCTTGTGGGATCTTCGTTCCCTGACTAGGGATCAAACCCTGGGCCCATGGCAGTGAAAGCACTGAGTTGTAACCACTGGAGTACCAGAGAATCCCCATATCTATCTTTTTAATTATAGTCATCCTAATTGGTGTAAAATGGTATCTAATTATGGCTTTGATTTGCATTTCCCTAATGATGATTAATGATGCATTATTTTTAAATTACAAAATAATTTTAAAGAAGTATTTTCATGCTGAGGTTTTGAGAACTTTAACTATCTAGGTCACATGTCCCAATATCACAGAGACTAGACTCAAACCAAATCTCTCTATGGCTAATGCTTGGACTCCATACCCTCTTTTATAGAATAGAATCTAGGATAAAACTTCACTAGCTGCCTCTGTTAGAAAGGGAATCCTGGCCAAGATGAACCTCTGCATGGACTAATTGATTCATTCATCTCTTATTTACTATGAGAAACTCAAATATACACAGAGCTTTTTAGTCTCTCCATTTTCACTCTGAAAAAAAAAAAAAAGTGTTTTCTTGAGATTCTCATAATGGATCTTGGATGAAGTAGTGACCCTTTCTCCTTGGTTAATGATTTCTCCTTGGCTTCTCTTTATGTTAGTGCCCACTGGGCTTCTCCTTCTCCTCCTCACCATCATCAGGACATGGAATGAGGAGGGACACAAAGTTTAAACTTAGTTTAAATGCACAGTTATCAAAATTTTTGAATATACTTTCCTCTATTTATCTATATATTTTATACTGCTGTCAATCTTATTTTAAGTATTACTAATGCTTAATTTTTCCTTTTTCTTCAGCTAAAAACTCAGATTGAGCTTTCTCGTAAGTGGCCCCCGGAAGACTCACCCCCCCCACCGTGGGAACGCAGCAGCTGTGGAGGTGGAGACAGGAATGGAGCCAGATCCGAGGTCAGACATACTGGGAATCTGAGCTCAACCAAGAGCTGTGGCACACTGAGGACTTTCAGTTCAGTTCAGTTGCTCTGTCTGTCTGACTCTTTGCGACCCCATGAATCCTGCACGCCAGGCCTCCCTGTCCATCACCAACTCCCAGAGTTCACCCAGACTCACGTCCATCGAGTTGGTGA
>NW_011494785.1:12046290-12049186 GCF_000754665.1 Bison bison bison
ACCCAGACTCACGTCCATCGAGTTGGTGATGCCATCCAGCCATCTCATCCTCTGTCGTCCCCTTCCCCTCCTGCCCTCAATCCCTCCCAGCATCAGGGTCTTTTCAAATGAGTCAACTGTTCACATGAAGTGGACAAAGTATTGGAGTTTCAGCTTTAGTATCAGTCCTTCCAATGAATATCCAGGACTGATCTCCTTCAGAATGGACTGGTTGGATCTCCTTGCAGTCCAAGGGACTCTCAAGAGTCTTCTCCAACACCACAGTTCAAAAGCATCAATTCTTTGGCGCTCAGCTTTCTTCACAGTCCAACTCTCACATCCATACGTGACAACTGGAGAAACCATAGCCTTGACTAGATAGACCTTTGTTGGCAAAGTAATATCTCTGCTTTTGAATATGCTACTTAGGTTGGTCATAACTTTCCTCCCAAGGAGTAAGCATCTTTTAATTTCATGGCTGCAATCACCATCTGCAGTGATTTTGGAGCCCAGAAAAATAAAGTCTGACACTTTTCCCACTGTTGTTTAGCATTCACTATAAACTTTGGCACAGGTTACTTATTTGAACACTGGATCTAAAAAGCACAAAGAACACAAGAATGTACTATGGTATCAAGGTGAGTTCCAGACAAGCCAGAGAATTCCACACGTCTGTGGAAGGGGGCACAACTCTGGACATGATCTTGGAAGTGGAACTGATAGGACTTGGGGAAAGTTATGAAACAGCTGAACTCACTTGTGAATCTCTAGACCCTGCAGTGATTAGCCTAACTCACCATGACTCTGTTGTGATTACTGAAGAAAGGAGGAGGTCAGGTGGAAATACAAGGTCACTGCATGGCCAAACGGGCAGCTGTGTGGTGAGCAGTGATAAGAAGGGTTGGTAAGGGACAGAGATGCATCGGGGACCAACAGCACCTACCATAACGCCCTGGAAGAAGAAACTTTAAGTTGCACATTACTTGGTTATATCCACTGTTGAAATTGTATGGATGGGCACTCAAGAGATTGAACTGAGTAAACGACATGTCTGCTTTACAGAATGTGGCCACATCTGTAGGCAGTGCCTCTGCACTTCCCTTAAATATACTAAAAACCATCCAGTTTGTTTGAAAAAATTCAGCTGCCATCAGTACCACTGCATTTATATATGAAGTGTGCTGTGTTGCTCAGGACAGACGGATAACCTAGTTAGGATTTTCCCATGACCTTGTGCAGAAACTATAGATTGTTGCCATTCAGTACACTGAATTAAAAAAGCCTGGTTTTAAAAACCGCTCTCTGGAGTATATAGAAAACTCTTTCGTCGTACACGCTATGAGACTACCTTTTGATTTGTTTCATGCTGCAGGGCTCGACTTGGTTGTCATAGTATACTAGAGGCTGGTGGTTGTCCTCAAAGCAAATTTTCCTTTCTGCCTCATAACAGTCAATTTTAAATTGGCCACATATGGGCATTTTTGGTCATGTAAATAAGGGCAACATCCTAGAGATCACGGAGCAAATAAATGGAAGGAACCTGAGAGACTGACAACTTTGCAAACCAGAGCCACCTACAAGTTTGGGCTTTTACTTGAGAGGTGAATAAACTTCATTCTTATTTAAATAAACATTATATGGGGTCTTGTTTAAAGAAATGGAAACTTTATTTTAATTAATGGACTAAGGAGGGTGATATCTCCCTGGTTTCTTTGAATTTCATGACTCCACTAGAGTAGAAGGAAGTCAGTCCTTTATAACCACCTCACCAACCAGCACGGTGGAGGTAGGTATAAAAGCAGGCCCCATGTCCTGCTGGGACTCCTAGTGGCTGTTAAAATCAGCCTGAGGAGATGTCTAGACACTGGAATCTAGAGTTGGGCTTCCGTGCTCTTTGACCTGCCACACCAGAGAGAGGCTGCCTTAACCCTAGGTTTACAAGTGTGCCTGCCTTCCACCATACTGGTCAGCTAATCTACAAGCTGGTGTGCGTCTATGTGAACAAATACATCACTGCATCCACATCCCAGGTGCTCCTGCAGTCTGACTGAGTCACAGGCCTTGAGAAAGCCTCCTTCTTGCCATCCTCCAGCACACATTAGCTCTTTTTTGTTTTGAAGAAAATCATATAGGACTCATAATTTCATCTGCACTTTACAGTCATAGAGGACATGATTTCTCCTATGTTCTCTCCTTTTCCCTCAGAATGAAATGTGAAGTAAAGTGTATTCTTTACTTACAATTGTTGTAGCAGTGTTGCTTTTCTCCATGGAGGCTCAGTTGTGCCAATGGAGCAGTGCCTATCCCAGCACCGTGTCTGTTCTACACACTGTATTCTCTGCAATGTCTCATACTTCAGACCTCAGTTGCTTGACTTGGCACAGTATATGCAAGATCAATGTGGTATACACCTTTTGTGTGGGTTTCTTTGTATGTTCTAAAATGAAACGAGGAAGAAAAATAACATGAAAATTTTAAAAAGTTATAAATATTAGATGTAGAACTTCCTACATTTCAATAATCCATCTTTTGTGTTTCACTTTGGAGACCATAAATTGCTCTATGACATAGCACAATATATCACAAAGTTGGCTAATGATTGAAACACCTGAGGTGCCTATTAAATACAGATTCTGCTTTTGCATGTATTGTCCATGCAATTACTAGTGGTAAAGAACCCGCCTGCCAATGCAGGAGACATAAGAGACACGAGTTTGATCCCTGGGTCAGGAAGATCCCTTGAAGGATGGCATGGCAACCCACTCCGGTATTCTTGCCTGGAGAATCCCATGGACAGGGGAGCCTGGAGGGCTACAGTCCATAGGGTCACAAAGAGTTGAACACTACTGAAGCGACTTACCATGCATGCACATGTCCATGTGATTAGGGAAAAGGGCATATTTTCTCCAGCTTGCCA
>NW_011494785.1:12049286-12060985 GCF_000754665.1 Bison bison bison
TGTGCTCTACCCAGCCATATTTACCTTATGTAGACATTTGAGTTTTTGATCTCTGCTTTATGGGAAAAAATGCCTTTGGGGGAAAGTTGGGCAGCCATGGAGGCAGGGCCCTACTGCTGAGTCACACACAGCAGTAGTCACTACAGTCACCATGACTGTAGCCTCTCTCTTCCCATACAGTCAGCGCCTGCAGCTGACCAATAGAGAAAGACCCCAGCAAGTGTTGCCCTTTGAGCTCCTGCTGCACTGAACAACTGAGAAGGACCCCAATCAGGGGTGCCCTCTGAGTGCTGCCTGTGCTGAGCAACAGGGAAGAACCTGCCAGGGCAGCCTTCTGAGTGTCAGCTGCCAGTGGCTAGAAAAGAATTCTAATAGTATTATATCTCCTGCTCCAGTAGCCGCTGGAAGACAAGAATATACAATGGGGAAAAACAGTCTCTTCAATAAGTGGTGCTGGCAAAACTGGAGAGCTAGTGTAAAAGAAAGAAATTAGAACACTTTCTAACACCAAACACAAAAATAAACTCAAAATGGATTAAAGACCTAAATGTAAGACCAGAAACTCTAAAACTGTTAGAGGAAAACATAGGCAGAAGACTCTTTGACATAAATTGAAGCAAGATCCTCTATGACCCACCTCCTAGAATAATGGTACTAAAAACAAACAAATGGGACCTGAAAAGTGAAAGTGTTAGTCTCTCTCTTTGCGACCTTATGTAGCCTTCCAGGTTCCTCTGTCCGTGGGATTCTCCAGGCAAGAATACTGGAGTGGGTTGCCATTTCCTTCTCCAGGGGATCTTCCCGATCCAGAGATTGAACCTTGGTCTCCTCCACTGCAGGCAGATTCTTCACCGTCTGAGCCAACAGGGAAATTAAACTTAAAAGCTTTTGTACAGCAAAGGAAACCGTAAACAAGATGAAAGACAATCCTCAGAATGGGAGAAAATAATTGCAAATGAAGAACTGACAAAGGATTAATCTCCAAAATATACAAGCAGCTCATGCAGCTCAATGTCAGATAAACAAACAACCCAATCAAAAAATGGGTAGAAGACCTAAAAAGACATTTCTCCAAAGAAGACATACAGATGGCCAATAAACACATGAAAAAATGCTCAACATTGCTCATTGTTAGATAAAATGAAAAGTGAAAGTGAAAGTCGCTCAGTTGTGTCCGATTCTTTGTGACCCCATGGACTATACAGTCTATGGAATTCTCCAGGCCAGAATACTGGAGTGGGTAGCCTTTCCCTTCTCCAGGTGATCTTCCCAACCCAGAGATCGAACCCAGATCTCCTACACTGCAGGCGGATTCTTTGCAAATTAAAAACTACAATGAGGTATCACCTCACATGGTCAGAGTGACCATCATCAAAAAATGTACAAACAATAAATGGGGGCCAGGATATGGAGAAAAGGGAACCCTCTTGCACCGTTGGTGGGAATGTTAATTGACATAACCATATGCAGAACAGTATGGGAATTTCTTTAAAAACTAGGATTAGAACTACCATATGACCCAGCAATCCCACTACTGGGCATATATCCTGGGAAAACCATAATTCAAAAAGACACATGTACCCCAGTGTTCACTGCAGCACTATTTACAATAGCTAGGACATGGAAGCAACCTGGATGTCCATTGACAGGTGAATGGGCAAAGCAGATGTGGTACATATACACAATGAAATATTATTCAGCCATAAAAAGGAACAAATTTGAGTCAATTCTAGGGAGGTAGATGAACCTAGAGCCTGTTATAGAGTGAAGCAAGTCAGAAAGAAAAAACAAATACTGTATATTAATGCATGTATATGGAATGTAGAAAAATGGTACTGATGACCCTATCTGCAGGACAGGAATAAAGATGCAGACATAGAGAACAGACTTATGAACACAGCCAGGGAAGGAGAGCGTGGAACTAACTGAGAGAGCAGCATAGAAACATATACATTACCATGTGAGAAACAGCTAGCTAGTGGGAAGCTACTGTATAACACAGGAAGCTCAACCCAGTGCTGTGTGACAACCTAGAGGAGTGGGGTGGAGTAGGGTGGAGGGTAGGAGGTAGGTTCAAGAGGGAAGGGACATATATATACTTATGGCTGATTCATGTTCTTGTGTGGTAGAAACCAACACAACATTGTAAAGCAATTATCCTCCAATTTAAAATAATTTTTTTTATAGTATGATAGACCTATGTTGTTAAAAAGATGAATAAGATCGTATCAAAGATGGTAAAGAATCTGCGTGCAATGCAGGAGACCCCGGCTTGATTCCTGGGTCAGGAAGATCTGCTGGAGAAATGGACAGCGACCCACTCCAGTATTCTTGGGCTTCCCTGGTGGCTCAGCTGGTAAAGAATCTGCCTGCAATGCAGGAGACCTGGGTTTGATCCCTGGGTTGGGAAGATACCCTGGAGAAGAGAAAGGCAACCCACTCCAGTATTCTGGCCTGGAGAATTCTGGGTCGCAAAGAGTGGGACACGACTGAGCGACTTTCACTTTCACTTGCCAGAAGCTCACAACTAGGGGTCAAGAGATGTGAAAACAGTTATAATACAAAGAAAGAAAGAAAGAATGTAGTGAAGGGCCTCCCTGCTGGTCCAGTAGTTAAGAGTCCACCCTGCAATGCAAGGGACAGAAGATTCCAGGTGCCAAGGGGCAACTAAGCCGGTGCTCCACAATGCTGAAGCTGTGCCCTGGAGCTCAAGAACTGCAACTACCGAGCCCACCTGTCACAATGACTGAAGCCCGCACACCTAGAGCCCCTGCTCTGCAACAAGAGAAGCCACCATAATGAGAAGCCTGAGCACCGCAACGAAGAGTGGCCCCTGCTTGCCACAACTAGAGAAAACCATGCAGCAACGAAGACACAGCACAGTCAGTAAATAAATAGATCTTTAAAAAATAAATAATAATGCAGTGAAATAAAATCTATGATGGAAATTTCTGCTAGTTGCTACTGGGGCATAAAAGAGGAAATAACTGACTTCTCAGTAGCTTTCTTGGAGTCTTGAAGATGGAAAATTGAACTTCCAATTTATATTAAGTTCCACTGGAGTTCTTGAAGATTAATACTTCTTGTTAAGATTAATTCCTCTTATAGATACTAATATCTCTTGTTATATTTCAAGACAAAGTTAATTTGAAGGGGCATTAGTTTTGTAAACTATTTTCTGTATCAATGTTAGTGCAATAACAATAACAATAGCTATGACTATTTATTGGGTGCTTACTATATGCCAGATGCTGCTCAGTACTTTACATAAATTATTTAATCCTCGAAACAATCCTCTGAGGTATGTATTACTATCTCTATTTTACTTTTTATTTATTTAAAAATTTTTTGGCCTTGCCACGTGGCTTGTGGGATCTTAGTTCCTCAACCAGGGATGGCACTTGTGTCTTCTGCAGCAGAAGGGCAGAGTCCTAACCACTGGACCACCAGGGAACTCCCCATCATCTCCATTTTACATATGATAAAATTAAGGCTTGGAAAAGAAAAGCAACTTTGGCTTATGGCTATATTTTCATTTTCCACTACCCCCGATTACCAATTATATGGTAAAACCTGGTATGTAGTTTATATTTTTTATTAGTGTATAATCGCTTTACAATGTTGTGTTAGTTTCTGCTGTAGGACAACATGAATCAGCCATATGTATACATATATCCCCTCCCTCTTCAGCCTGCCTCCCCTCCCTCCCCCATCCCGCCCTTCTAGGTCATCACAGAGCTGGTATGTAGTTTATTAAACACCACTGTCTACTGCCCCCTTGCCCAAAACTTTATTTTTGAATAGTGAAATAAAATCTTGAAATGCCTTTTTGTGAGATTTTGGACCTTTTGCTAAATAGGTTTTGGAATAACAAATTTCGAAGGTAGAAGGGAAGCCTCAGGAATTCATACTTTACAGATGGAAGAACTGATTCCAGAGGAGTTAAGATATCTTAGCCAAGGTTACTCATCGTTCTGGAGGGAGACAAGGCTTGTCTCTCCTAACCCACTATTCTTGCCCCAGGGTCAAAGACTCAAGAATGTGCTGACTTCAATGTTTAATACAATCATCTTTACTAAACATTGTTAAACATTTTAACCAACAATAAAACATTCAAGATGAAACATTTTTTTTTTTTAACTTGGGGACATGATTTCTAGGTGATCATCAACATTTCATAGCCATTTATTTGACAAAGAACTTGATCCAATGAATGCTGTGTACCATCAAGGTAAGCATGACACAGCATAACCCAGCGGCTGTTCATAACTTAGGGAGGGGGCAGACATGCATTCAAACTGTTAAAATAATTATGTACAAACATGTACAAAGGAGAAGAAGAAGAAGGCAATGGCACCCCACTCCAGTATTCTTGCCTGGAAAATTCCATGGACGGAGGAGCCTGGTAGGCTGCAGTCCATGGGGTCGCAAAGAGTCGGAAACGACTGAGCGACTTCACTTTCACTTCATGTACAATGGTCTATTGTGCTATACAAATGTGTGAAGCAGTGGTTCTCAGCTGGAGGATGGGTCCCACTCCCATATCCCCAGCAGACATTTGGCAATGTCAGGAGATAATTTTGATTCTCACAACTTGGGAGTGGGGGTGATACTGGCATCTAGTGAGCAGAGGCCAGAGATGTGGCTAAACATCCTCAAATTCATAGGTCAGCTCCCCAACAACAAAGACTTAGGCAGCCCAAAATGTCAACAGGGCTGAGGCTGAGGTGGTATACAAGCAGCAAAGTATTTTCTACAAGGGACTGGTTATGGAAGAGTTTACTGAAGAGATAAAGATTGGAGTGAGGGAGGGTGGGCCCCCAGAAGAAGAATCAGCATGTGCACAGCCACAGAAGCAGCATATGTAAGCAATCACACACTTGTGGGAGGGTCATGGGCGTAAGACTCAACAGCTAGGTAGGAGCTGACATAGGAGAAAACAGACTGAGTTGGAGGAGCCACTGTGAGAACCATGGGTCCTGTTCTGGCGCTTAACAGGTCACTCAGGAGCACAGGCTAGGTACTGATCACTGCCAGTGAAAACTGTCAAAGTGTTTAAAATGAGACTTCTCTCATCTTGCGTCCTTATGGTCTGGGGTTCTCCAGGCATATTACTTTCTCAGAGACACAGTGCATAGGCTGTTTCAATGGAATGTAAGCTCTCAGGTGGAATGGGAGAAGGCAATGGTACCCCACTCCAGCACTCTTGCCTGGAAAATCCCATGGACGGAGGAGCCTGGTGGGCTGCAGTCCATGGGGTCACTAAGTGTCAGACACGACTGAGCGACTTCACTTTCACTTTTCACTTTCATGCATTGGAGAAGGAAATGGCAACACACTCCAGTGTTCTTGCCCGGAGAATCCCAGGGACAGGGGAGCCTGGTGGGCTGCTGTCTCTGGGGTAGCACAGAGTCGGACATGACTGAAGCGACTTAGAAGTAGCAGCAGCAACAGCAACGCCACTCAGCTGGGTCTCAACTCTGTGATGAAATCAGGAGCAGGGATGAAGTGGTTATTCCTCATGCATTAGTCTTACAGGCAAATGATGACGTTCCACTTTCGGGTAGCAGGGTAGGCCAGCAATGGGGATATGTGGCCCTTAAGATTAGACTGCCACCTTGAATCTAAATGAGTTGTTTTCCATTCCCTGCCAAAAAACGGTGGGCAGGGAGGCTGTTCCAATCAGGGTTTCTCTTTCTCTTAAGCTAACGATGACCAAAGCAACTGACAAACTGTCACGGAATCTGCCAGACCTCACTCTGGCCTTCCTGTCTCCCCAGCTCCTGAACTTTCCCTCCTTCTCTCATGCTCTGGGCCCATTCTTAGCAAACTAACAAGTCTCAGACTCCTGATCTGCAACCATCCTAGAGGCCTGTTGAGCTCTGGTCCAAGTGTCTATCTCTGCCCCCCGGTGGCCTGCTGATAGAGCTTCATGGAGGTGAGCAACCTTTTTCTAAGTTAGCTGGTTTCCTGAATATAATGCGGAAAACTGGATCACAGAAGAGGGCATGGATTTTACAGCATGAAAGAAAATTCAGGGGAAGAGTTAACTTGTGGCAGTTTATAGCTTCTATATTCTTTCCAGGCCTTGGAATAATTGAGAATTTAGAGAAGACAGTATGGTAGGAAGTATTGAAATCCACCACAAACTTTTGAGAAAAATTAACTATACAAAAATATACTTTCCTTCTTTCTGTAATCATGTTATTATAGTTTTATATTGAAAAAATTTTATTTCCTCATTATACTATCACACTTGGTATTTAACACTTAAAGTTGAATTGATTAAACACGGTAAATTGAATTCCTTCAAGATCTCTTCAGAGCTAAAATAATGCAGTTATACTCTGAAGTTAGTGTTTTCTTGGTTGTCATATAGCTATAAGATGTTTATTTACTACAACTACAGGAAAGTAAAAAAAATAACAAAACTCACTAAGATTCATCAACAAGAAACTGTGACATGAATTATCATTTCCGTTAGTTACCACTTCTTATATAGTTTAAATTATATGTATATTAGTCATTAAGATCAGGTTCTAATTTCCTCTATCACAGGACCTTTAGATTTGCTCTTACCCTTCTCTGTCCTTAGCTGTTGAAACAAGGTGTAAGTATTCTGTTTATAATTTCTAGAGAAAAAAGTTTTCATTACTGCCTATTCCTACTACATTCTTATTCCTTTACAGTGAGGTCAGTAAAAATAGATACTTTTTTCTAATAATAAAAAAATTGTGTAATTGTGAACCTCCCCTTATTTCAAAATTTCAAGCAGAAGCTGGAAAGGAGTGAATTAAATGACTTAAGATCTCTTTCAATTCTGAGCTCTGATAAGTCAAAAAATGCATAATTCTCCCTTCTGTGAAAATGGCAGGATCTGTGAAGCATGTCTTGCTAGTCTGGTGACTCTGCCATGTGATTTGTCCTGTAAAGATGAATCATATTTCTCTGATCTTTTGGTTAATTCTTCAGAAAATCTGCCCATCAAAGTTTTAAAAAATTACTTTGAAGTAATAAAAACTGAGAAAAAATGCTCTTAAATAATGCAACAAAGGTCATTACCAAACAACAAATTCCCTTAAATATTTTATTAATCATGATTTCAAAAATCACAATTTAAAAGTCAGGAAAAAAAATCTCAGGGAAAAACTAAGTATTTCTTCTGCAAGTTTCCAAGGACTTCACTACTCCTTGCCTTTTCTCTGTTCTAGAAGAATGTGCCTGGTGAGTGGAGAAGGATGGCTTTCTTAGACAGGCTTAGAAGGATGAAATCAATCCCTGACTTGAATTTCCCTCCCTCTGCCTTAAGGTTAGACTTTCCAAAAGGGTCTGTCAGTGGGTGTGATTTCCTAAGATTTCCAGGTAGAGCAATGTCAGAAACTTCTTTGATTTCCGATTGCACTCCTCCCTCTAGAGCAGTAGGGAGTTTTTATAGGTTTTTTCCCTCACAAATTTGATCCATTTGATAAATTCAACTGCATAAAACACTGGTTGGCTTTCTGGTGACTAAATGATTATTAGGATAATGGGTTCTTGGTCATACAAACAGTTCAAACCCAAGCTTCATCACTTAATTACTATGTAACCTTGGCAAGTTCTTTAACCTCTCTAAGCTTCACTGTCAGTTGGCACTAGTGGTAAAGAACACTCCTGCCAATGCAGGAGATGTAAAAGATGTGGGTTCAATCCCTGAGTTGGGAAGATCCCCTGGAGGATGGAATGGCAATCACCTCCAGTATTCATGCCTGGAGAATCCCATGGACAGAGGAGCCTGGTGGGCTACAGTCCATAGGGTTGCAAAGAGTCAGATACGACTGAAGTGATTTAACACACAATCTTCAATCTCCTTAAAAATGGAAAAATATCTATCTCATAAACTTGTTGTTGTACAGTCACTAAGTCATGTCTAACTCTTTGCGAACTCTATATAATGTTATATGAGGGTTCATTTATACACAGTATTTTGCACAATGAAAGATCAATAAATATTAGCTAATAAGATTAAGAGAATCCCTTGATTTATAGCAGCGGCTATACTCTTGAAAGTCAGGATAACTGGCAAAACCTCAACTGGCAAGATGAATTCACATGAAATACATACATTTCATATCACAAAATTCACCCTTCTATAGTGTGCAATTCAGTGACTTTTTGCATATTCACAAAGTTGTACAACCATCACCATTATCTAACTTTAGAACATATTTATCACTCCAAAAGAAATTCCATACCATTAGCAATCACTCCTCATTTCCCTCTTGCTCCAGCCCTAGCAACAACTAGTCTACTTAAGTTTTAAAATTTTAATGTTATTGGTGTATAGTTGATTTACAATGTAGTATTAGTTTCAGTTGTATGGCAAAGTGATTCAGTTATACATACACATATATTCATTCTTTTTTAGATTATTTCTCTGACAGGTTCTCACAAAATATTGAGTAGAGTTCCCTGTATTATACAATTGCTGGTCCTTGTTGGTTATCTATCTTATATATATAGTAGTGCGTGCATGAATATGCCAAGCTCTGGATTTGCCCTCCCCCCGACATTTCCCCTTTGGTAACCAGAAGTTTGTTTCTGTTTTGTAAATAAGTTCATTTGTATCATTTAAAAAATTAGACTCCTCACACCAGTGATATCCGCTGAAATCTGTCTTTCTCTGGCTCACTTCGTTTAGGGTGATCTCTAGGTCCACCCATGTTGCTGCCAATGGCATCATGTCCTTCTCTTCACGGCTGAGTAATATTCCACTGTGTGTATGTACATCTTCTTTATCCATTCCTCTCTTGATGGACATTCAGGGTGCTGCTGTGTCGTGGCTGTTGTAAGTAGTGGGGGTGCATGTTATCTTTTTGGATTATGGTTTTCTCCTAATGTATGTCCAGGAGTGGGACTGCTAGATCACATGGTAGATCTACTTTTAGTTTCTTAGGGAACATCCATACTGTTCTCCATAGTGGTTATACCAAGTTACAGTCCCATCAAAAATGTAGGAGGCTTTCCTTTTCTCCACACACTCTTCAGCATTTATTGTTTGTATTTATCAGTTCAGTTCAGTTTAATTGCTCAGTTGTGTCCGACTCTTTGAGACCCCATGGACTGCAGCACGCCAGGCCTCCTTGTCCCTCACCAACTCCCAGAGTGTCCTCAGACTCATGTCCATTGAGTTGGTGATGCCATCCATCTCATCCTCTGTCATCCCCTTCTCCTCCCGCCTTCAATCTTTCCCAGCATCAGGGTCTTTTCAAATGATTCAGCTCTTTGCATCTGGTGGCCAAAGTATTGGAGTTTCAGCTTCAGTATCAGTCCTTTCAATGAATAATCAGGGTTGATTTCCTTTAGGATGGACTAGTTGGAACTCCATGCAGTCCAAGCGACTCTCAAAGAGTCTTCTCCAACACCACAGTTCAAAAGCATCAATTCTTTGGCATTCAGCTTTCCTTACAGTCCAACTCTTATATCCATACTGGAAAAATCATAGCTTTGACTAGATGGACTTTTGCTGACAAAGTAATGTCTCTGCTTTCTAATATGCTGTCTAGGTTGGTCACAATTTTCTTCCAAGGAGTAAGTGTCTTTTAATTTCATGGCTACAGTCACCATCTGTGGTGATTTTGGAGCCCTCCAAAATAAAGTGTGTCACTGTTTCCACTGTTTCCCCATCTATTTGCCATGAATGATGGGACCAGATGTCATGATCTTCGTTTTCTGAATGTTGAGCTTTAAGCCAACTTTTTCACTCTCCTCTTTCACTTTCATCAAGAGGCTCTTTAGGTCTTCGCTTTCTGCCCTAAGGGTGGTGTCATCTGCATATCTGAGGTTAATGATCCTTCTCCCGGCAATCTTGATTCCAGCTTGTGCTTCTTCCAGCCCAGTATTTCTCAAGATACACTGCATATCAGTTAAATGAGCATGGTGACAATATACAGGCTTGACGTATTCCTTTTCCTATTTGGAACCAGTTTGTCGCTCCATGTCCAGTTCTACCTGTTGCTTCCTGACCTGCATACAGATTTCTCAAGAGGCAGGTCAGGTGGTCCATCTCTTAAAGAATTTTCCAGAGTTTGTTGTGATCCACACAGTCAAAGGCTTTGGCACAGTCAATAAAGCGGAAATAGATGTTTTTCTGGAATTCTCTTGCTTTTTCGATGATCCAGTGGAAGTTGGAAATTTGATCTCTGGTTCCTCTGCCTTTTCTAAAACCAGCTTGAATATATGGAAGTTCACGGTTCACATATTGCTGAAGCCTGGCTTGGAGAATTTTGAGCATGACTTTACTAGCATGTGAGATGAGTTCAATTGTGCAATAGTTTGAGCATTCTTTGGTGTTGCCTTTCTTTGGAATTGGAATGAAAACTGACCTTTTCCAGTCCTGTGGCCACTGCTGAGTTTTCAAAAATTTGCTGGCATATTGAGTGCAGCGCTTTCACAGCATCGTCTTTTAGGATTTGAAATTGCTCACCTGGAATTCCTACAAGACTTTTTAGAACTAACACCCAAAAAAGATGTCCTTTTCATTATAGGGGACTGGAATGCAAAAGTCCCCTCAAGAAACACCTGGAGTAACAGGCAAATTTGGCCTTGGAATATGGAATGAAGTAGGGCAAAGACTAATAGAGTTTTGCCAATAAAATGCACTGGTCATAACAAACACCCTTTTCCAACAACACAAGAGAAGACTCTATACATGGACATCACCAGATGGTCAACACTGAAATCAGATTGATTATATTCTTTGCAGCCAAAGATGGAGAAGCTCTATACAGTCAGCAAAAACAAGACAGGAGCTGACTGTGGCTCAGACCATGAACTCCTTATTGCCAATTTCAGACTTAAATTGAAGAAAGTAGGGAAAACCACTAGACCATTCAGGTATGACCTAAATCAAATCCCTTATGATTATACAGTGGAAGTGAGAAATAGATTTAAGGGACTAGATCTGATAGATAGAGTGCCTGATGAACTATGGACTGAGGTTTGTGACATTGTACAGGAGACAGGGATCAAGACCATTCCCATGGAAAAGAAATGCAAAAAAGCAAAATGGCTGTCTGGGGAGGCCTTATAAATAGCTGTGAAAAGAAGAGAAGTGAAAAGCAAAGGAGAAAAGGAAAGATATAAACATCTGAATGCAGAGTTCCAAAGAATAGCAAGAAGAGATAAGAAAGCCTTCTTCAGCGATCAGTGCAAAGAACTAGAGGAAAACAACAGAATGGGAAAGACTAGAGATCTCTTCAAGAAAATCAGAGATACCAAAGGAACACTTCATGCAAAGATGGGCTCGATAAAGGACAGAAATGGTATGGACCTAACAGAAGCAGAAGATATTAAGAAGAGATGGCAAGAATACACAGAAGAACTGTACAAAAAAGATCTTCAAGACCAAGATAATCATGATGGTGTGATCACTCACCTAGAGCCAGACATCCTGGAATGTGAAGTCAAGTGGGCCTTAGGAAGCATCTCCACAAACAAATAGGAGGTGATAGAATTCCAGTTGAGCTATTCCAAATCCTGAAAGATGATGCTGTGAAAGTGCTGCACTCAATATGCCAGCAAATTTGGAAAACTCAGCAGTGGCCACAGGACTGGAAAAGGTCAGTTTGCATTCCAATCCCAAAGAAAGGCAATGCCAAAGAATGCTCAAATGACCACACAATTGCACTCATCTCACACGCTAGTAAAGTCATGCTTAAAAT
>NW_011494785.1:12061617-12064050 GCF_000754665.1 Bison bison bison
CAGAGACATTACTTTGCCAACAAAGGTTCGTCTAGTCAAGGCTATGGTTTTTCCTGTGGTCATGTATGGATGTGAGAGTTGGACAGTGAAGAAGGCTGAGTGCAGAAGAATTGATGCTTTTGAACTGTGGTGTTGGATAAGACTCTTGAGAGCCCTTTGGACTGCAAAGAGATCCAACCAGTCCATTCTGAAGGAGATCAGCCCTGGGTGTTCTTTGGAAGGAATGATGCTAAAGCTGAAACTCCAGTACTTTGGACACCTCATGCGAAGAGTTGACTCATTGGAAAAGACTCTGATGCTGGGAGGGATTGGGGGCAAGAGGAGAAGGGGATGACAGAGGATGAGATGGCTGGATGGCATTACTGACTCGATGGACATGAGTCTGAGTGAACTCCAGGAGTTGGTGATGGACAGGGAGGCCTGGCGCGCTGCGATTCATGGGGTCGCAAAGAGTCGGACACAACTGAGCGATTGCTCTGATCTCATCTGATCTGAACTGGAATTCCATCACCTCCACTAGCTTTGTTCGTAGTGATGCTTCCTAAGGCCCTCTTGACTTCACATTCCAGGATGTCTGGCTCTAGGTGAGTGATCACAGGATCGTGATTATCTGGGTCGTAAAGATCTTTTTTGTATAGTTCTTCTGTGTATTCTTGCCACATCTTCTTAGTATCTTCTGCTTCTGTTAGATCCATACCATTTCTGTCCTTTATTGTGCCCATCCTTGCATGAAATGTTCCCTTGGTATCTTTAATTTACTTGAAGAGATCTCTAGTATTTCCCATTCTATTGTTTTCCTCTATTTTCATTAATATGTAAAAGAACGATAAATTTAAAATTCTTTCTATACAACAGAACTGTAGGAAATAAGACTAGAAATAAAAGTTTGCAACATGTTATAGAGAATTCTGAATTCTGGGGCCCTTAAACAAACACAAAACTTATTTTGGTAGGCTATGGAAAAAAGGATTTTTGAGCCAGATGAGGGTTAGCAATTATCATTTCTATCAGTATTATTAACTAGATCTTGCAGCTGATTAGATGATAGAGAATGAAGAAGAAAATAGCCAAAGATAATTCAGATTTCAAAAGTGAGATGCTGAAGTTCAATAAATAGAAACAGAGAAGTCAAGTTGGATAGAGTAACATGGAAACTTACATTACCATATGTAAAATAGATAACCAATGGGAATTTGCTGTATGTCTCAGGAAACTCAAACAGGTGCTCTGCACCAACCTAGAGGGGTGGGATGGGGAGGGAGATGGGAAGGAGGTTCAAAAGGGAGGGGACATACGAAAACCTATGGCTGATTCATGTTGAGGTTTGACAGAAAACAACAAAATTCTGTAAAGCAATTATCCTTCAATTCCAAAATAAATAAATTTAAGAAAGAGAGAAGAAACTGGTTTAGAAAGAGAGACAAGTTCTATTTAAGTTATGTTGAGTTTAAAGGACATAGTTTTGGGTTCAGAAATTCAGATTTGGGAGTCATGTTTGTAGAAGCTGTATCTGAAGTTATGGGAATGAACAGCTCACTTGGCAAGATGAGAGTACAGAACCAGAAGAGCGCTGAAGACAGTTCTGGTGATTATTTACTCAGAGATAAGGAAGAGAAACCAGCTAAGGCAGGGGAGTGGTCAGAGACAAGAGAACTAGGGCGGCATTGGACCACAAGAGACAAAGGAGACACTCAATACATCAAGGAGAATGAAAATTAATGTATTAAATGAGTGTTTAGTAAATTACACAGTAAGCTTTAAGAAAACACTTTCTACAGGGTGCTGGGGTAAAGGGTCTGTTACAAGAGCAGAGATTCAGAAAGGTTACCTTAAGTAAAGAGGCATTCTGAGGATAAACATCCATCCATCTAATGCATTTGTTGAGCCCCTAGGAAGGCAAGGTGTTGTGTTAGGGGCAGGAATCCAGGAAAAGTCAAGGGACAGTGCTGTGGTTAATGTAACACAGTCACTCCCCATATCTGTTTCTATAATGTACTTCTTGTCTCGATCATCTAACTGATTCTTTCCACCCTCCAGTTCCAGTTCCAGTTCAGTTGCTCAGTCGTGTCCGACTCTTTGTGACCCCATGAATTGTAGCATGCCAGGCCTCTCTTGTCCATCACCAACCCCCGGGGTTCACTCAAACCCATGTCCATTGAGTCGATGATGCCATCCAGCCATCTCATCCTCTGTCGTCCCCTTCTCCTCCTGCCCCCAATCCCTCCCAGCATCAGGGTCTTTTCCAATAAGTCAACTCTTTGCATGAGGTGGCCAAAGTACTGGAGTTTCAGCTTTAGCATCACTCCTTCCAATGAACACCCAGGACTGATCTCCTTTAGAATGGACTGGTTGGATCTCCTTGCAGTCCAAGGGACTCTCAAGAGTCTTATCCAACACCACAGTTCAAAAGCATCAATTCTTCGGCACTCAGCT
>NW_011494785.1:12064150-12068123 GCF_000754665.1 Bison bison bison
TTTCTTCACTGTCCAACTCTCACATCCATACATGACCACTGGAAAAACCATAGCCTTGACTAGACAGACCTTTGTTGGCAAAGTAATGTCTCTGCTTTTGAATATGCTATCTAGGTTGGTCATAACTTGAGTAAGCATCTTTTAATTTCATGGCTGCAATCACCATCTGCAGTGATTTTCGAGCCCAGAAAAATAAAGTCTGATACTGTTTCCCCATCTATTTGCCATGAAGTGATTGGACCAGATGCCATGATCTTAGTTTTCTGAATGTTCAGCTTTAAGCCAACTTTTTCACTCTCCTCTTTCACCTTCATCAAGAGGCTCTTTCTGCCATAAAGGTGGTGTCATCTGCATATCTGAGGTTATTGATATCTCTCCTGGCGATCTTGATTCCAGCTTGTGCTTCATCCAGCCCAGCGTTTCTCATGATGTACTCTGCATATAAGTTAAATAAGCAGGGTGACAATATACAGCCTTGACAAACTCCTTTTCCTATTTGGAACCAGTCTGTTGTTCCATGTCCAGTTCTAACTGTTGCTTCCTGACCTGCATACACATTTCTCAAGAGGCAGGTCAGGTGGTCTGGTATTCCCATCTCTTTCAGAATTTTCCACAGTTTATTGTGATCCACACAGTCAAAGGCTTTGGCATAGTCAATAAAGCAGAAATAGATGTTTTTCTGGAACTCTCTTGCTTTTTTGATGATCCAGCGGATGTTGGCAATTTGATCTCTGGTTCCTCTGCCTTTTCTAAAACTAGCTTGAACATCTGGAAGGTCGCAGTTCACGTATTGCTGAAGCCTGGCTTGGAGAATTTTAAGCATGACTTTACTAGCGTGTGAGACGAGTGCAATTGTGCGGTGGTTTGAGCATTCTTTGGCATTTCCTTTTATTTGGGATTGGAATGAAAACTGACCTTTTCCAAAGTCCTGTGGCCACTGATGAGTTTTCCAAATTTGCTGACATATTGAGTGCAGCATTTTTACAGCATCATCTTTTAGGATTTGAAATAGCTCAATTGGAATTCCATCACCTCCATTAGCTTTGTTCGTAGTGATGCTTTCTAAGGCCCACTTGACTTCACATTCCACCCTACATATCTGCATTGGTTTTTTATTTTTGGCCTTACGTTTAAAATTCATCTTCTAGATTATATTTATTTATGATTCTCCATGGTGTGATCTTTTTGTTCCAAACTCTACCTCATGGAAACCTTTAAGCTTTTGCTTTGATTGTCAGTTTCTTGATTCTCTCTCTTGTTTCCAGAGCTAAATTTGCAAGAGGTTCTGTTTTTCCCATACCATCTTTTGTCACTGAGTCACATCTTGGGTTGTTGAACACCCTATGGAATGGGTCAGAAGCCCACCTGTATTTTAATTACCTGGCAGATGGTCAGTGGAGGTCACAAGCTATATGCAGGCTTGACCTTTAGCATGGACTACGGGAATGACAGCAACTGTGATTAATATATCTAGTAGGTCCTGGGGGTGAATCTTAGTTTAAAGATACTGTGGGAAGTATTGTGAAGCTGTGGGAAGAATAGAGCATAGCCTTTTCTATAACACTGCTTAACATTGACTTTGAGTTCCTATACCTGTTGCTGGAAGGAAATTTAACTTGAAATCTTTGAAGAGAGGCATCCATATTGATGACTGCTGAAAGTCCATTACTTAATCTGATTAAGATGGTGTATGAAAGACATATTGAAATATCCTCCCCTACCCTCTCCCCAGCCCTTCTCTACAAACACAAAAGGATTGGATAAATGGTCAAAAACAATTTAAGCACTGGTTTTCAAGTGTTAGAATAAAAACTGATTTTTTTTCTTCTCTCAGAAATTCATCCAACTCAAAACTATAAAGAGGATGAAAAACAAACAAAATAGACAAATGAAAACAGATAAAAATAGTCTGTAAGCCTGGACTACAGCCTATGACTACAGCCCAGTATAGTGAAAGTCAAACAGGAATGTAATAATGGATGCCCTAGGGATGCAGATTTTATACAATGTGAGAGTAATATTGCTCTCCAAAGAAGGTGACCCAAGAGCAAAAAGCTCTTGTACTGAACAACAAGAACAGGCAAGCAGACTGAAGTTGGAGTTTTTTGTTTTTAATTTCCATTTGTCACAAAGATTTGAGGTATAGGGAAGGTGAAGTTGAACAAGGACAGATAGTCATGCCTGTAAAAAGCAGTCTGTTGGTACGGAATAGTGAAGGACATAGACCCTGCACTGTAAGAAACCCTGAAATGCTAATCATGGGGAAAAGCAAGCACTAGCACATACTGGTTCATACAGCAAATGACCTTAAATATGGTCCTGCCTCCATCCTCTTGGAAGTCTCTTGCAAACAGCCGAGGAAGAACTCAGCTCATTCAATGTTAAAAAAAAAAAAAAAAGTAGCATCCATAAAAAAAGAATGGGGAAAAATGTCCAGAGCAAAGCACTGAGAACTTTGGAATTAGAGAATATGAGAAGGAAATTAAGAGAAATGTGGGCTAAAGGGAGAGGCACTTATATTTGTCTGATAGACGTTGCAGAAAGACAGAAGAATGGTGGAGGGGTAATATTCCAAGAGAGATGGCTCTATTAGGTCCAGGCAGGCAAGACCCAGGTTTGAGGAGATTAAGTGTCAGGGGTAAAGAACACAGGCAACACAGGGAAACTAGGGAGCAAAGGTCTAGGAATTCAAGCCAAAGCATTTGGATAGAAAGAGGTGAAAATATAAGTGTGGAAATAGAGCAAGAGAGGTATCAATGAGTATGGAATCTGATGAATGGTGAGGCAAAGCATTTTTAGCCATGTTCTCTTGGCTAGAACAGATCTGAATATGAGTGAAACTAAGTTTACAAGGAGAGGCAAGCACAAAGTTATAACTGGTAATGGAGGGTTAGAAATGAAGAGTTAAGAGTTCTGGATACTTAGATTCTTGAGGGGATGTACAGCAGATAGAGACAACTGAGGTCTTAGGGTCAGAATCCTTTGGACTCCCTTGATTAGACTGACTTGAGTGTCAGAGCAAATTCTGAATTCTAGTTTTCCTTTCAAGAGCATGAGAGAAACCTATGGACTAATCATCAGGGATTCTGCCTCAGAATAAATTTTCCATCTATATTTAAGCTTTTCATCCTGTGGAGGACCCAATATGCATATTGAAAAATAGTATTTGTACATTTAACATTTCTTTTTTCTCCCATAATAATGTTCCTCACTTCTGTCTGCCTAAGATCTGATCTTTTGAGTCCTATCTTATATAGCCTATATATTTCCATTGACCACACCCCCTAGTCATACATCAAGGACCCATCTATTATGCTCTCCTAAAACAAACTAGGGAGAAGGCGATGGCACCCCACTCCAGTACTCTTGCCTGGAAAATCCCATGGATGGAGGAGTTTGGTAGGCTGCAGTCCATGGGGTTGCAAAGAGTTGGACACGACTGAGTGACTTCACTTTCACTTTTCACTTTCATGCACTGGAGAAGGAAATGGCAACCCACTCCAGTGTTCTTGCCTGGAGAATCCCAGGGATGGGGGGAGCCTGGTGGGATGCCATCTATGGGGTCGCACAGAGTTGGACACCACTGAAGCAACTTAGCAGCAGCAGAAAACATACTAGAGATATTACCTTGCAAACAAAGGTCCATCTAGTCAAGGCTATGGTTTTTCCAGTGGTCAAGTATGGATGTGAGTTGGACTGTGAAGAAAACTGAGTGCCGAAGAATTGATGCTTTTGAACTGTGGTATTGGAGAAGACTCTTGAGTCCCTTGGACTGCAGGGAGATCCAACAGTCCATCCTAAAGGAGATCAGTCCTGGGTGTTCATTGGAAGGAGTGATGCTAAAGCTGAAACTCCAATACTTTGGCCACCTCATGCGAAGAGTTGACTCATTGGAAAAGACCCTGATGCTGGGAGGGATTGGGGGCAGGAGGAGAAGGGGACGACAGAGGATGAGATGGCTGGATGGCATCAC
>NW_011494785.1:12068223-12073894 GCF_000754665.1 Bison bison bison
GGACAGGGAGGCCTGGCGTGCTGCAATTCATGGGGTTGCAAAGAGTCGGACACAACTGAGCAACTGAACTGAACTGAAAACATACTTAGCTCTACTATACAAATTATCCTCCTGCTCTGAGGAGGTTTCATCTCAGTCTCCATTTCTATACTCCTGAATCACAGCGTTTCAGCTTTAGCATTTAGGAAAGGGTAAGAATACACAGAGCTGGTAATGGTATATGCTGGGAACAGTGGATCCTGGCATTTGAAAAGTCTAAGCTGGGGGCAAAGTCATTTCAGGAATCCTGGCAGAATACTCTGGAAGAAGGAGAGCCCTGGGCTGTCAATGGTGACAAGGTCCTCCACACAGCTAAATCAGACAGATCCCACAGGGCCCTGAGACTCCAGAAGTTCAGTTCTGGTAAAGATATGGCCTGTGAGATGGAACTCCAGACTTGGTTTCAGGCCACCCCCTCGTTGCTGATTCCAGAATAGAGACAGGCTCAACCCATGGCTAGTGCTCAGATGAGGTAGAATAAAGGTGAGTGGAGTGGGCAGGAAAAGCCACTGCTAGACCTGGGAAGGCTCCCACTCTGACCCTCCTCCAGCTATATTCTTCTTTATAAGATAGAGAGTCCATGACTGGAAAATGCTCTCTCCCATAAATATTTTAAATTACATGCCATGCATCCAGGACTCTTAAAATTCTCTATTCAAGAGATTCTGTGTCCGCTGTTAGGACCTCCATAGCTCCCATAGGCAACTGTGTGCCCGAAGGGTAGCTGTGTATAGGGATGTGTGTGTATGCGTGTATGGAGCTTTGTTGTGTGGGCTAGGTTTTCCACATACATGCTTATGAGGTACAGGATAGGGTAAAGGAGTTGGGAGGTTAAGAAGAATGGGCCAGGGACTTCGAGTAGTACTTTGCCATGACCTACAAATGCTAGTGAAAACCTAGATGTGAGCAGTTCAAGGGCAGAGCCTCTATCTTACCCACTTCTATGCCCTAACAAGTTTGGGAATTAGAACAGAGCTGAAATTATTGAATGTTTACTTCATCAGACTCTTAGGTACTGATATCAAATCCACTTCTACTGGTTACTATTTAATAATAGCAGCTATAATACTGTGAATCATTTATTCTGGGAAACACCTGGCAATACTGTGAACCATTTATCCTGGAAAACCTGCCACTATAAAACATCTTGAAATGCCAGTTAAAATGTAACAAACATCCTTTGTAATGCATACCTGAGTGTACAAGAAAGTAAAGAGAAATTCCAAAGAATACAGACTGGAAAGCAGTGAGATGGGCTGGAGTCATTGAGAGCTGTATCAGCACTGAGAGTTTTTGTGTATCTCAGGAAAACCCAGATTTAACAATTAAAAAAAAATTTATTTAACTTATGTAAAATTGATTTAACAATCTTTAGACCCACATCAAGTAGGGAGTTGGACCTCAGACCCTTAAATAATGGTAACACATTTGAAGGGTTACATCCTCAGTGAAGGAGTGGCAAAGAAAAATAATAAAGGACCTTTACTATCATGATCTGGGGTCTGAGTGATAAGAGTGTCTGTGGAGAGTTTTTAACCACAAGCTTGCCCTCCTACAGGGTTAGGCTTAAAATTTACAATCCCCTCTATGAGCTAGCTAGTGGTAAAGAACCCTCCTGCTAATGCAGGAGATGTAAGAGAAGCAGGTTCTATCCCTGGGTCAGGAAGATCCCCTGGAGGAGGGTATGGCAACCCACTTCAGTATGCTTGTCTGGAGAATCCCATGGACAGAGGAGCCTGGCAGGCTACAGTCCATAGGGTCACAAAGAGTCAGACATGACTGAAGCAACTTATTTAGCATGCATGCTTTGAGCTACAGATTTGAAACCAATAATATTAACATAAAATGGTGGAGGGTTGGTGTAATTTGGATCTCCAAGCAGAAATAAACACAGATATTCCCTGTACGGACTTGCCTTTAATCTAGACAAAATATAAAATAGAAGAGATTTATAAACTAAATGATACTAAGTTACACTGCTGCTGCTGCTGCTGCTAAATCGCTTCAGGCGTGTCTGACTATGCGACCCCATAGATGGCAGCCCACCAGGCTCCCCCGTCCATGGGATTTTCCAAGCAAGGGTACTGGAGTGGGTTGCCATTGCCTTCTCCGAAATTACACTGAATTACACTAAAATTAAGGACTTCTTTTCATGGGAAGACACTATAATGGGGATGAAAAGACAAGCCATAAGCCAAAGGTGGGAGAAGATATTTACAAAACAACCAAAATAGAACTAGTATCTGGAATATATAGAGAACTACTCTGAATCAATAAGACAAACAACTCATTAAAAAAATGAACAAAAGACTTAAGACACTTCTTCTCTTAACAAAAGATGATCCACAAATATGTGAAAAATGTTAAACTGTATTGCTGCTGCTGTTAAGTCACTTCAGTCATGTCTGACTCTGTCTGATCCCATAGACAGCAGCCCACCAGGCTCCCCCGTCCCTGGGATTCTCCAGGCAAGAACACTGGAGTGGGTTGCCATTTCCTTCTCCAATGCATGAAAAGTGAAAAGTGAAAGTGAAGTCGCTCAGTCGTATCTGACGCTTAGTGACCCCATGGACTGCAGCCTACCAGGCTCCTCCATCCATGGGATTTTCCAGGCAAGAGTACTGGAGTGGGGTGCCATTGCCTTCTCTGGTTAAACTGCATTAGGTAATCACAAAAAATGAAAACTAAAGCTATACTGAGGTACCATTACACATCAGTTGGTTTGTTATAAGACAGAAAATGTGACAAAAATAGACGTTGGTGAGGAAGTGGAGCAACCAAAATTTTCATGTCCTGCTAGTAGAGTGTAAATTCCTACCATTGTTTTGGCAAACAGTTTGGTATTATGTGGTAAAGGTAAAGGTGTTCATATCCCATGATCTATCAGTGTTATTTCCACATGTATAATGTTTACACATGTCCACAAAAAAATACAGAAAAGACGTATAGTAACACATGTAAGAATGTTAATAGCATTGCGCATTTTTTTACAAATTGAAGGTCTGTGGCAACCCTGCTCTGTGCAAGTATATTGGTCCCATTTTCCCAAAAGTATTTGCTCACTTTGTGTCTCTGTGCCACATTTTGAAAATTCTTGTAATATTTCAAGCTTTTAAATTAGTATATTAATATCTGATATATTACATATTATTATATAATAAAAATATAATTATATGTATTATTACATTTCTATCACAGATATTATATTACTTGTGATTAGTGATCTTTGATGTTATTGTAATTGTTCTGAGGCCCCACAGATCACACTTGCATAAGACAAGGATACTTTATAAATGCTGTGTGTGTTCTGACTGCTGCAGATGGGCCATTCCTTTGTCTCTTTCCTTTTCCCTGGGCCTGCCTATTCCCTGAGACATAGCAAGATTGATATTTGGCTGACTAATAACCCTACAATGACCCCTAAGTGTTCAAAGGGAAGGAAGAGTCACATGTCTTAAATCAAAAACTACAAAAGATTAAGCCTTGGTGAGGAAGGCATGTCAAAAGCCAAGACAGGCTGAAAGCTAGGTTTCCTGTGCCACGTGGCCAACTTGTGAATGCAAAGAAAAATTTCTTGAAGGAAACTAAAAGTGTGAGTCCAATAAGCTGTGAAGAGTGAAAAAGCAAGACAGCCTTACTGCTGATAATGGAGGAAGCTTTGGGGGTCTGGGTAAGAGATCAAACCAGCCACAACAACCCTTAAATCAAAGCCTCATCCAAGCAAGGCCCTAACTCTCTTCGATTTCAGGAAGGCTGGGAAGGGTGAGGGGGCTGCAGAAGAAGAGTATGAATCTAGCCGAGGGGGACACACGGCTCCAGGAGCCATCTTCAAGACATGAAAGTTCCAGGTGAAGCAGCCAGTGCTGAGGTAGAAGCTACAGCAAACTGTTCACAAGCTCTCGCTGAGGTCATTAGTGAGGTGGCCACACTGAACAGCAGATTTTCAGTGTAGATGAAGCAGCCTTATATTGGAAGAAGATGCTACCGAGGACTCTCACAGCTAGAGGGGTAGTCAGTGGCTGGCTCCCTAGTTTCAAAGGCCAGGACGTGTCTCCTGCTAAGGGCGAATGCAGCTGGTAAGTTTAAGTTGAAGCCAGTGCTCATTTACCATTCTGAAAATCCTAGGGCCCTTAGGATTTACATTAAATCTATTCTGCCGGTGTTCTATAAACAAAGCCTAGATGACAACACATCTGCTGACAACATGGTTTACTGAATATTTTAAGCCCACTGTTAAGATCTACTGCTCAGAAAAAAATTATTTTCAAAATATCATTGATAATTTGTCTGATTACTCAAGAACTCTGATTGAGATGTACAATGAGATTCATGCTGTTTTCATGCCTGCCAACAGGACATGGGACAAGGATAATTTCAACTTTTAAGTCTTTCCATTTGAGAAATACATTTCATAAGGCTATAACTGCATTAGATAGTGATTCCTCTGATAGATCTGGGCAAAGTAGATTGATAGCCTTCTGCAAAGGATTCACCACTATAGATGCCATTAAGAACACTTAGGATTTGTGGGGAGAGGTCAAACTATCAGCATACACAGGAATTTGGCAGAAGTTGATTAAAATCCACAAGGAAGACTTTGAGGGGTTCAAAACTTCAGTGGAGGAAGTACCTGCAGATGTGGTGGAATATCAAGAGAACCAGAACTGGAAGTGGAGCCTAAAGATATGACTCAATTAACTGCAATTTCACGGAACTAAAGAGCTTCTTGATCAAGGTGAAAGAAGAGAGAGAAAAAGGTGGCTTAAAACTCAATATTCAGAAAACTAAAATCATGCATCCAGTCCCATCACTTGGGCACATAGATGGGGAAAAAATGGAAACAGTGACAGACTTTCTTTGCTTGGGCTCTAAAATCACTGTGGATGGTGACTGTAGTGATGAAATTAAAAGACACCTGCTCCTTGGAAGAAAAGCTATGACAAACCTAGACAGCGTATTAAAAAGCAAAGACGTTACTTTGCCGACAAAGGTCTGTATTATAGTCAAAGCTATGGGTTTTCCAGTAGTCATGTAAGGATGTGAGAGTTGGACCATAAAGAACACTGAGCACTGAAGAATTGATGCTTTCAAACTGTGGTGCTGGAGAAGACTCTTGAGAGTCTCTTGGACAGCAAGGAAATCAAACCAGTCAATCCTAAAGGAAATCAACTCTGAATATTCATTGGAAGGACTGATGCTGAAGCTGAAGCTTCAATACTTTGGCCACCTGGTGCAAAAAGCTGACTCATTTGAAAAGACCCTGAAGCTGGGAAAGACTGAGGGCAGGATGAGAAGGGGATGACAGAGGGTGAGATGGCTGGATGGCATCACTGACTCAATGGACAAGAGTTTGAGCAAACTCTGGGAGAGACTGAAGGACAGGGAAGCCTGGTGTGCTGCAGCCCATGGAGTTGCAAAGAGTGGGACACAACTGAGCCACTGAACAACAAAAACAACTGGAGGTCTAGTGGCAGTCACCTTCCAACGTGGGGGGTGTGTGGCTTTGATTCCTGGTCAGGGAGCTGAGATCCCACATGCCTGGCAGCCAAAAAACCAAAAAATAAAACAGAAGCAACATTATAACAAATTCAACAAAGACTTCAAAAATGGTCCACATTAAAAAAAAAAAAAA